>NW_028263384.1:13014217-13320050 GCF_051168715.1 Poecilia mexicana | reverse complement strand
GCCTCTAGTCTAGAGCCTAGAGAGAGAGATGCAAAAAAAAAACCAGGATGAATTTGGGAGGACATGTTTGACACCACTATGGTTGGTTCACAATGTGTTTTTTTTTTAGGGTTTCTGCTACAAAATGTGATTATATTTCATTCTCTGGTCAACATTTGTGAATGAACAGTATTTAACTTGCAACAGAAACTCTTCTTTTTCTTGGAGAGAGTGCTGCCGTTATAGACGGCTTGATTTAGAAAAAAAAAATCACCTCTATTTGACCTTCTCTTCCCACCTGCTGTGATTTTAACGTTGTTACCAACCACAACAAGATCTCTGGAGCTGCGTTTTGTACTGTCCTTTGTGGGTGTGACTCGTTTCTGAAGTTAGAAAATGGTTTTCTGCTTCTGAAATGTCTTTACATACAGGTGTCATGTGGGGAAGTACGTCACGGACTTTTAACGCCATGAACTGCAACAATGCAACATAGATCTTATTAAGGCACTTACTGTACTCTGACATTCCCCATCCAACCTGGTTAAGTTTTAAGTGTTTCTAAATTAAAGAACTACACTTCATAAGAAAGAAGCATGACAAGCTTCAAGAATCCACCTTTTACAAACTTGGCATACTGCTGCACTTTGTGCTTCGAGCAATGATTTAGTCCGCAGTGCAAGAAGAGGAAGGTTTCCGACAGAACAAGCAGATGAGCACCTAGCATGCTCGCATTATATAACCCTCTACAATATAAAAAGGATAAACGAGGTCTTATTAAGACCTTGCAGTTTACTGCAGGTTGTACAGAGCGCAGAGGGTAGATTAAATGCTACTAAGAAAGGGGAGATTTTAAGGTTTACATAACATTTGTGGATAAGCATTCCTTTCAGCTGTCAAAAATGCAGCACTCAAAGTTATGGGGAATGTGTCAGCCCGCATAGTGAAAATGTTGCCTGTCAGAGAGTGGAATGAATCTATTTACCAAGAATATCGTGAGCTTTACATCACTCACGTCAGTCAGCTGCACTTCGGTGACAATCTGGTAACATTCGTGGACTTGTTAGGGGAACCTGAGAACATGTCTACCCGACCGCAGCTAACACAGAGTTTAGGCGGTGAGTGCGACCTCTGCATACTGAGCCGGGCGGCAGTCCCAGGAGCTCGTGTATTTATTGTCATTTTTGTGTGCGTTTCTCCTCTCTTCCCCTCTTTCTCTCCTCCAGCTCTAAGCATGTATTTTCTCTCAGGTCAAACCCTTTATTGTTAAGTTACATAAGAGCACTTAGTCAACCAACAGTCGAGCAGCGGCAGCGCTAAGGGCTGCAGGATAACCGTACTTCCTCTCTGGCACTCTTCTGGCTGAGAGCTCTGCTTTAAGTTGCTGTTGACTTTTCAACCCACTTAGTAAAGTTAACTTTTTTTTTCCACTTTTGAAAAAACGCAGTGACTTTCCTTGCATGGTTCAAAACTCTTGAATTGGTTTATAGAAATTAATCCATGTGTAGTGTTGAGCTTGTGTAGCTTGTTGTACCATCGTTTGAGTAGTATATTTATAACTAATATTTCTGAAGAAATTTAAATGGGGCCTGCCAAAGTGTGCCCATCTGATGCTACAAATTAGCATCAATGCTAAAGTAAGTTGCAATGTACTCAATAGCATGTGAAGAGTCACAACCATGTTGAGTAACATGGACTTACTCCATTCTGTATGTTAAAATTAGTGTAAATTGCTAACATTAACCTAAATGGTGTCGCTAGCATGTTGTTTTACATTTCCTTCCTCCATTCAGTATACTAAGTGTGACTAAAAAATACAAAAAATAGATAAAAGCTATTTTTAGACAAAAGGCTAATGCTAATGGGGAGCAGTGAAATGCTAATGTTTGTGCTAATGTTAATACACTGCCTTGCAGCACAAGGCATAGATTGCTGCATAGATTAGCCAAAAACCCTATAAATTACAATGAAATACTGCTACTTCCGCTAGTCACCAGAAGTAAGACCCATAATCGTTTCCCCAGTAAGCCTCCCAGGAGTAAGGTGGATAGAATGTTCAGTTCCAATGGTATCAATGACATCAGCAGTGATGTCTTCACTCTATGATATCACAAGGGAATCTCTCGCTTGAATGTAGCTCACAGACAGAGTTTTCTCTGATCTGTTCTACAGTTCTATCGCGACAGATCACCCTTCAGAGCACGTTCGACATTCAGAGAAGCAAGAAGTTACTAGAATATAAACATGAAGCAACAACAGATTGTTTGCGAACATGAAGCTTTTCCAGCTAAGCTTTCATGGGTCGACATGGTAGACCGCAACATCCAAGTCGACTACGATGTTGTCATTTTCCCTGTTGAAGATGACAGCCCCATTGAGCCGGAAGATGAATCAAAGATCCAGGGGGAATCAAGTCCTTCCGGCGACTTTGAGAGTCCAAGATTATTGGAAGTCCAGCAGGAAACAACACCCTCTGCTGGCTTCAAGATCTCCCCCTTAGTGGAAGACGTGGCAGAGGCTAGTCAACACGTCAAAGATTTGACAAAGCAGGTAGATGATCTTAAAACAGAACTGCAGAGTAAGAATTTTGAACTCCGTGAGGAAAGAGACAGAACAATTGCATGTCAGGCTGAAGTCAAATCCCAGCAGGAGGAGATTCAAAGACTGCAAAAAATGTTGGACAAAGAACGTCACCTGCAAGTCAAACGTGAACAGGTTTCTTGCTCTTCCAAAGTTACAACTGACAAGAACGTTCTTCAACAGCTGGAGTACTTCAAGTGGGAGGCTTCAAAATACGCCTCCCGCAATAAAGGTCTGATTGAAGTAATGGTTGAAGAATACCGAGTGAGACTCAAATATGAGGAGCAGCTCAAAAGTCACTCTGAGCAAGCTTCCAAATTTAAGGCTCAGGAGGAAACGGTGAAAGCTCTGCAGGGTCAGGTTGCGGACCTGAAGGTGGAGTTGAAACTTGCTCTAGAAAACAGCCATCCTAGAGTCTCCACCCGACCAGAGATCCCACTGCAAAGAGAAGGCTCCCTACAAACAGAGGAGACCAAGGATAGACAGACTTCCAATCAACCAGGGAGGTCTAAAGAAAGACGGACCTTCAATCAACCAGGGACCTCCAATCAACCAGGGAGGTTCAAAGAAAGACAGACCTCCAATCAACCAGGGAGGTTCGTAGAAAAACGGACCTCCAATCAACCAGGGAGATCCGAGGAAAGACGGACCTCCAATCAACCAGGGAGGTCCGAGGAAAGATGGACCTCCGATCAACCAGGGAGGTCCGAGGAAAGATGGACCTCCGATCAACCAGGAAGGTCAGAAGAAAAACAGACCTTGAATCAACGAGGGGTCTCTATGCATAGCCTGGCTCAGCCTTTGCGCCAACCCACACTCAGGTTGCAAACAGAGGAGTCCACGCAAAGCCAAACCTCCACACAAACATGGAGGTCCGAGGAAAGACAGACATCCATGCGATCAACCTCCACTGGTTGCACGGAGGGTCTTCATGTTGGCGTTGGCACAAAGGCCAAGCTAAGCCCGGCTCGGCCTTTACACCGACCCACACCCAGGTGGCACTAACTTAGGTCTCTATCCAAGCCCAGGTTTTGCCAACACTTTGCATTATGAAAATTTGAGGCTTTGCATAAATTTGGCAAAACCTCAAACTGTTTAACAAATATTCTTCCATCATCTAACATACCTATGTTATGTTAGATGATGGATGAATATTTGTTAAACAGTTGACAATAGAATACGAAACAGAGAATTTGTGAAAATTAATTTGGCTCTGCTACTGTCCAGAAACAACCAATCAGAACCAAAAGGCAAACTTTTGGTTCTGATTGGTTTCTAATTCACCACCACATTCACATTCAACACATTAGACTACTAGTGTACTGCAGCTGTGCAATTGGCAGAAAAACAACCTAACATTATATCATCATTATTTATAGAATGGTTTAGAAAACAAAATTCTATACGGGCATGTCAAAACTATTTTGACCCATATTAGAACTTTGCATTGATTTCCCTACATTTTAGTAGCTGCGATTTTGCCTAACCCAGACATTTTCCCTAACACAAACCATTACTAGTCTATTCCTAACATTAACTAAACCTTAATTCACATCTTACGTCTAAACATTACCCCTGACCCGAAGCAATGAATCCATCATATTAGGACAAGTCTTTGGTCCTAATATGGTGGACCTAATATGACACTGGACATATAATGGTGCGTTCACACCAAACACATTTTGACCGTCAGGCGCATCTGGTTTACATTCAAACTCTATGTGGAGGCGCGTCGAGGGCCGTTGCGGCGCTCTTCGAGCGTCTAGCGCGGTGCCATTTGAACCGTTTGGAGCGTTTGACGCGTCCAGCACATCCAATACTTCACATAGACTTTGAATATAAAGTCTATGTGACACTAAACACGTTTTGAGCCTGACGCTCAAAACTTGTTTGGTGTGAATGCACCATTAGAATGTTTAGTTCCTATGGTAACAATGACATCATCAGTGATGACATCACTCTTTGATGCATCAAAGGAATCTCTCTCTTGAGTGTAGCACACAGACTGTTCTTTTTTTTTTTTCAGACCTGTTCCTTATAAGTTAACTTGTAGGTTCCTGTAACTTTTAAGTTATGAATCTTCTACAGGAGCATTAAAATTATTTGAAGGCACAGAATCAGCCCAGTAGGTTCACATTCTCAGGTGAGAGACTCACCTGGTGTAAAGTTAATTTTTCGGTACTGGAATTACACCGAGGATAAATTACTTTAATCAAAACATGTCATGATTATATGTGCATATATTCCATCTTAAGTACATAGCATAATAGTTTTTTTTTTGTTGCTTTTGCCACCACTAGATGATATGCATATAAGATATAACATAAACGGCATTATTCAGAGATGCAATGAGTTTAACACATCAAGGCTGGTGTCGGTGTAACAGATGCTGATTTTCCTGTAAAAAGTTTAGAACATGTAGGAGTGATGAGGCAGAAACAAATCTATGCTTCACTAATCCTCCTGGAATCTGTTCTGGTTAAATAGTTAACATTTCCAAACAGCACCATATCTGATCTTTCTTCAAAATAATCATTGTGTCCATGTTATTTTATTTGTCATTCTAGACAATATTATTCCTGTAATAAACAGTTTTAGATTCTTTAATACAAAGGTACAGCTTATGTCACACACTTAAGTCTCAGAATAACCCCATCTGCTACTGCATAAAAAAATATACTATGTATATATATATATATATATATATATATATATATATATATATATATATATATATATAATTTTATTTTTTTCTGTACACCAGCATGTTCACAGAAAGACAGAATATAGCTAAACAGATTCGACTAATGTAACGAAAAAACAATCTGAACAACATGTCAATATTACTTTCCAACAACTTCCAGAACCGTTTTATTTCAAAGCTGATAACTGACGGTGTATTAAGCAATCTGTACATATAAACAGATCGCAATTCATCTCCTGTACAGTAGGTTTATACCTCAGCTAACTAGAACCGCCATCGCTCTTTTTCTCCCGGCGCCCGTTAGTTCAGTTGCTATGACCACGGTAAATAAAACACAAAAGGAAAAGGATTAACGGAGTGTTCCGCCATGTCTGTAGTTCTAAAGAGCAGCTCAGGGGCAGACAAAAGTCTACGTCTATTTTGAGTGGCACTGTTTTGTGTCAGACTTTTGTTTTGAGTTGAATTTGGCTCGTTTTGTGTTAATTATGTCGCCACAGTTACTCGAAATGCCAACAAAAGCAATAGATCCCCTCACGGGATGAGCTGCACGTTTTGACGTATACTGTGAAGGGGACACGCAGCGGTACGAGCCGCATTAACGGTAGTGGGAAGAGGCAGTTATTTTGAGGTGTAGAACAATAGGTGCCTGCCTATGCATTGCCATGGCAGGCCCCAATTCTGAAAAATTATAAATTCAAGATTTCCCCTAGAAAACTTGCCAAGCCCAGTAGTTGGGCGCTAGGCTCATCCATTCAGTAGCCTGTCGTGTTTTGGGGTTAAAAATGTTTAAAGTTGACAAAATATCACTTGATAACTAGAACATTCCTGAAGAAATTTAACCGGGGCCTGCAAAAGTGTGCCCGTCACTTCAGACCCAGCGTTCTAGCTATAGATTGCACAGTTGGACTTGCCCAGGAGCACATGTGCAATACTTACGTGCTGATAGGGTTCATCACCAAAGTGCAACAACTGAAGCTTTTGCCTGGTCCATCACCATAGTCTTATAGCTCAGTGGTCCCCAACTCCCGGTCCACGGACCGGTACGACCAATTGGTACCGGGCCGCGCAAGAAATAATTAAATATTTCCGTTTTATGTATTATTTGAGTCTGGAGGATCTTTTATTTTGAAAATCCTTTAACCGGATTCTCTCGGTTACTTGAGGGCCAACGCTGAGCCCACAAGCAGCAAAATGAGTAAGAAACAGATCAGGTGTCTTTGGAAAGTTTCTTTGCAAAGGGGAAAAGGCCAAGAGAAGAGACAGGAGAATGGATTTATCCCGGACCGGTAGGTGAGTCCCACATTACAAGCCCGCTCTGCGTAACATGCGGCGACCGGTGTTACGTCAATCCGCGTTTCCCCATCAGATACGGTTCCCCCTTCGTCTTCTTGCCGCTCCGCCCCGCCCACGCGGCAAAATAGGCGCGTGCTCGTGATGAGCACTGAGAAAGCACGCGCGTGGCAAGCACGCGCTTGTTCGGCGCGCTTGTCTGAGGAACTACGGACACCGTGAAAGCTCAAACAACATGTTTCGGCAAACTTGTCACACTTTCTTCACGTTTTTGCGGGAAACTAATAGTAATAATACTAATAATTATAATAAATATATATGTTATACATATTATGATTATAATAAATAATATATATTTTATACATATATTATAATTATAATACATAATATATGTTATATATATATATATATATATATAATAATTATAATACATAATATATGTTATAGTTATAATTATAATATATATATGTTGTATATATTATAATTATAATATGTTGTATATATTATAATTATAATAGATAGATAGATAGCATAATGCTATATGAATTAAAAACAGGGCAATGCAATTTAATGCTCAATATTACCCATCAGATACCGTTTTCCCTGTTTTAAAGTGGGGGAACGCTATCTGATGGCCATAAATCTCCCATCACATACCGTTTCCCCTGTTTTAAAGTGGGGGAACGCTATCTGATGGCCATAAATCTCCCATCAGATACCGTTTTCCCTGTTTTAAAGTGGGGGAACGCTATCTGATGGCCATAAATCTCCCATCACATACCGTTTCCCCTGTTTTAAAGTGGGGTAACGGTATCTGATGGGTGAAATGTCTCCATCAGATAGTGTTCCCCCACTGTAAAACAGGGGGAACGATATCTGATGGGTGAAATGTCTCCATCAGATAGTGTTCCCCCACTGTAAAACAGGGTGAACACTATCTGATGGGTGATTTTAACATAGGGGGAACGCTATCTGATGGGTGAAATGTCTCCATCAGATAGCGTTCCCCCACTGTAAAACAGGGGGAACGCTATCTGATGGGTGATTTTAACATAGGGGGAACGCTATCTGATGGGTGAAATGTCTCCATCAGATAGCGTTCCCCCACTGTAAAACAGGGGGAACGCTATCTGATGGGTGATTTTAACATAGGGGGAACGCTATCTGATGGGTGAAATGTCTCCATCAGATACCGTTCCCCCATTGTAAAACAGGGGGAACGTTATCTGATGTGAAATTTATGGCCATCAGATACCGTTCCCCCACTTTAAAACAGGGGAAACGGTATCTGATGGGAGATTTATGGCCATCAGATAGCGTTCCCCCACTTTAAAACAGGGGAAACGGTATCTGATGGGTGAAATATGGCCATCAGATAGCGTTCCCCCACTTTAAGACAAAGGAAACGGTATCTGAAGGGAGATTTATGGCCATCAGATAGCGTTCCCCCACTTTAAAACAGGGGAAACGGTATCTGATGGGAGATTTATGGCCATCAGATAGCGTTCCCCCACTTTAAAACAGGGGAAACGGTATCTGATGGGAGATTTATGGCCATCAGATAGCGTTCCCCCACTTTAAAACAGGGAAAACGGTATCTGATGGGTAATATTGAGCATTAAATTGCATTGCCCTGTTTTTAATTCATATAGCATTATGCTATCTATCTATCTATTATAATTATAATATATACAACATATTATAATTATAATATATACAACATATATATATTATAATTATAACTATAACATATATTATGTATTATAATTATTATATATATATATATATATAACATATATTATGTATTATAATTATAATATATGTATAAAATATATATTTATTATAATCATAATATGTATAACATATATATTTATTATAATTATTAGTATTATTACTATTAGTTTCCCGCAAAAACGTGAAGAAAGTGTGACAAGTTTGCCGAAACATGTTGTTTGAGCTTTCACGGTGTCCGTAGTTCCTCAGACAAGCGCGCCGAACAAGCGCGTGCTTGCCACGCGCGTGCTTTCTCAGTGCTCATCACGAGCACGCGCCTATTTTGCCGCGTGGGCGGGGCGGAGCGGCAAGAAGACGAAGGGGGAACCGTATCTGATGGGGAAACGCGGATTGACGTAACACCGGCTGCTAATGAGGCAACGAAGCTTCAAACTGCTTCGCCACGTAGAGACCAAGCAGGCTGTGGATATAAGCAACACTTCAGGTGTCATTGTCTCTCGTCACTCCCAGATGGGACCGTCTCGTTGCAGAGAAACAAGCTCAGAGCTCCCGTCAGTCATTATCGTGAGTTAAAATTTTCACGAAAGTAAAATGTTCGTTTTTGTGGCGCATCTGTATCTTATTTTGAAGGGATATGTAAACGTTACCATAGCGACCAAAGTCAGAGAGCGTTTGGGCAGTAGTCGAGAGGAGATGAGTAGAGCTTGTGAGTCTTAAGTCTGGTTTAGACGGCAAGATTTAAGAATTGTCGGCCGATTCTTCACACCACACGAACCGCTTCCACTCACGAACATCCCGATTCCAGAGGATAATCCAGTAAAACCCCCAACATAGCATACGGGAATTTAGAATAACCAAACACGGATGACGATGTAGAAGCAATAGTGATAGTTTGTGGACTCATTTTAAGAGATAAAAGACGTAACAAAAATAAAAGGCGGCGGATAAAAGACGACGGGAGCAGCCGCTCTATTTGCTGCACTATGATTTGGAGGTGACTATGTTTTTTCATAGTTAACATTTTTAACTGAATAAACATAATAATATATAATAATAATGACCTTTATATAATAATAAACATTTCCACATATCATCTCCGATATCCACTGGACTCTCAGTTGAGGATATGTCAGCTGTTTGGGATTCCCCTCTGTTCTTACGTCACCGCGCTTCGACAAGTTGTATTCTCGACCCCAGTCAGGGAAAACCCCACAGGCTGCGATAAAAGGGCAAAGACAACCCAAATTGGGCATATTCAGGATTTAGCTGGAATTCTTCCCGCAATTCATTGTGAGACCTGTCACTGCGCCTGTTTGTGAGACTACTCACTGCCTCTCTCTGGGGCCCGTTGCTATGGTAAATAATTATCTGCACCTGGGCTGGCTCTCTCTGTCAGACAGTATGCTGGAGACAGAGTTTCTATACTTGTGAGACACCCAGCGTCGGTCTCAAGGACCCTGACAAATAACCATAAGCCCTAGCAAAATTTTGAAAACATTTTATGGAAGCAGGCATGTGTATCTATATGTCATGACCGACTTTTAGACCAATAGGGCGATATTTGTGCCTGTGAGGGGGAGTTAAAAGAGTTTTGGAGTCAGAAATCCTCTGTTCTGTGTGTGTTTCAGAGAAGAAAGATAACAAAGACATTCTATTGGGTGCAATGCATGGAGGCAGTGACTGACTTACGAAGTCAGTCACTGCTCTCCCTATGCATTGCTATGGCAGGCACCTAAGACGTGATTTTAACACTGTAGCACATTAGCATCGATGATGCTAACCAGCTAACTGAGGGAACAAAAGGCGGACTGAAGTTTTTTTTTATATCAACTCTTGCACTGCAGTTTGCTGTCATTGGCAAAAATATGTAAAAAAAAAAAAAGCCTTATATTCAATTAATAATTTAATGCAGTAGCACAATCGCTCATTTAAATTTTAAGGAAACTTAGCCTTTAAGCACATTGCTAGTCTAAATAAGAGCAAAACTTCAAGGGTTACAGGGAGGGTAAAGTAGTGATTCTTAAAAGAACGGATTACAGTGTTGTATTTTATTTACCTGTTGTACACTCAGTGTGTTTGTATGTTCTGGAAAGCTGTTTTGGTGTATTATTAGGGCAGCTTTCATCGCTGGTTTGCTTTTAGCAAAGTTCTTTTTTTTTTCTCCAGGAGACTTTCAAGTAAATATAGAGATCTGACTTTATTTGAGTTGTAAAGTTGACGTTCATATTGCACGTGGACCTTGGAGGCCCTATCCATGTCCTCTTCGGTCTAGAGACTCCCCTGCCTCTGAATAACTGTTTCCTGCTTTTTCTTTTGCTCAATTACTTCTCTTCTGACTCCCACATGTGGGTCTTTGGCTTTTTGGGAGAAATTGTACTCTGTGGAGGAGGAAAGCTGTGGCATGGCTTCAATCTAAAATGTGCTTGGTTAGTAGAAAGAAATGAGCAAACTTAGCGATTATGGTTGTGTTTTTTTTTTTTTGAAGGTACATTAGCTGCTTTGCACAAAACAGTACTGTCAATATTAAAAATAAAACATAAATTCATCACTCAGCCTCAGTGTTTGACCTGCCACCCATACCAGTGAAGCATAACAGCGGTGATCGGATGCATTCAGATTGCACATATCAGTATGTTAAAATCATATTCTGATGTGTGGAAGTGGAAGTGCATTTAGGACAAACATAGAATGAAACAGAGGTCAGAAAATTACAAAAGAAAATTTAAAAAAAGCACAGACAGAGCCACAGTTGTAATGTAGGAGGAGGTCACAATGAACTCGTCTTGTTCGATGATGCTTTTCTAGTACTTTCCTCTCCCTCCCATCAGCCCCCCTTTATGTCTTTATTCTGCTGATACAACCTCCTCCTGTCTGCTGACTAACTGACCCACATTCCTCTGTGTGACTAGTTGCCCTTCTTGTGTATGCGTGTGTGTCAGCCCACATTTCTGCTTGCCAATTTTTGTCTTTCTCTCTCTCTGTGTGTGTGTGTGTGTGCATTCTTGTGCCAACTTCTGTCTGTGTTTGTCTCCCTCATCTCTCCCCACTAAAACTGGGGGGAAAAAAATAAAATCCTCAGTGTCTCCCAGGCTTGAGCAGGAACCAATTAGGTTATAGTTTTATGGAGTGTCATTTTGCATGATGATTTACGAGATTTCTCATGTGTTGTTTTTTTTTTTTTTTCTGATTGTGCTATTTTCTGTTGGCAATTTCTTAATCGGATCTAAATAAATGGGCCGCCTACAGATGAGACTCCCTCTAGTGGTGAGCTTCTCTGTGGCACAGTTCAGGAAATTCAGGAACCTCTTAAATGATTTCAGTTACTTTCAAGGCTTCCTCACTTTGACTCATTTTTAGTTAGTGTAACAATTTAGCTAACTCTGCTGTGGATTTAATTGGCTTTCGCACTGCGAGCACATTCCCACATCTTTAATTTGTGCATCATGCATTTTTCATATAATGTAAGTGATGTTCTACTTTGCATAAATCAGAATTATGGCTCTCCCCCCTGTTGTATGTCGCTTTAAGTCACAGTTTATTTGGAGTGTGCCATCCCAAGGGCGCAACGTATGTAAATGAGTTCTATATTAACTGCACTACAAAACATCAAATGACACCGTTCCTGTAATGTATTGCGGCATATGTGCTACCTCATGAGAAAAAAAAAAAATCACAAATGGAAACAATTTTTTATTTTTTTCTCCTGCTTCCTTGTATTTCAGATATCAAACACCAACAAGATAACTGAAGCCGTAAACCTGAAATCCAGAAAGGACAAAGCACTCACAGCTTGGACAGGATGGCGCTGGTCGACAAACACAAAGTCAAACGGCAGCGGCTGGACAGGATCTGTGAAGGTGAGTCGCTCTCCTCTCTCCCTGTGTTAGAGGTGTTCAGATCCGAATGTGCAAATTGATCACTTTGATCGCACATGGGTTTGAACTTATTCACTTATTTTTCTTCGTCATTAAAAGTCTGCAACGGGCTTTTCATCCCGCAGCTACAAACTCGGTGAGAAGTCAGAGCGATCGCTTGAATTAAACTGTCGGTGCGCCGAACATCTCAGAGGAAGCCCTGAGACTGACTAAGGCTTCAGACATAATAGGATGGATGTCTAGCAGAGCAGTGGAGTGTGTGTGTGTGTGTGCATGTGTGTGTGGGAGGTAAAGGACGCCTGGTTGAAAGTCAAATGAGACTTGAATTTGATGTAACCAGATTGCTGTAGAGATGAAGAAAGGGGTTTGTAATGAAGTGAAGCATTCCTTTCAGCAGTTGGATTGTGAACGGTTGTGGGATTGATTTGTGTGCATCAGTGCATTTACATATTTATGCGTTTTGTACAGATTGGAACACCAAGAAAGACATTTTCATTCCCCCCACCCCCCGACACGTTAACAGAAACCGCTGGTCGTGTATCGTGGATCTTTGTTGCTGTTCCGTGCCACGCGAAATTATTCTTCATTCCATATGAGATTTCACATTTATTATTTTATGTTGCTTCCAAAACTTGAATATAAATTGAACTACAGTCAATTTAGAACCAGACTGCTCCTGCCTTGCTTGTCAAAAGCGTGATTGCTTTTGATTGCTGACTGAACAATATCAAACAGCATGTTAGGATCAGGTAATGTGGCCCTCTTTCTTTTTGAGGTGTTCAGGTGTTAAGATGTTTGATCTAATATTGTGATGGGATGAAATCAATAAAATGCCTTCTGCTTTGTGTGACATTTAAATCAGCCGTGTAAATTTTGTGTCGGTCTAAAGTTTCCGAATTATCTTCTTTTATGACTAGCCTATAAATTGCCTACTGTGGTTGGGTTGTAATACAATATCCTGTATCCGGGCCATTCTTAACAGCATTGATTTAAATATTTAAAAACTGCAGCAAATGCAATGTTTGCATGGTAACACAGTTGTTCACACTGTTGTTGGTTCTTAACTCAGATCCAAAGCTGGGCATTTCTGCAGGGTGTTGCGTGTTTTCCTCGTGTATGCTCGGACTCTCTCTGGGTACTCCAACTTCCTCCAACAGTGTAAAAATATTCATGATTCCCTTTGGCACCAACACAAACCCCCTGATTGAATGGACACGATTTTAATCTGCATATAAGTTGAAACATCCCTGAGCCAATTTGCACTTTTTCCAATCCTACTCCAATTTCAACTCCTTGAATGTACCAATTAATACCCTTTTACTGTACCATGTTCTTGTTTTTTTGTGTTTCTTTTTTATTTTATTTTTACTATTTTGTATCAGTCTATATAATCTGAATACTTTTTATTAGAGGTGTGCCGATCGATCGGTCACCGATCATAATCGGGCCGATTTTCGTGAAAAAGTGCATGATCGGTGATCGGCGATCATTGTCTCTTTTACCGATACCGATCACCTACTTCTCATTTCGCAGCCTGCCTGTACAGCTGGTCTCCTCTTTCCTTCACTCTGTGCAAACGCGCAGCAACAAATCCTAAGCGATGTGCAACTATAACGCACTGAGTGAATGGGGAAGTTTGCTGCGTGTTGCTACGGAAAATTGAAGCACGTCAAAATGCATCAACACAACGAAGCTAATACGACATAAAAACAAAGCCATACTTGACGGAGTTTGGCTACATCGAGGCTCACTGCAGTAAAAAAAAGACATACGGAGGATCAGATAGCAGGTAAAGCAGCGCACAGCTACAAACACTCACCCGGATTAGCATGACGGTCAGAAAACTAAACCAATAACCCGCAAAATTATTTGTCTTTGTGCTGCGGTGTAAGATGCTGGTTCTGCTCTCCTGTTGAACCGCTGCTACGCTACAGATAGCAATATTTCACAGACGGAGCGCCGCTTCTGCTCCACCTGGTAGTGACTCTCACACCGAACCTCTGCTTAAAGCTGCAGCATCTAACTTAAAAAAATAAATTTTACATACGTATTAAAACTTTCGCTGTCCTAACATGAGACAAATAATCTCTGAAAAAATAATCGATCTCCTCCCTGTCCTGCATAATTACTCCGCTCAGTCAGAAACAGCCAATCAGAACTAGCACTAATCAGCTAGCCGCCATGCTAACAGGAAGTTTTCATCCAGTAACTCTGGATTGTTTATTGTAATGGATCCTGTATTTGCCTTTGAATGTTAAGTTTTATACTTGAACTTTTTGGCAATGTTGAGAGGTTTTATGCCTTCATATGTTTTCAGTCTGTTAAAGATAGCACTACCAATAGCAGTACAATTTGCACAATGCCTGTTTTGTTTAGTTTTCTTCTTGGAAAAAGTTATTAAAAACAAGTTTTTGTCTAAATTAAGGTGAATTCATGGTTCCTTTTTCCACATAATGTAACCGGTAGTGTTTATGATAAAAATAAATAAATAATAATTATGTGATCGGTATCGGTGATCGGTATCGGTGTATCGGCCATCATGGGTGATCGGTATCGGTATCGGCAGGAAAAAACCTGATCGGCACATCTCTACTTTTTATGGCATCCTAATTCCACTGATGGAAGAAAATGATGAGATTGCTGTAACTGATCAAACCAAATTAATACTGAGCATCCTCCTTTTTGGTAGTGTTTATTTATTGGAGTCACAAACCTACATGTCTTTAGGCTAAGAGTGGATTATATGAAATTATTTTTGATTATTGGCCTCCAGAAAAGGTAAGTAATAGATAAATGTAGGTGCAAAAACATTCATGATGTTTATAAAAGGTTCCTTAGCAGGCTTTTTGGTGCCTGAAAAAGTGTCAGTGTGGAAAAAACAGTAAAACAGTAAAACTTCAAAGACTGGAGGCAAAAACAGTGAATATGGAAAATTACTAGCACTCAGAAGTATCAGACTGCTCTTTTGTGGGGCCCCATATGTTCTCAATACTTACAGGCCATTTCCAGCAAGTTTGTGCCATTAGTGCTAAACCTAACTTTGATGCGTTTGGCATACTGGTCCAGTCTCAAATACTGTTTTAAAGCCTGGTGGATTATAAGCAGCCCACCTGTTCTGGTCCTAACAGTCACGGGCTCCTAAAATATCAACAAGCACTGAAATATTTACTGTCTTTAATTCTGGAAAATGTCATATTAGTGCAACGCAAATGGCAATTTAAGATGAACAAGTCCAAGTCAAGTGACCAAACGCTGGGTTTGCCGAGATTAAAAAGATGCCATCCCATATTTTTGCGGTAATCTGCCAGGCCATTAGGATTATCTGGCTCTTTTTCTTCAAAATAAAACCTTGGAACCTTTTCAGCTGTAAATTTGTAAGCTCCTAAAAATAGTATAGGAATTATTATAGCCAAAAGCAAAACAAGCAACTGCTAAATTAACACCTCGCTGAGCTGTGGACTCATCTCAACATCTCTCCTTTCTTCTTCTCTTCTCTCACTCCCCCCTCTCATCCAATTACAATGCATATCACACATGAACAAAGTTCTGAATGACGACCGCCAGAAAAGTACTTTCGCCCACACTGGAATGTCTCCAGCAACCTCTTGGTACATCCACCTGCTGACGGAGTGTGTGTAGCTCTGGCCTTCCAACCTAAACCTAACTTCACCCAGCCTCACCGTAACCATACAGGTGTAAAGAGGGGTTGATCAAATCAGTGAAAAATCTAACAAACGAGCCTTTATTACCCTCACATCCTTTTACAGTAGAGCAGAGGCTGAGCAGAGAGAAGCTAACATCAGATAGTTTCTTACAGAGGAAAAACCGATGTGATGGAAGCAGCGGGAGAATCCATGGAGGAAACGGGGGAAGCAGAGCTTCCTGCAGTGAGTCTTTGATCCACAAAGTTAACAGAAACATGGCTGATCTGGTGTGTGTGTGTGTGTGTGTGTGTGTGTGTGTGCGCGCGCGCTGATAGACCAACCTGTAACAGAGTAAGCTTCAGACGTGAAGGCTGACGCAACGCAAGGAACCATTTGTTCAAAACATCATTCGATTTATTGTACCACCTTGTTCTGTGGATGTGATGGAAAGCAAAAGAAAACCTTAAAGTGCCTCAAATGACATGTAGTCATAATCCTTTTTAAACAGGCGTTAATACCTCAACCCAAGGTGTGATTTCACATTGGAATTTTCTGCCAGCATTTATTTTTAAAGTGATTTAAAATGCTGGATTTGAATGAAGATGAGCAGGAGCGAATGGCGTTTTCTCTGAGCCATTCTGCAGTAACAGGTGGAAAGAAGGCTGAAAGAGGCCTGCCAGATACATTTTTTTCTTATTTGTTTTGATTATATTAGAACATTGTAACTTATTCATTGTTACACCTGTTGTTAACTCAAACTCATATTCAGATCTTGCCCCTTTATTTTGCTCTCAGTTTCCATGCTGTCCATTTTCGTCAAAGCCAATGTTTTGTTTAGTGAAAATCAAGAGGAATTACAAAGGCGGCTATAATAAATAGCCCACAACAGCTTTTGCGCCTTTATGTCAAACGCATGACACGCTGTCAGTTACCATAGTGATGTTTTATTGGCTATTTCACAATGTATGATTTCGCAATGAGCTGCTTGCAACTTAAGTGAATTTTCTCAGAAAGATGAATGTGCCTCATGCTATTGAGCCTCAAAGTATCAAATAACTTCACTCCACTTTGTTCGTTTCTGAGAAAAATCCCGCTGCTGCTATTTTATAGATTCCTAAATGAAGCGGTGATGCTGCTGTTTCCATCCTCAGAATGAGAGCCACATGTGGCATCTTAAAACTCTCCAAAAACCACCAGCCCCCTTTCCCTGCCTGGAAACAAATCTCCCCTCTCTCTTTTTTTTTTTCTTTCACCCATTTTTTTATTTTATTTTGTTAACTGCAAGAAGAAGGATAGAGTGCTGCCTAAGCAACATGTTAAATCACATGACAGTGTTTCCCCCTGCTGCCTCTGACATCTCTTGCAGAGTCCATCTCTCATATCAGTGAAGTCACTCTTCTAAAGAGGATGGGAGATTTTCTTTCTCTCTTTTTTTTTTCATGATGCAGTTAGTCACCACAGCGGCTCTTAAAAAATCTGTAGAAGAGGGTGATTCACATCAGCGAAGTTTAAAGATCAGAGGGTGGTGAATCATGCCTTTTTCACAGTAGCATTAAATCCACTCAGCCATATAAAAAGGGGTTATTTTAAAACCAGAGGCATGGGGTGTTCTGCACCGTAATGTCAAAGCCACCCACTATTATCTATAAACAGACTGTTGGGACCGAGGCATGAAATACAAATCAAAGTTCATACCATGTATATTGACAAAAACAAGAACGTTACGGACTGATTGTGATTGCACCGCGGTCATGGTTGAAGTCGACGAGACGGCGAGAGCAGCTTCCCCTAATTTCCATTTATCTTCTGAGGAGAACTGTGTCAATCCAATAGCGGGTTCCCGGCGGCGCTGCATTGATTGCATCTTTGTGATGAGTGGCCAGCAGGAACGTGTCCGCAGGCCCAATCACATTCGACATGCCCTATGCGGCGTGGCTGTTTACCCCCATCAAGTGTGGTCACGGTGCCGGAATGTGGACCTCACTGGTGCAAATTTGAAAAGTGCGTCTGCAGAGATTCACTTTTAGTTCTTGGCAAGAAGCGGGCAGAAGAACCCTGAAAATGACCGTATAGTCAGGACTAAAGAGAGATGTAAAATCTGTGGAACTGAAACGGGAGCGTGTTGGGGGTTGACGTATGTCTTATTATCGTGTAATTATGAATCAAATTGAGGCTTTCCACTGGGAAATTGTTGGAACAAGCAAAGTGGACAAGTTGGATACAACATGTCTTGTGATCTGGTTAATTTACAAACAGCAACTTGTTTGCTTTCTGTGAATGTGATATTTGCTGTGCATAACAAGAACTGAATTTGTGGTCACTTTAATTAAACATATATTTAGATTTTTAATTAAAATGATGAATATACAGTGTTTGAAAAAAAAAAAAAAAAAGACCAGCAAAGATTAACCATTTCATAAATTTTTCAACATGCAAATCTGAATTGTTAGTGTCAGATTTGCTAAAAAATAAAAAGCTGTGGTCACTGTGTTGCATAAGTGTGTACACACTTAAACTCTCACTTAATTCCAGCCTAGTGTTCAGTCTCGTTGGGTGTCTATATTGACTTCTGTAAATAAGGTTCACCTACCCAAAATGGACTTTGTTGGCATTTGCTCACTTGCATTATTCAGCTAAAGTTCTTGCAGAGTGATTACAGAGGATCAGAAATGTTAAAAGTTGTCCGACAGGAGAAGAGTTTCTTGTTTATTAAGCTTCTGTTCTGCATTTGACAACAGTCTTCTGTATTGTCCTGGATAAAGGACTAGGGTTTTCCTGGAAGCTTTTCTTCCACTGAAAAAAAACAACAACAAAAAAACATCCGCACTAAGTTGAAATATAAAATAAATTATGTTAAGCCCTTTTATTATTGTACAGGAGTGAAAACATAATAATTTGAGGAAAAAAAATAACAATTGAAACTTTGGGCGCGTGACAAAAGGGGACCCGACCTCACTGATGAGTTTGCAAGCTATTTATTAATTACCAAAGTGCCTGTAAATTATCTAACAAAGCTAATGAAGAGGAGTTGTTTGTTTTAATAAGTCCCGTTCTGAAGCACGTGCAGTGGAACTGCTGCTTCCAATGTGGGATTGATGAAGTGCCAACAAGAGTGTAGCAACAATAAGGTAAATGTGACAAACATCTGCTCCCAGCTTCAGCTCTCATACTCTCCCCTCATCCCTCCAACTCTCTATCTGTCTGCTCCTCCTTCTGTCCGCTCCATCTGTGTACCCAGCATGCATTTTGGCTCAGGCGGCGTCGCAAAGTCGCTGCCATTTAGCCAGAGCTAACCGGCTGATCCAGGCACGGATGGGAAGTGAGAGGTGCTGTGACGTGAAGTAGGTCACAGGATGGAAAAAAAAAAAGCCGCCGCCCTCCCACCGTCCCTCCCTCCCAGCCTCTCAGCTGTTGGTTTGTGATTGGATGCAAACACCACAAGGTGGGGTAGTGGAATTTGTCATGAGGAGTTCAAGTGTTGCCTGGATTGCGGCGATGTAGGTAATGCTTGATTGTGCATCATCCTCATCTTTGTCATTTAAGTTTTTGTTTAAAATGTGGAATTTCTCACAGAGTGGTCAGTCGTACTGAAATATAATGAAGACAAGGATTTGTTTTGTTTTTTTTTTCTTTAAAGAAAAAAAAAAATATTACCCATATTACTCCATCTCTCATGTTCTGGCATCCAGCTCTGGTATGAAGTCATCGGAGTGGCGTCTGGATCCGTTTCTTCCCTCGCCCACCATGAAACCGTACTCTGCACCTATTGGCCTGTTCTAACCTCCCCTCAAAACCCACAGCTTTCCTTACAGGCTTTAAGGGAAAGCAGCGAGGGAACTAATTAGCGAGGGGGAAACAATCGAAAAACAGACCAGATGCAAATTTACTTGCACTATGCTAAAAGGTACAATCTTTATTTCTTACTAGCTGACATTGAAGCAGAGTGAACTTTTTTCTGTTTACCAAAAGCATTTCTATTAGTTAAATGGTGGAATAACTGAAGTCTACATACATCTATGTTTTACTTAGAAGAATTGTCTTTAAAGTTTGTGACTTGAGTCAAATGTTTTGGGTGACCTTAAAGCTTTTCACACATTTTCTGAAGTTATCCCCTCTGACAGAATGAGTGAGATCAGTGTTTTGTGATGGTAACATTAAATTACTGACTGTGTTATCTTTAAACGCTGTATTACTGTAACTAACCCGGTAGCATATATTGAGTTGAAAATTCTCTTCTTGATATGTTGTTTGATTTATTCAGATTGTCTATGATGCCACACAAGGAAGCAGTATGTTTGAAGGATTTCCTTAAACAAATCCAAAAGTATGCCTCCATTATTATCTCAAATAATCACAACCACTTTGTGTCATTTTGAACCTGAGCTGTGTATGTAAATATCTTGTTTCGGTTGCAAACGGCTAAGTGGTTGTGTTTGAAACAAGTCTGGGAATAATATACTTTAAAAGTGTGACTGTTCTACGTGTCTGCTGTCTGAGCTGGCGTGTACAGGAACCTTGGCGATTGAAGTTGGAGTTTAGCTCTTTGAAAAGTCTCAGTTATGAAGTATTATAACAACCTGTGGCTTACTTGGATCAGAAGAGAGAGAGAGAAGGGATTATGGCATAACGTAGCTGATGCAGAGGAACAGTTCCAGGAAAAAAAAAAAAAAAAAAAATATATATATATATATATATATATATATATTGTTTCAGTTTAACCCAACGTTACACGTTTACTATTTAGTAAAATAACAGCTTACTCACATTTATAGACCATTTAGTTGCTATAGAGAGGCTTTTGGGGGGCAAATATCTTTATTGCGCTCACAAACACAGCAGCTATGCCCATACCGTCTGTTAAACGTGCGTTGCAATTTATCTGACTGTATCATTTCCTGCAGCGGTATTGGTATTGCAATCTCATTTTGAGGCAGAAGTCCCTGCCACACGGTCACACATACGTTAGTGCAATTACCATTCAAACCATGTCTTTGCTACATGACACGTCACTCTATAGGAGGCAGTTGTTTTTATTTCTGTTGAGGGCCGGCGTTCCCTTTGAGTTAGCGTGTGATTTTTATTCATGTATGGGCAGCGGGCCAAGGCCAAGGCTTTAGTTGGGGGATTACGCATGCGAATGAAAAGCGATGTAAATGAAGTGCTGCAGCCGCTGCAGTCTTTTGCGTGCCAAAAGACGAGCAGAGCAGGGTCGAAAGGCTGCCAGGCTGAAAGTAAATTTTTAAATCGGCTTGTTTAGTATAACACCTTGGAGTCAAAAATGTATAAAGAGTGTGAACTTTGTACAAAAAAAAAGAAAAAGAAAATGCACACATTTACATGCTCACACGTACAGTGCTGTGAAAAGCATTTATAGCCTTGTACCTCCTCACTGTTTCACATTTCAAGCAAAAATAACCAATGGATTGATTGTGATTTGTCATTTTTTTACAAACTAAAACTCTGAAAAGTGTTGTGCATTTATTATGCGCCTCTCTTTACATGCATGTAAAAAACGACACACTATGCCTCTGATTTAGTGGGAGCCCTGCTCCTTCTTCTCTGTATCAAGAGATTGTTATTCTGTAAGAATTATTTTTAAGAAACTTTACTCTTTCTGTGTGGCCTGGTACTAAATAACCATTGGTTGGTCCTGATTTGTGTCCCAGTGTTTGGAGGCCTTTGATGTAAAGGGACAGAGCAAACAAGTGAAAGATAGTTTTCTAGTGAGATGATTCGAATTAGAACGTTTCGGTCTGTACAGCCTTTGCTGTGCGGTGAAGAAAACAACACTATACATGCTCCTAAAAATACACTATGGTGCTGCCACCACTATGTTTTACGGTGGGGAGGCTTCCCTGCAATAACAACAGGGCTGATGGTCAAAGTTGAAGATGGAGCTAAAATTTGAGACTGGATCAGAGGTTTACCTTTGAGCAGGACATCAACCCTGCAAGCATACGGCCGTACATTGGAATAGTTCGCTTCAAAATAATTGATTTAGGATATTTTTTGCAAAAAAGGATGGGAAAGAATTTTAGCTTCTGTGTAACAAACGTAACTCAAAATACTTTGGCAGCTGTGTTTTTGGAGTTGGAGCAAATGAAAATGTATAAATGGTATGTTTTCCTCCAGCTTCATAACATGGAGAAAATCTGCATTGGTTTATTACACTGAAATCCCAGTGACATACAATGAAGCATGATAAAAGTAAACATACGTTTTCAAGGCACTGTATACCTAAAATGACAAACCACTTTTATATGAAGGAAAGGGGCTGAGTAATGGAGAGGGAGAGAACTAATGAATGTCCGTGAAACTACCTGTTTAACAGAATAAAATGCAAGTTGAAACCTTTTGTTAGCCTTTACTCCTCTCGCGAGTTTTACTTTGATCTCTTTGATCCCTCTCTTATTGTCTTCATGTATTCACATCTTATCTCACATCAAGCAGGCTAGTAGTTCTTCCATCATACTGGGGAGAAAAGGAAAAAAAACAAAACATCATATGCATTTTTTCTCTGTGATCCCACAAGAAACAAACCCAACACAATAGAATAGACAGCTTATTCTCTGATCTCTTCCTACACTTATTATGCAACACTGATTAAACAAGATATTTGTGCCAGGAACTAATCTGCTTTTAGGTTTCACAGGGCTATGGCAGGGTTTTTAAGATTTTTATTTATTTATTTATTTTTTTCTCCAAGGAAATGTGATGATTATATTTTCAGTTTAAAATGCAAGTCATCACCAATAGCAACATGTGACTAAATTTGGATGGAAAATGGACACTTCTTCCACTGACATTTGTCTTCACACATTAATACACAAGAGGCCAGAAGGGACCAGCTTTCAGTCAGGAAGTAAGGTAGAATATTCTTGGTTTAAAAATAAAAAGCAATAAATAACAACATTAATGGATCATCAAAAATGGGAAGAAAAAAACATTCTGTGGACTCTATATGAAGATATATATATCGACCTTGTCAGCAACCGAAGCATTTTGAAGCGCAAAAGGTACTTTGGATTAAATGCTGCGACATAAAGCCCCATCCCCCACTCCACGAGCTTTATGCACACAGACGAATGCACGCAAACCCCCTCCTCCACCCTGGTGTTTTACTTTTTATAACAAGGGAGAACATCCAGATTACTGAATCTTTTTCAGGGAGTGAGATCATAAGAGATTTTCAAAAATAAATAAATAAATAAAAGGGGCGAGGGAGGTATTTGGGTGCGGCATATATTTCAGCAAAACAAGGTTTCATCATGGAGTTAAATTATAAATATTTATATCAAGAGTTGAAAACCGCAAGTTCTGGATTTGTTTCTTTCTGTCCACTCCACCCCGGAGCAGACGGTAGCGGAGGACAAGTCCGAGTTTACAATATTCCCAGCCTCAGATTATTGCAGTGTTCAATGCCCTGCAGTTGCTTTATAAACAGCAGGTCTGAGTAATCCCAAATCAAGGAGAGCAAAGCAGCGGCAGAGATCGTCAAGGACATTTCAGAGTGCATTGGGCAGCAGTTGTGTGGTGGCTCTGCTGCAAGCATGGGGCCCGAGGGATTAGAGTCCAATCAGACTGGATTTGATGTTTGCTGACAGCACATGGGACTTAGCTGAGCCGACTGTATTTCATTTGTTTTCAATGAAGCCGCGCACCTTGCCTGGCCTTCCTTCCGTGTCCTGTTACTCTGATGCGTCTGAAACCTGTTGACGGCCACGGATCATCAGCAACTTCAGGTGGGTGTCTGGAGGAAGGGGGAGGCCTGGGGGAAGTTGTGGGAATGGGTTTCAAGTAGGATTGGCTTCATTGTCATCACCAGGTTTCCTAACTGGTTCACGTGACGTCACAGAAGGAAGTGGAATTAAACAGGCTTTATTTGGATGTAATCCTCCATAGCAATCGGCAGAGCGAGTAAAATGTCCCACTGAAGGGGGAGATAAACCGTTCTGGATTAGTACAAGCCCCAGCCCATCCCAACCCATAACCCAGCCTATCCTCTTTTTTTTTCTTCTTTTTTTTTTTGACCTACTAACAAATGTGTAGTGGCTATCTTGAGCTTGCGTCCTGTGATCGGGTCTTCCATGGAATAACTCAGCTGCTTCCACAGTGTTTGTGTGGTTTTGTGTGATATGGATGATTTTGTGTGTGGTGTCCTTTTTCCTCTTGCACAACAAGGCAGCATGACCAGAGATTAATTATTCAAGGACTGCCAGCTAAAGGGGGAGTCATCCGATAGCTGGGACTTATAACAAGCTGGTATCAGGTGAAACTGTGCACTTTGTTAGGTGTTTTTTTGTGCTTGCTTTGTGCTTCCCTTTCGGTTCTATCTTTGATGCTGGAAAGTTGAACTTTTAAATACTCCAAAGAAATTTTTATTGTGGCTTTTTTATACATCTGATTTATTTTTTTTAAAGAAAAGCTATTTCCTTTTTTTTGCCAATGCTTGTTACGAACAAACAATTGGGTCTTGGACGCTCCCACAGTTGGGACACGTTAGGGGGGAATGAGGGTCAGTGGCAGAGGCAGTGCGACAGTGTGTATGACCAGCAAGCAAGAGTAGCAGGCCGACGGAGCTCCCTGTCATACGGGGAGGGAGGAGGCTGGTACGAAGCTCCACCGGGGGTGCGTCCCCCTGACCTGGATTTGAAACGTGCTTCATATTCTTACCAAGACTCTTCCTACGGACAGGTCTACACAGAGCGGCACGACCCACGCGGACTCAGGAAGAGCTCTGTGCCTGACATAAACCACTACGAACGGATACCAATGGCTCACCGAGGCTCCATTCCACATCAAGATTACTACTCTCATGACCCAGCCATGACTCCTCGGCCACCTGAAGGCATTTACAGGCCAGAGCACCAGCCTCCGCCACCTCACCCTCATCAACTCAGCAGGTCAGGCTCCCATTTTGGAATAGCTCCTGGGGCTCGTACTGTGTGGGATCAAACTCAGCAAGGCAGAAGTGGACCTCAAGCTCCTTCATCACCTTTGCCTCCACAACCACCTCCAACAGCCCATGAGTTAAGTCGGACTTACAGGGAACCTGGGGCTATAACCGTTGCCAAGATTATGCAAGACGGCCAACAGCGCTTACCTTCCAGAGACCTACCTCCCGGTCACTATGGTATGGACCATCCATCTCCTCGATATGCCAGTGAACCACCCCTTCTCACCGGGCCGTCCGTCTATACAGATGTTGATGGACGGCCTCTGGATTCACAGCAGCAAGTTGCCACCTGTCTCGTTGTAGATCCAGCAACTCAAGGTATGATGAGGCAAGAGACTGCATCACCTTACACCATCCAACAACAGCAGCACTTACAGCAGCAACAGTTACAACAGCAGCAGTTGCAACAGCAACAATTACAACAGCAACAACTTCAACAGCAGCAATTACAACAGCAGCAACTTCAACATCAGCAGTTGCAACAGCAGCAACTTCAGCAGCAGCAGTTGCAACAGCAGCAACTTCAACAGCAGCAGCTACAGCAGCAGCAGCTACAGCAGCAGCCAGTTCAGCAGCAGCCTTTACAGCAGCAGCAGCTTCAACAAGAACAGTTGCAGCAGCAGCAGCAGCATCTGCAACAGCCGCTTCCACCTCCACCCGCCATGCCGGTGTCTGATCCTAACCTTGCTCTGTCCTCTCCACTTCCAGCTCCAACTGCTCAAATGCAAACTGTGGCAGTTGTTGCTGCTGCACCTGCACCTCCATCTGTTCAGAGTGCCCCTACTCCAGCTCTTCCTCCTCCTCCAGCTTCCCCACTTCCTGCTCCACCTTCTATGCCTCCTGTATCATCTGTCCCGCAGACACCTTTGCCTGTGGACCCCAAGAAGACGGTGGATCCAGAATTCCTTTCTTTGCTGCGCAATGAAGGCCTCTCGGAGAGCACCATTTCTTCACTCATACAGCAAGGCTTTGACTCTAGTAGCTTGTTAGCTGTTATGGAGGAAAATGATGTCCGCACTGTGGCCCCCAATCTTGGCCAGGCTCGCGTACTGTCTCGGTTGGTTCATAACTACAAGCGGCCCATTGAAGCTACGCCAGCCCCATCCCGTCCTCAAACACCCATGCGAGGTCGCTCTAATAGCTTTAGCCATCGCTCAGACATCTATCAGCAACAACATCACCACCATCCACCGCATCTTTCTCAGGCTTTGGCTGTAGATCCTCAACTAATGCCCCCACCGACTCCTGGGGTCATGCAAACCATTTCTCCAAGGATGGGAGAAGTAGTAAGTCGGAGGCCAAGCAGTGCACCCTCTCAAAACCTCATGGAAGTCACAGGCGGCTACCCAGGTCAACCACCTCGTTCCCCTGGACCATACACTGGAGCCCTTATGCCTGTCCAGTCAAGACCAATGTCTGCTTACTCCGCAGGGGTAACGATGCCCGGGGTGCCTATGCAAGGTATGCAGATTATACCACAGCAGATGACTGGGTCAATGCCTGCACTACCAGGATCCATTCATTCTATGCAAGGTATGCCACAGCACATGCCTGTATCTTTGCCAGCATTACAGCAACCCCCCCAACAAGTACCAAAGGCATACTCTACCAATTATACAGTCCCTATGGAGCTGATGAAAAGGGACAGGAATTTGCTGCCATTATCCCCCATGCATAGCCCTCATCCAAGCCCTCAGCTGATTCGTAAGGGTGGGGGTCCTGCAGCAGACAATGCCATGGTCCCCGTGGGAGCTCCAGTTCAAGGTCAAAGTGCATTGACTGCTAACCAGAAGTTAAGCCGACGCACAGGTCCTCCCGTCATTGTGTCCACCATGGCTTCTCCAGACACAAGTAAATATATCCTTTTTTTAACTATTTTATAGAAATCTTTTGTTTGCTTGGGGTTTTTGTAGATATAACTTTACTTCATATGACTTTTATTTAGTTGATTTACAGATTTAATAGACAAACAATGTATTTTACCTAGGCCCTATTTTGTATAACGATCAGTATATAACACCAGTTCATGGTGCTGCTATTGTATTTAAGTGCTATACAATACAGTCACAAAATGCTTAAAATACCAACTTAAGTGTTGGCTTCCAATTACATATTCAAATTTATTTTCACCAGTTGACTTTATGAATCATTTATACTGTAAGTGAAAAGACCTTTTTTGTGTTTTGCTCTCAGATCAGGACTATTTGTTATTTGATCATTTTTCAAAATGTTTTTAATCTTACTCAGCAGTTTCACCATTTGCTTGCTGTCCTGTGTTTGTGCTTACTCTATCAATCACAGAGAAAGGTTGTGTCTTTTTTAGCTTTTATTCAGGCTTGTGGAGTGAAATGCTTAATGTTGTCTCCTATCTCTTGTCAAAACGGGTTTTTGAATTAACCTGGATTTGGAATAATCACCCTGGAAATCCCTTCCCTGTCCTACTTTTGTTTCCTGCACACATATTGATACTAACATAAAATCTGTCTTTCTCGCCTTCTTATCTGTTTGAGAGACGAATTTTTGTGTCCGCAAGATACTTTACGCAGTCATGTGAGTGATCTAAAGCTGGCGTTTTATCAGAATGAGAAACAGGTCTATTAAGTAAACGCACAAAGTGGTGTTGATAGGGCACAGCATGAAGGATTTGGGGGGAAACAGCTGTCGGCATCCTTTCTGGTACGTCTTAGATGTTAACAACTGTCCTCAGTTCATGTTGCAGTCTGTCAGTCGCTGCATTCATGTGTGAACAGCTTGCATTAAGATTCCTCTGACTGGGAAAGGCAGATATGATGTGCAGATGTGTTAAACCGTTTGGGAACAGACGATATGCATTTGTTGAAACAGTGTGGCTGCAGCGTTTAGGAATGGCTTTTTCCACCACCATTTTTTTTTTAATGTGATAATAAGAATGCTTCAAGGTGGAACAAATGAAACGTTATAGCTACTTGGACAAAGCAACATTCCCACAGACAAAATGTTTGTTAAATTCTCATTGAGTAATAAAAAAAAACAGCTTTCAAGTTTTTATTTTTTTTCATCAGTGGAAAACTAACCCATTTTTTTTCACATATCTTTCTTATACTGCCCTGACATAGTGACCTTTTTAACAAATATGAAAAAAAAGTTTTTATTGAAGTAACTTACTGCAGCTGTAACAAATTGAAAAATTATTTGAAAATTGATTTTGCATTTGTTCAGGTTATCTTTATTTGATACTTTTTTTTGATGACCCGAAACATTTAAAGCATGTCAACAAGTTTAAAGAAACATAGAATTCGGCAAGGTGGCAATTAAAAGAATATTTTGCACAGTAAAGACTGATCTTCCCATTAAAACCAGAGCGAGAAAGCGAGACCAACCCCATCATCAGACAGATAAAATTCAATTACCTTTCTGATTGTGTTATTGTGCCATTGTCTCTGTGCAGGTGGCAATGAGAACAGGGAGAGGGGACGTTAATCCTTCAAATCCTCAATTTCAACTGCTGCACTGATGCATAGACACCTCGATTCAGCTCTGACCAACTTTAACTTTTAGACAGACTTGAACTGTAGGGGAAAAAAAAGCAGATCAAGGAACCAATTATTAGACTAAGCTGGGTTGTCACCCATGAGATCTTTCAGCCTAGGAGGCTGAGGTATAAAAAGGATCCCCCTTTGCTTTGCTGTCAAAACAGGCTGCTGTTCTTGGCTCTCATGGTCTCATGTGTTGGAAGCAGATTGCTTCAAGTGTTCGTCGAGCATCACATTGTTAACACACATACAGTTCGAAGAGGAGACCTTATTTGCATGTGGCCGACATTTGTTACTTTAGTAATTTCATCTCTTAATGGAGACGTCTGTGAAGCTGCACTGAAAGCGTATTCCTAATTTGTGCGCTGCTAAGCAACTCGGTCATTCTGAACCGAGCCGCTTCTGGTTAAATCGTTGGTGCCAAAAAAGTACTTTTAATTTAGAGCTTATTATGATTGTTTTTCTCCCAGTTTTTCCGCTTCAAAAGATTAATATCACAAAATCATGTTTTTACTATATTAATTTAAACTACTATGTTGTTTTTAGACTAACAGCTTTACGCAGAAAAAGCCACCTATTTTGAGCGATATCTATATCAGCTACAAAGAGTTTACTAGGAGCAGAGCTATTTGGGTCTACCGCTATTTGAATTAATAGTCTTATGTGTAACACAGATGGCCAGCACACGCCTCACCCAAATATATGACGCTCAGTGAATTACCCCGAAGTGGGAACATCTACTCCAAACAGGACCTCCCTTCCCCCACTCCAGCATAAAATATCCCACAATATAACCCTGTGGGACTGGACAATGCTACATTGGAAAAAAGAGACATTGCAATGTTTTGTTTCTCAGTACTATATGCATACAGCATAGGGTGTCCTAAAAAATAGTTAATAGCAGGATTAGACGCAAAACGCCAGGAGGTAACCAGTGATCCTTTGATGAGCGAGATTAAGATTTAATTAGAAAGAAGGATACTGTAAGGCTCATTGAAGAAGTTTAGCCTATGTTGGAGCATCTTGTCCAACAACATCTGGTTTTGTTTGAGGTTTTGGTGCCATGTTTTTGGAGTCTCTCTTATAAAAAAAAAGAAGAGAACTTTCTTTTTACTTCCTGTCCTATTTTCTTAAAGGGGCAGTATTTAGTTATATTTGAGGCATGGGTTAGGAGTGCTCTGTGTGATGGGAATTTGAAGACTTCAAGGAGCAGACTTGGGTGAATAGGCAGTGCTTTGCGAGAGCAAGTGTTTAGGTACCCTTGAATGGCTGCCATGGGAGATTCAAGGATTCCTCAAACATACATGACTGCATAAAAAAAACAACAAAAAAAACACTCCAAGTAGGTTTTTGTTATGAGGGAATAACATTATAACATGATATAAAGCTTAAAAAAAAATCATGTTTTTGCAAATACCTCCCTTTTTAATTTTCTATGCGTGACATCTAGCGTCAGCAACGAGGCTCTTGTGTCCTGCTCTACTTTATGGCTTCACCTTATTAACATCCTCCCCTGCAGAGGGGCCCTGCTCCCGTTTGTTGGACGGCCCGAGGGCAGCTCGGGTCAGTTCTGCTCTGCGTGACACACTAGCCGTCTTCTTCCCGTTGGCTTTGTGCGATGGTGGCTGGGGATTGGGACATATTAGTTCTGGATATTGCAGATTATGCGTTTGCAGGGTCCCGGGTAAAGCCGAGCGCAGAGAATGAGGGATAAAAGAAACGAGAGAGAGAGAGTCATGCAACTGGAAGATGACGGTTGCTGACTGCATGGTTGTGGGGGGCAGAGAATTGTCAGCTGTCATTCAATGAGGTTATCTCTGCAATCTTACATGTGCAGTGAGGGTCAAACACTGACCTTAATCTGGACTGACAGTAAAAGGTTGTTCTTGTTGTTATGTTGGTGGTCACTCTGTACTTTGGAGGAGATGATTTTTTTTTTTCAGTAACCTTGCAAATGGGCAAAATAAATGAGTTGTTCTTCCTCCAAGTTTTGTCTCTCTCTTTTTCAAGTTTGTCATAACACACTTGTTATCTACACACTAAGGGATGTATGACTTGGTGTATAGATAACAACCATATACTGTATGTTGCACCTGGAGGTTTGATAATTTGCTCTAGGTGAGCAAATTATCACCTAGATTTTTGATTTTATGAAATCAAAAAATCTCAACCCTCTCCACCAAATCTCTTCGAAATTAATTGTTTTTATTTCTAATATATACATTTTTTCTTAAGGAAAAAAAACATCTTTCCTGTTGTACTTCTGTGCAGCTATCAGTTGTCAGGATTTAGCAGCTTACACATCTCAAGCGACAATCTGTATTCGTCAGAATGTACTGCATGATATCGACATCAACATCTGATATTAACAACTGTTGTTTATTTCCTTTAAGTTGCTGTTTCTGTACGCATTTCATGGAGTGGTCTGGGACGAGGTTGGACATGTGCTATTTGTTTGGTCGTGTGATAGTGGTGGCCATGCACCGCCGGGGTTGTGTCTTAACTCAAAGACTGAAGCAATGTCACCGATAGTGATGCCTTGAAATAAATCCGTCCTTTATTGCATTGCAGGCTCACCTCAAGCTGGCAGAGCCTGCAGTCCTCAATGCAGTCGTCCCAAATATTGCCAAGGAAGCACATTTATTTTCGTTGAGCATTCTCTAAATCTCTCTGAGTGCCTCCCCACTTCTTCTTCTTCATCTTCTTCTTCTTTTCAGTTGTAGATTCAATGCTAAGACGTGCCGCAAGCACATGTGCAATGTGCAAAGTCGAGTTGCGTCCAAACATCAGACCCTATATTGTAAGAACACGAGTCGGAAGCTGTGAATTATTGAATCCTGCGATGTAGTCGAACCGTCTGAGCTGGAGCTGAATATCGTGCAGTGAATGGCCAGGCTCACTGTGAAGACTTAGTTTCGCTCGGGGCTCAACCTGACGACAGCTGCTTTGTTTCAGGCGCTTCAACTGCATGTTACAGTGAAGAAAAGCTGGCTAAGCGCTGTCATTTCCTGTCACATCTGGATTTGTTTTGTGCTATAATGTCAGCACTGTTCAGTGATGGTGAGAAATGGGAAGGTCAGACAAACTGCATTCAGATTTCTCACTCGTGTATCAAGTGCCTGTGTTAATGGTACAAGTATAGGCAGCAGCTTCACCACGAGCAGAGAGACCAAACTGATGTGTCTGTTCGAGCTTAGCCTTTAGCTGCTTTAGATTTATTGGTTAGACCTTTTACTCTAACATAGTTGTAGAAATATGACATTTTCAGAAACATTCAGTGTGTACAACGAAATGTGGAGTAATTTTGATATAAACTTTCATTGATCTCTACAACTATGAGTGTATAAAGGTGCTTGTTTTTTACACTCTTTTGCACTCTTCCACGTCTCTTTGTTTATTGTGCAGAAGCCCTAATAATGTATCAGATCTTCTCAGAAACCTTTTGAATTGAGATTTTTTTTTTCTTAGTGCGTTAGCTGGGGTCAAACAACCGCTAACACGCTAACACTCAGCTTTCTGTTAAAGTTTGTCATCCCATAGTGTTAATGTCTTTGTAATTTGTACTGGTAGCTTGTAAACTTGTCTCTCACAGATAAAATCTCTGATGTTGCATATATGTATGAGTTGGAAAACACAGAACTAATACAAATCTTAAATGTATGCTTGTTTATTGACTAACATTTATGAATTTAGACTCCTACGCATACATTTTAAATTGACAGTAATCTAACCCCATGCATCCTCTTTGCAGATTTAGACCTTGTTGCGTGAATGATGGCTTTTGAGAATGACTTTACAGAAGATATGTAGGGTTTGCTCCTCCCTGTTTAATGTGATCTGCTCCTTTTCTCATTTTTGGAAGAAAAAAAAAGTTCAACAAGATAATGTGAGAAACATGTTTCCAGAAAAAAAAAAATCTGTCAGATCAGCACATTCATTCCCAATTGCGGTTGTGGCCTAAAAAGCTTGTCAACAGGAGAAAAACATGGGATGAGTGATTTGTAGAAAGTAAGATGAACTAAAACCAAAGAATCCATGCAGCAGTGAACACGATGCTGTAGATTAAACAGTGGACCAAGTTTGGGATTTGACTATTCCAGGTTAGCCAGAAGCTGCTTGGTACTTTCTACAATTAGAAGTAGTTTGTGCAAGAATGTAATTGCAAATATGAGAAGCTTAATATATTGTATATGTGCATTTGTGATGCGGTTAATTAAAGCTACCCGAGTATCACAGAAGTTAAAAAAAAAAAAAGTATTTTCATACAAATCCTAATACATAAAAAATAGATAGTAAAACTGAACATTGCAGTAATGAAAATTTTATCCGCAACATTTATTTATTGTGAATTTTGTTTTGATACATTGAAGATAAAACCTCCAAATGTTTATTGTATCTTTCTGCTGCTCCTCTCCTTATGGAGTAACACCTTTAAAACAAGCTAATATTTTCCTCTTGTGTAGAGCCTGTAGTTAACATCTAAAAGAACACAGTGAAGATAAATGGTTAGATCCAACCCTTCAGCTTTCACACCGTTTTTGAAATATTGCAGAAATAATTAAGAATCAGCCAGATTTATTTATTTATTTATTTATTTATTTTTTTTTTTTTTTTTTTTTTTCAATTTTTTGAGCAAGGAGGAGCCTAATTTCACAGCAACCGGTTGGTGAAGATCAACAAGGCTTGAGAAAACCAGACCACTGTGCTTCAAAGTGCTTTAAATTCTTGCAAGTGTATAAAAACATGGGAATCAGTTATTATCTAAAAGCTTGCAAATGCATTAATCTTACATGAAATATGAGTAATATGAGAGAGCAAATTAAATCTCGTGAGACAAACTGAGTCACGGCAGTAACAACTGTAGACATTTGTTTGTTCTCCCTTCCCTCATCTGCCCACCTCCACCCTTTCGCTTCATCCTCACCCACCCTCCGTGAGCGGTGGAGTCCCCCTGAACTATTCGCTTTGTGAAAATAAAATCTTCATGGCTGTTAAGCCTAAGTGAAGGGGAGGCAGAGCTGAGCGATCATGTCTGTGCGCATCTGTTCATCTAAGCGCTGCTAGACTTGACACTTCTGCACGACCCCCTCTGCCCCCCCCCCCTTTTTTTTTTTCCAACAAAAGCGAAAGGAAGATTTATTTAGAGGTGTAGATGAATCTCATTTGCGCCCAAAGAAAATAATATATATTTCTCAGCAGGCATGTCAGGCATGTTCAAGGTGAGAGGGGCGCCGTGAATGGGATTGTGTTTCTCACTGTTTGGCGGTCAAGCCGGATGATTTGTGTCGCGTTCGATGTAGCTTAGGTCTCTGCTGTTAGACGTTGAGCCAAAGCATGCATCGTTCAGGAAAGTGAAAATTATGGCAGTTACTTTCAGTAAGTAAAGTCTTAGTTACATTTTTCTAACCGTGTAGCACGCTTATTTACTCTCCAACACGTTGTGTTTGCTCAGGTCGTTTCAGAAACGTGAGAAGACAAATGTTTGTGGTGAAAGTTCAGCCACATTCAGAGGAAGCTGATTGGACAGTCAGAGTACACAGGAGGCTCGTATTACTTTTATGAATGGGATCGTTTTTTTTTTCTTTCTTTACTACAGATAGTGGTCTCTGGTTTCATGCTGTAGCTGAAGCTCCTCAATAAAGCAGCTGAAATGCTCTCATTTTTTTTAGTATTTAGAAGGTTGGAAATTAAGGCTTTTACTATTACTTCTATTTTTTATTATTATTATTTTGTGAAATTTAGGACTCTCAAGCTAAGAAAACATTCTTCATTTAAAAAATCTTGATCAGAAGTGGTCTCATAAAAATCCCTTTAGAAAAGTGGCTTAGTGTTGGGCTGGCCTGTCAGTCTGGTGTCGTAGTAAATACACTAATCTCTTCTTGGTTTTTAATCCTGGAATCTTGGAGAGATTTTCGTATAATTGTTGCTTTTAGACACTTTGAAACAGACTTCTTATGTTGTTAAATACAAGAACTGACAACATTATTCAGTAGATTATATGTAGGTTATGTGCAGCACAACAGCACTCAGATCAGCACTACTACTAAAATTACTTCAGAAAGCAGAAAAAAACAAACTTTATTACAATAAGGCATACAATTCTCACCATATCATGACCTTGAAGAAAAATACCACGTTTGAGTGTTTTTATGAAATAAATTAAAACAAGATCATACTTAACATAATCTAAGAGATTTTATTTAAAACCTAAAAGCGCAGGTAAAAATGTTGCTAAAAGAAAACATATTATTACTGTCACACTGAAACTATATTTTTGAGGCGCGTATTAAAGCAAAACTTGAAGGATTGCCACTCTTTAACTTTAGAAGTAGTGTTTACGGTGCTCGGGTTTTGCACAGTAAGCACAGAGTGCATAAGAGCCAGTCTGCTCACGGATTGAAAACTGCACTTTTAGGATATTGACACTGCGCTCTGTGTTTTTCATTTTTCATTTTTTCTATTCTAATACTGCCAAGCGGGCCACTGTGTTTGTTTTATGTGAAGAAAAGCGGAGACGCTGCTTCAGGAGGGGTGGACGGATATCTGATTTCTTTCATCAAAAGCTCATTGTTAGGACAGTGAACCTGTGGAACAGTGCGACAGAAAATTGTCGTTTTCGACATGAAACATTTAAAAGCTACGGTGTTTCCAAATGGCAATGTTAACATTTAGTTTTAAACCGATTAATTGTTTGTTGCCATCAAACATTTGTGGACAATTTACTGTAGTTCAGAAAGTGAAATGCTTTCTTTTTTCTAAAACCGTAATACAGAAACCAGTTGTGACACGAGAAATAAGCGTTACATTTTGTCAAATGCCATCATTATAATTAATCAAACTCGAAGCAAATGGGATTTTAGCCCTGATTTAAATTAACTCAGTGTTTCAGTTGTTTTGCAGTTTTCTGGAAGTTTGATCCAGATTTTGTGGTGCATGGAAGCTGAATGCTGCTTCTCCATGTTTGGTTCTGGTTCTGTTGACGTAGAGGAGACCAGAACCAGAAGACCTGCGTGCTCTGGAAGGTTGATAACAATGACAACAGCAGATCTCTAATGTGTTTCGGTGCTAAACTGTTCAGCAATTTCTGAACTAACAGCATTTTCAAGCGTATTCTTTGAGCTACGGGGAGCCGCAGTAGGAACTTTCAAACTGGGGCGACGTGCTCTATTTTCCTAGTTTTAGTGAGGACACAAGCAATTCTCACTCCGTCTCAGCTTGTATTTGTGTGCTTCATTTTGAACTTAATGAAAGCAAAACCTACTTAAAAGGTGCCGCAAAACCAGTTCTGCCTGTTTTAAGAAGAATAGAGTGGAGTGGAATAAAAAAAAAAGAAAAGAAAAAAAAAGGAAATGCAGCGTCAGATATTGGAGGAGAGTTTGAGGGTGTGAGGCGGACGAAGGGGGAGAGAGGGCAGTCTTAAAGCCCAGATCACAAATAATAAAACATAGAGGCAGGGAAAGAAAGAGGGAGGGAGGAAGGGAGGAGTGAGGGGAAAAAAAAGGAAAGTATGTAATGTAAAAAGGGAAGGTCAGAGAGAATGGAGGAGAAACATGTGCCAGGATTGCTACACCTCTCGCTCCCTTTTTTCTTTTCTTTCACATAGCTGTGGTAGCAGATTGTTTTCTTTCTATCGCTTTTTTTTTTTTTTCCTTTTTTCTCCTCTTACGCCCCCCCACCTCTTCCTCTCTCTCCCTGCGTCTCGCTGTGACTTCCAACAAAAGGCTGACGGAGCGAGCCTGACGTCTGAATGAATAGCCCGAACCTGCTGTAAAGAGGGAGAAGAAGGAGGAGAGAGACGGAGCCGACCGAGAGGAGGCTGGAGAGAAACGGATACGAGTGATCCAGCTGAAAAAGGGGGGGGGGAAGAGCAAAAAAAAAAAAAAGACCAAGTGCCGATCGCCGACCGGAGGGAGAAAAAAAGAAGAGAGATCCTTTAATTTTCCTCCTCCTCTCTGGAGATTAAAAGAGTTTAAGGATCCGTTTTTGACCGCACGAGCAGAGAGCGGGGAGAGTGGCCATCGTCTCTCTTCTCCGTGTCCCTCCCCCTCGCCCGCTGCCCTCTTGTGCCACCATCCATTTTTCTTTTCTCCCCCCACCACGACCACCACCACCACCAACAGTACCAGTCATCTGAGAAATGGAACTTCTTGGGGTGAGGTGACGAAGGAGGACAGATTTGGAAACGAGCAGCGGGGGAGCGAGACAAGCGATAGAGGACAGAAGGAGGCTGGAGCAGGAGGAGGCAAAGGGAGGCAGAGAGGAGAATAACCCCAGGGCACAGTGTGTGAGAACACACCAACGCCCAAATCTGCTTTCTGTCCGTCACCTCTAAAATTTCCTTCTGCCATGTGTATTACCTGATTTCAAGAATGTGGAGACAGCATTTCCCAGGCAAGAGGAACAGTTCACATCTTATATTTGTGTGTGTGTGCGTGCGTGCGTGCGTGCGTGCGTGCGTGCGTGCGTGCGTGCGTGCGTGCATGCGTGCGCGTGTGTGTGTTGCTGCACCCATCATGGGTAATAATAAATGTCTGTGGTGTCTGCAGGGAGGAGGGAGTTGGCTTTAAGATGAAAGGGCTGCTTATATTTTACAAATGAAGTGGATCGTGGAATCGGTGTGCGTGCGAGACGGGCAATTTTGCAGAGCTTTGCACACGAGTATAAAGAGAGTGAGATCAGGGTCAGAGGTCGCACATGATTTGGCGTATGAGCAGCTCTCGTACGTGTAAGGGCTTAGTGTTACATTTGCACTTTATTTCACAAAATCTTTCCATGTGCCTTTGCATAAAATGTTGACGCTTTAAATAAAAGATTAAAAAAAACTGATAAGTCAAAATCTGTTACAGGAATCACATTTAGAACAAGAGATATAGTATTAGAATGTTTCTTTCCTCACTTTCAGTGTTTTAAGACGAAGTAGAGATTTCATTGCAGGTGACACAAAGTATAAAGCTACAATTCTCAGCCTGGGGGTCTGTCCTCCTCAGGGGGTGAGAATACTACACTAAATAATGAATTAAAGCCAAGCTGGAGCTGTTATTACATTAGTCTGCTCTACTGAAGGAGATATCCTAACATTGTATGTTAGCTAAGATTAGGTAGCACAATCTGCCTAGTTAAAAATCATTTTATATGCTGGCATTAGTGAAAATGCTAATCTGGCTAACATTAATTGCCTTTGCTAATTGTAGGTATTGTATTTGGAACAACTACTGTGGTAACATTAGCATTTTAGCATATATGCTAATGCTAGAAAATGTCTGCTGAACTTGGAAGTAGTCCAGTATTTAGTGACTCATTGAAAGTTTAGATAGTGTCAATAGCTATAGAGAGTGAGGGAATGTAGTTTGCCTTCCAAGAGCGCAAGCTGTTTGAAAGCTCTCCCATCCGTGTCTTTAGAGAAACTATTAACTGTCTGGACAAACATTTAATCTGTTAAACAATGTAAAAGTGATAAGTAGTAGCAGTGATAGACTGTTACTGAAACAACTCCATGTTTTCATATTTGAATTGTTTAAAAAGCCCAACCAAAGCCTGCAGAGGTGGTAAAAGGTCAACATGTACTAAAGCCTCGGTATCAGGAGGATTTCACTGAGGTAGCATCACTCATTATTATAACTACATTGTCATAACTGTTTTGTATGCATGTATGAATAAAACACCAATATTTGAGTGTCTGAATCACTATTTAACCTCTGACCAGGAGCTATCTGAATCGAACATTATTTTTAAACTACACAGAGGCTTCACCACAATAAAAGAAAAAATTTAAAATGTTACAACTGATTCATCTTGACATTTGATTCCTAGACAGAGGTATGAAAGATCAAGGCTAGCGCATATATATAAAAGATGAAATATCTGTAGATTTTAAAATAGGAATGCAAGAAATAATTGAGGTTTTCCTGTTGAATGAATGGATCAATGAATGAATGAAAGCACACAGGCGTGCAAAATGAACCGGTGTGCCTATATTCACGTTCACAACTGTGCACGCAAGTTTGGCGGTTTGCACTTGGGGGTCAGCGGTGGGGAATTGCAACCACTGGACTTCGGTTTGGGGTACCATACATCCTCCAGAAAGGTTTCTGTAATTCTAAAGCAAAGCACGCTACATAAAAGCAGTTTTGCAGATTTCCTGGATATGTTTGCGCCTCTGTCGCTGTTAACAGATCTCGAAACCCTTTGGACGCAGTTGTTTCTGCGAGTGCATGTGAAGTAAAGATGATGTCCACCGTCTGCTGCCTGTCAGCGCCGGCAGCTGCCTTTGTCCCAAACCCTGGCCTTGCTGCTTCTAAGGAGAATAGGCGCTTGTCTTTCTTCCTCAGCTAGCACTGACACCATCTGTGATATCTTTGCGTCAGCATATGTTTTGCCCCCCCTCCTTTCCTTCCTTTTTTTTTTTTTTTACTCTCTTCCACTTTTACATGTGATCCCACCCTGCCCACCTCTCTCCCTTTCCCTTCCTCACCCCTCCGTTGGACCATTTGGATGGTGATAACTTTAAAAGGGGGTGGGCAGGCGCAGGGGAAGGACAAACAATGTCTTTGTGTGTCCACATAAGTGGAACAAGAGACAGGCTGGGGTTGGCGGCAGTGAAGCTGGGCGCTGAAAGGGTCTGCCTGGGAGCCAGCGAAGGCAACTCTGCCAAAGAAAAGATTACACCTCCCCTCTTTTTCTACTGCCTAAGGGATCGTAAACACGCACAAGAATGCAAGGCCCTGATTTTTATTAACATGCATGGACAGTAAGAGAGTGTAATCATGCTGGGGGTTTTTTGTTCTGTTTTTTTTTTTTTTTTGCTACTCATAGTGTGAAAGTGGACAAACTTGAAGAGCAAAAAAATATGATAGGTGGATTGGAAAGCTGTTCGAGACACTGATATGGCCTTGTTGTTGTTTCATAAGCTCTGGGACTTTTATGATTAATAGAGTTGCAACAACACATTCTCCTCACAAGACAAGACTGAGAATGAGTGTCAGAATTGGCAATCAATCCCTATTAAAAAAAAAAAGAAGAAGAAGCAGCAGACATTACATTTCTCACATTGTGAAGTTTTACAATAGAAAAACAATTTTGTATGTTTTAAACCGATTTTTAGTGGATTATCCCGCTCAGCTTTGATACGTTTAGACAAGTCTAAGTGAGAGACGTTAACTTTGCTTCTTCTTAGGGCCCCGAGATGACTTAAAATTAATGTTGATCTGCAATTAAGGATGATATTTATATTTTCAGATCTTGGTGCCCCTTTCTACAGTATAACTCGAATACTTTGCCCACAACCAAACGATGCTGTTTGGTTTACTCTCAAAACCACTTGCACTTGGGGGTCAGCGGTGACCCCCAAGTGCAAGTGGGGGTCACCGCTTGCACTTGGGGGTGGCTTGTCCTGTAAACATGGACAAGCCATGTTTACAGGCTTGTCCATGTAAACATGGACAAGCCTTCAGTTCAAATCGTCAACAAAAAGAATGACATTAAGGCAAGTTCATTAGAAAGGGAAACATGATCAAAAGCAGATATTCACAGAGACGGACGTATATGGACACAGCACCCTGGACTGTGCCACTGGGCAGACAGCAGTCACCAGGCCCTTACCTTTAGAGCGAAATGTTTCTGTCTGCATAAACAAGCTAGAGCATCATTTAATAATATAGCGTTATGTCTGCAATTGGTTCATTTTTATCTCGAATGTGTTCATTTTAAAAGAACTTATCTGGCTGTTGCGATATTCTCGCTTACAAACTCAGTATTTTTTTTCTTCCCGCTCTCAGTTTCCTCCGAGCAGCCAACACGCTCGCACATGGATGACTGTAGTTTCAGAGCTGCTGTAAAGGATTGTTGTTGACTTAGCCGCCCCATGAGCCGTCTTTACTAGCTAACTCTTGTCACGTCAGTGCATTTCAAGAATGGCTTGCTTTTGTCCTTCAAAATAAGAGTTTCTAATCTCTCAGAGGTTTAAAGCTCTCACCTTCACAGTCACACTTACTTTGCTACAAAGCTTTACATTGAAAAAAAAAAAAAAAACGTTGTGTAATTTTAGCATTAACCCTCTATAAACCCCCCGCCGATCCATATCATTATCGTAAGTACGCGAACTGTAGCTAAAATTAGGGCCGAATCAAGTTTTTGTTTGCTGAAACAATGGTCGCGGCACTTCCACTCCTCGCAGCTCGCACTGTGTTTGGGTTCAGAGGTTGGGTGGCCTGCAGGGACAAGGTTTGATGTAATTACGATCAAGCTTGTGCTTTGCTTCCTGCTGCACTTGCCACAAAGAAAAACCCACCAGGGGGTCAGCACTTCCCCTCCCTCATTTCACTCATCTCCAAGGCCCGCCAGCTTGGGAGTTACTAGGTAACCAGAACCAGCTGTTGGTCCTAAGCCCAATAAGACCGTTTTTGTCCAGCACCACTTGCCAAGTCTTTTTTTTTTTTTTCTTTTTCAAGCTTACTGTGAACTCCGTCCCTGACATCATCGCGCCATGGAAAATACTCCTCACTTCCTTTTGTTTTTGCAGTTTTATGGGCTCCACCAAAACACCTACTGATGGCTTGTATCGCGCAGGTCTGACGAGTTTATGTGGCTGTTAGGGACAGAGATGGGAAAGAGATCCAGATCCATGAGTTAGTGGGTGTTGAGTGTTTGGCCAAAGCGGCCCCCACTGTAATTCAAAAAATGACGTAAGAGAGGGTCTGAGTGTCTGACTCCTCTGCAGGTGAAGAGAATAAACTGTTTCAAAAGGCTATTAACGGAAACCTGAGACAGAAAGCTCACACAGTGAAAATATTCGTAAAATTATAATGGGGAAGGTAAGCTGATGCAAGTCTGTGGTCCCGGAGTGGAACATTTACATTTCAAAGTGTGTGACAACCTCACAAATAGCAAGCCACAAATAAATCTGGAGGGAGCACATTAACTTCCAAATAAAATTGTCTTTGTAAAGCAGCGAAAGCGTGTCGGAGATCCGTGAAACCGCAAATCCAGGCCGCTCGATTTGTCAGAAAATAGAGCCTGAGAGGAGAAAAAAAAGAGAGGGAGAGAAAAAAAAGGATTTCTGACGTAGTTTGATGTTTTTGAATGCCATTTTAAACGCTGGTTTCCAAGTGCTTAGAAAGAAACAGGTTGGAATGAGATTTTATATTCTTTTGTCATTTTTTTTTTCTTTCTGTTTAAGGAAATGATCCCTCTCGCTCTTGAGTGAAATCTCTGACTAACAGCGTCTGGCTGTGGAGCTAACTGAGCTAATTTTCCTACGCGGGCAGGGCCAAGTGACAGAATCAGACGTTAAATTGTATTCACAAAAGATCTGACGCGTTTCCTGAGTTCTCCGTTTCTCTTTCTTCAAGTTTAAAACAACTATTTGCCCTGTCAGGATCCAAAAAGGCTTTTTACTTCGGAACATCTGTAATCCATTTGTGGTGGAGCGTACGCTGTGGCCAGCTCTGCCAAAGGTTTCCATACTTCCTGACAAATGGTGCAGTTTGTGATTAGTGTTGGCTAACGATACCATCAACTTTAGTCCAACAAAGCTTTTCTTGAGGGATGCAAGGGCATGTGACCATCACTGGATAAGAAAAAACAAATAAAATCTATTGTCACGGTTAGATTTACTTACTCGGCTCATTTTCTTATTTGTTGGTTTCTTTCGTTCTGAGAGACAATGCTGGCTGTGGAGCTGTAATAAATACTTTGATTACAAAACAGGACATTGGCGTAGCCACTTTACATTTTAATCCCAAAGACAAGCAGCCAAAGTAATTTCCAGCGCAACATAAACCATCTTTAATTCTGTTGTTTTTGCTGCTCGCTTAAGTTTATATAACTGTTGAATAATGTGTTTTTCTTCCCTGCTTCAGGGTGAGAGTTTGGTTCAGGTTGGATCTTTCTGATTGGGCAGAACCGGCTCTGCTTCCTACAGGTTCATGCTGCCTTGGACTTCATCCCATCAAACAGGCAGGATTTGGATGCAGAAAATACGAAATCGTCTAGGCTGCCTTAAATTGAATTAACTTGCGGTTCAAAGCTGCTGTTTAGGTGCAGATATGTTTCTGTCGTGTCCTTGGGGAAGACACTTGGACCGCCTCGCCTGCTGGTGGTTGGACTCCATTTCTGTTGGTCTGCCTAAGGGCAGCTGTGGATACAATGTAGCGACCGCCATCGACGTGTGAATCATACATGCAGTATGGAGTTCTAATTTGAATAAGGATACCTCACAGGTGGTCTTGGGCTTCAGGAGATGATGCGTCAACTCCTATCTCTTATTGGAAGTGTGTGTAATGTTCATGATGGGGTCTTGTTTTGTTTGCTGCTGGTGTTTTGGGATTAAGGCTGCAAAACGTACAGTGATCACACTGAACGTCGACTTCACTGGGTGTTCTCTCTGTTAAAGGGGAATGTTTCTCTCCACTGTCGCCTCGTGGTTACTTAGAGGAGGGATGTGAGTTTGATTTGCTTGTATTATAACTAGGATTTGGATTACAATGAATTGTTTTGATCTGATTTCTATTTCTGGATATCTATTGGATCTATATGCCTTGTAAATTTTTTTGATACACTGTTTGCTATAAAGTGGTGCTATATGGATAACTTGAATTGAATTGAAGATTAATGACCTTTTTTTTCAACATTTTTGGTGACAATGATGTTTGACAGCATGAGAAAACCTAAAATAAACAGAAGTATTGTTTTGCAAATTATACTTAAACTTTACCTTTAAGATGGTTTAGACATTTCCATCTCCGAGTAAAAGCTCAAGTTCATCTAAAGTGTTTATTATTATTATTATTATTATTATTAGGAATGCTATGTTATCCTTCATGGCAATAGATTGATGTTTCAATTAGAACATGCTGTTTTAAAAAGCTCTCTAAAAGCGGCAGTATTACTTCTAATGTGTTGTCTGCTTCTTAGCACAAATGAATGAACACGCAACATGACTTTCCTTGAAAGTGCCTCGCGTTCTACATATCAGAGGTTTTATTTATTTCCTTTTGAACGTCTCCATGTAAGCAGAAAAAAATTAGAGCGCAGCAATGTGAAAAAAAAGCATAACAACAAAACCTTTCTAGTCTAGACTAGCTCAAAGTAGATTGCTTTGGTCAGAAAAACTAAGAACTGGTTGTATAAGGCGTTATTCACTGTTTTTCTCTGGAGGAAGATCATTCAAGGACACGTGGATAAGGATAGAGCTATCCACAGTGTTATCACTAAAAGCCAGCATAGTAGCTCGAGTTGAAGCCTAAGCAAAGAATAATGTTATTTCTGATATATGATTTAATCTACAAACCCTTTTGTAGATTGAGTTCATAGTAGTGCTCTATGACCAGTTCTCTGTCATATCATTAATGCTACGTTACAATTTTAAATCTATGAGATAACAATGTATAGAGTGTCTTACAAATGTTGATACTACTTGGATTTTAATTCTCAGACTTTGTGAACTTAGTTGTTTAGTAATGTTTTCCCAAAAAATACTGAAGTGTTCACAGAACAGCTGTATTTGTATAAATGACCCGACTCACTGATGTGGTCATTTCTGAAGGGAATTATTGCACTGGAAGTTTAAGACTTCCAGAGTAAAGACTGGAAGTCTTTACTCCAGTAAAGACAAACCTTTTTGATTTTTTTTTTAACTGTGATAACATTTGACAGCCATGTTTCATTTTCCTTTCATACCACAATTATTCACATTTAAATACATCACGCTATGTCAGTGCTTCTCAATTCCGGTCCTCTCGCCCCCCTGCTCTGCATGTTTTAGATGTGCCTCTACTCCAGAACAGCTGATTCAAATGATTGCATGACCTTCAAGTGCTGCAGAGGCCTGTTAATCACCAAAATATTGAATCCAGGTGTGTGGCAGAAGGGAAACATCTAAAACATACAGGGCAGGGGGGGCGTGAGGACCGGAATTGAGAAACACTGCGCTATGTCAATACATGACATTTTAGTTTTGAATGTTTTTGAGAGAGTTTAGGTAAAAAGCTGCTTGCTTTAAGAATTCAGAAAAATCTCTTTAGGTGTTTGTTTTATTTTATTTTTTTCTTTGATCTAAAACTAGAGCCAAGTCTCAGTTCTCTCGGTGTATTACCAGTAAGTTTGTTGTAATTACAGGTCAGGTATCAGAGCCATTTAGACCCACATTAGCAACCTTGTTAAGTGTTAATTATCTGCAGGTTATTTGTGTCTTAAATTCAGCACCACGTTCTGCCTTATTAGGCTGCAGTCAGCCAATTAGCAACCAGAAAATAATTAATCAGCAGCTTCTTGACCCAGTCCCTTTAACTAAAGCAGCATTTATTCCACCAACTGCTTCCTTCTCATTCATTTAGGGATTAAAAGCGTCTGATTCCGACTTGTCACCTCAGGGTGACAGTTTTGTTTTTTTTGTTTTTTTCCTCACAATGTTTCCGTTGCTTTTGTGCGGCTGTCGTCTGGAGATGGAGGTATTTTCCAGTCTGATAATGAACTCTGCAGGGGTGTGATGATGAGACACGGGGAGAGCCGGGGCGCTACAGGTGTGTTTGGCGAGGCTGCAGTCTGCTCCTTACACCTGCTTTACTAGTGCGCGCGCACACACACACACACACACACACACACACACACACACACACACACACACACACACACACACACACACACACACACACATCAAACAGGCACATACACAAACTTAAGAGTCCAACCAGAAATATTACCATTTCTGCGTGATGACTACTGTTCAAAAACAGCACGATGTGCCTGACTCACATCAATGCAGGCCACATGTGCATGATGTGCATCGCACAGAAAAATGGCGCATTTGACCCACACAAAGCCCAGTGGATGCACACGTGCAAATATGCCTATGAAGCCTATTTGTTACAAATTACAAAGAATTGTTTTTTTTTTTAAAAAAGGCAAAGCCAGCCTATTTGGAGCGGACTTTCCTCCTGTCGTTTCCCAGACTCCAGGTGACACCTTTTTGATTCTGTGACATTCAGAGGAGGAGCAGGTGAAGGGACAACATTTTTCATTTCCACTACTTTTGGCAAACGCTTTGACGAGATTCAACTGTTTAAACTGATAATGCATCTGAGTCTGTTTACTCAATTTTTGTAATTAGCTGCACTGCTCAAACACATTAGCTTATGGAAAAATAACTTGAAAACCTTTTAGGTTATTGTAAAAACGCTGTATTAGCAGATATTCAGCTGAGTACAGACTTGTTATTTGTGTCATAAAGACCGATTTACTGCATAGGTGCTTTGAAAGAGAGCAACATTTTGTCTCTGGCCTTCAACTAATTCACATGCATATTTAATTGTTGAAATCATATGCTGTATGTACATGCACAGCCAGTGCTACAATTATTCATGCAATTGCTAAATTTTATTTGAAATTATTTTCATTTACCCAAGATGCTTTTGTCTGAGAGTAAAAATTTTAAATGATTTATTTTTAATTTTATTTAAAAAGTCTGTTTTTTTATTTTATTTTAATATAAAGTTATTTAAACCTTCCCCATAATCAATTGAAAATAATTGCTGATTAGTTGTTTCCATGGTTACTTTAAATTTTAACTCCTGCTCTGGAGCAGCAGGTCTTTGAGGTGGGAATTAGCTTTGCTTTCATGCTGCGGTTCCTCCAACCACACAGATCAAAATAATGCTACGTTCAAACTTACCACAACCAAACCGGCTGCTTTGCCCCAAATGCAGTTTTAAATGTCTTAACTTTGGTAAAAAGAAAAAAATCTTTTGATATGCTACAGATGCCTTGCAGTTTAACATTCAGAGTTGTTCAATCTCTCTGTGTTTGTAACATAATCTCTTCTGTCTCTGTTAGCTGGCCCTGAGGAACTGAACATATTTTCAGACTGGTTAAGGATTTCCAAAGAGCAAATTTACCGATTTAGAGCTTCGGAGAAAAGCCATTTAACTCTGCACTGTCATAGAGAGTAAACGTCACATTTATTTATTTATTTATTTTTTAGAGCTCAGACATTTAAAATCTTAAGCCACATAATTTCTGTGGTGCAATGAAACATCCCGACGAGGTGAAAAAAAAAAAAAAAAAACTGTCACTGGCTATGCCAGCATGTTTTCAGTCCTGAAAGTTTGTTTTTACTTCGCCGACTGGAACGTTTCCTCCGACATAGTTGCAAAAATTAGAAAAGAATGAAGTGTAAAAACTTCTGGTTTGACAGCATCAAGGCATTTTTAAATGCACAACTCCATCTGGATCTTTATGAATGGAAGAAGCGCTACGTAAAAACCACAACATTCCAGCTTTCCACTAAATCGAGGAAGACACTGCCGTACTTCATCACAGTAGATATTGTTCACTCTCCCACAACAGCCCATTTCAGGCCATTCTTTCGCTATGTGAGCTAAGCGTGTGTCTGAAAGAGCACAACACTGACTGAGTGATTCAAGACAACCCAGGAATGCTACGGCTCGATCAGCCATGGGAACTAGTCATATACCATAACCACTGCGAACTGTAAGGGGAAATGTGGAATGAGTTTGATGTGACACAAACAGAGGCAGCAGTTGGAGCAGCTGCAGTTTTACACAGAGCGGAGACATCGTCTCATCCTTCAGAGTCCATTGAGCAATTCTAATGTTGGTCATTACAATTCAATCTAGATTATATATATATATATATATATATATATATATATATTAAAAGCCTGTTGAGTCTTCCAGAGAAAAAGTATGTGTGTCACCAAGTTTTTAGAAACAATTAAAGACTTGCGTCACCGACGAATCTTAAAACCGAGGACTGTTTTTGCACATTTCCGAATATTGTTGCCTCACTCCTGTGGAGCCGCAAAGTACTTTGTGAATCTCTCGTGTTTCTCATAAAGCCTCGACAGTGAATCAAAAGGACAAAGCTGGTAAAGGTGATTGTTTTCCGTTCACCCTCTACCAGCCTGACACGGAGTTTCGAGCCGCTTTGCGAGACTGAACGCGCTTGTTTGGGACTTTACTAGAAGATTTTCCAAAATCAAACAGCTCTGTTGCACCTCTTCTGAAGTTGGAAATCCACAAGAGGCAGATTATGAAAGAATTAAACACAACGGGGCAAAAGGGGGTGCTTTGCCTTGGTGCGGCTTTACAGTTTGTTTTATTAAACTCTGCTTGATTGCTGACTGCCCACTTCACTCTTCCGGTCTGCGTCCTTTCTGACACAGACGCCTCATGCCACGCACCTGCCGGACGTAATTCTTGCGGCGGGAAAACCGACATGTAAAAATTAACAGGAGGCGTCCGGCGTCACCAGTGATGTTTTACAATCTGTCCCGGCAAAGCCTGATGGTCCATTTGTTGTCGCAGAGATAAATTCGTGTAAATGCATCGTCAGTGCACTCCTTTAGCGATCTTTCATCGGTTTCGGAGTGGTGAACTCCTCACTTCCCCCCGTCAGTCCTGCTTATTTTTATCAGTTTGTCCTCGACTGTTGTAGAAGAACAAGAAGCGGAGGCAGAGGCATTAATCAAATGAATGAAGCTAATAATAATTCCCGTCATTTGTCAGAGCAATGATATTAATGTCAACCTGCTAAGCTCTGGTTTTTTATATAAATTGATCCTCTGATTCCAGTTTTACTCCTGAACAGGGGAACGCCACTGCTCCTCATTTTGCATGCAAGAGAGTTTCATTTATTTATTTACTGGGGGAAGTGGCTGGGATTTATCGATTCTCCAAAATGCAGTACATGTTTTTTTTTTTTTAATACAGCAGTGCAACGCGTAGGTCTCCAAACATATGAGATTTAGCATTTATTTTTTCACCCTCCCCCGGCATTGTTCTTTGATTTAAGGTGTTAAGTATTGTTTCACAAAGTATATTTTGTACGCAATGGTGATAAAATGAGAGGCTTTAAATGTTTGACACGGTAACACAGAAATATTTAAATGAGTGTTGATGCAAATGAACATGCAGCTCTGGAGAAAATTAAGAGACCACTGCACAGAACCCATGGAAACATGATGGTTATTCCACCAGATATTGATTTCTGAACTCTTGCTGAGTTAAAACATCAGAATTGTTGTTTCTAAATTAATACAAACTTGTTTTCTTTACATCATTTGAGGTATGGAAGCACTGCATCCTTTTCATTATTTGGACCATTTCTCATTTTCTGCACATAAACACTACATTTTTGCTTGGAATTTCAGAGACATGTTGTCAGTAGTTCGTAGAATAAAAGAAGAATGTTAATTTTACTCAAACGTACACCTATACAAAGTAAAATCATAGAAATTGATCATTTTAAGTGGTCTCTTAATTATTTCCATAGCTGTATGTTAATACCTTTTGCTAAATAAGTTTTACTTTGCATTTACAAGCAAGTGAATGCCAAATAAAAAGATCAATTTCTAAAAATAACGCAACAAAAATGGTTACTTTTCAAGTGTCAGAAAAGTAACCAACAATTAAACTGATGAAGTTCTATTTATCCTATTTACACAAGAAGCGAAGCTCTGCAGGAAATCCTCGGCAGCATGCATGCACCCGCCTTTGTTCTCCTAAGTTTAGCACGGTTTGTTAATTTGTCCATGCAGGCACATGTACTACTTCCTGTGCATATGCTTGGACATTTCAGCCGTAGAGGTCAGAAAAGCTTTTCTCTCCTCTCCTAAACTGGAGGAGTTAGAGGCGCAGTCACGATGCGAGCAGGCTTGGATGTCCTCTCCAGCAGCGCAGATGCCACTAAATAAAAAATTTCATAATCCTGCCCAAATCCTCTAATCACCATGACAACAGGCAGCAGGGAGCCAGAGAGTGAATGTGTTTGGACCCCCCACCTCCCATCTCTCTTTTTTTCTTTTTCTTCTTCTTCTTTTTCTCCCTCTTTTTCCCTCTTTCATCAGCTTTTGGGCGCACACAGTCTGATTATATTTTACCTCCTGTTAAACCGACTTGAGATTTTTATTGATTGAACGTAGCAGGGGTTTTATTAACGGCCGTGACCCCGTTTTATGGAGAAGCGTCCAAACTGCTCTTTTTAAAAAAATGTTTTTATTCCAGCAAATAATCTACACTGTACACCCACCATCTAAAAATACACAGTAAAGACCTGCCCCGGCTCCTGTGAAGTGATAGGATAATGGAGGTGATGACCTCATGAGGTGAAAGGACCTGTTGCCTGGTAACAGTTTGGAGAAAACAGCAAGTCATGGGGTGGTCGTATCGTGGATGTGAATATGCGCGTCTGAGATATCGACCTGCGCCGACAGGTAGAGGAGTCGATGATGACGGCGGCTTGAGAGAAGAAGAGAGGAGGTCAAGTTTTGTGGGAATCGATCCGAAGCCAAAAACAGGATCCGTGGTCAACACTTCCTGGATGCGCCTCCTGACATGACTTGTGCCAGGTGTAAATAATTGACCGCCTGTTTTCTCTGCCCCTCCGCAGGTATCCGGCCCCAGATTATGAATGGGCCTATGCACCCGCGCCCTCTGGTGGCGCTGCTGGATGGGCGCGACTGCACCGTGGAGATGCCCATCCTCAAAGACCTGGCCACCGTGGCTTTCTGTGACGCCCAGTCCACGCAGGAGATACACGAAAAGGTATAGTTTGGTTCTTAGTCAATATAATCACCGATTCCTCTTTAGATGCTGTGTTAGTTACCCTTTTAACTTCTTCCAGTGATCAAGAGGGAGATTTTTCACATTAGCCTGGTTTAAGAAGAAGAAGCACTAAACGTTTCAGTAATGAAAAGAAAAAAAAAAAAGCCGCACAAACTGGTGTAACACTGTATGAACTTCTGTTTCTAATATTGTTTTGCTTTCTGCTCGTCGAAGAAGAAAAATCTTTGTCCTCCTTCCAAGCCTCCCCCTCTGTAATGTTTTAATGATATTTCAGCCCACTGGCTCATTCCAATCTCCCAGTACAGCCATAATGGTTTCATCACTGACGCTAATCCCACTGGGGGCTGAAGTGCAGCTTTGTTAAATAAGGAGGAGTGGGAGGAGGAGGAGGAGGCTGGTAATAGAAATGCAGTGTAATTGTTCTCAGCCAGAGTGGGTGAAACGTTTGTCTTATTTTACTGTCTGCACGCCGGAGCCGACGAGCGGCAAGTTTTCCAATTCCAAACTCAAAAAAGAGCTCTTTAAAGGGATTGGAGGAGAAAAGGGACGGTAAAACCGTCTCCCTCGTCCTGCCTACGTGGAAGTGGGTTTTCTTGGACCTTCGTGTGTTTAAATTTTACAGTTTGAGTTGACGAGATCCAAAGTAAATCTTTTTTGTTGGTATTAGTAATCTGTGTGCAGCGAAATGCTCTCAGTGTGATTATGTTACACAAACAGAGGGCCCATCTGGAAGCATCAGTGTTGGCTGCAGTCCCACAACGATAACGACACAGCAGAGGATACAGAGGGGCTGCAAATATGCACACACACACACACACACACACACACACACACACACACACACACGCATACACACGCACACACACACACACACACACACACGCATGGACACAGCACGCACAGACGCGGAAACACACACGCATGGACACGCGCGCACTCCGAATTACACATGACTCTCTGTTGGGAAAACTGTTTGTTTTATTGTGTTTTTGTAACAAGACTTCCTTGAAGTTTTCAGACGTAGCGATGAAGGAATCAGACACTGATTGATTAAAACAAACAAAATAAAACAGAAGAGTAACAATTGAATTCATTTACGGTTTAGTTTGTTCTCATACATTTCTGTTTCATTATAATTTTTTTTATTATTATTTTACAGTCCAATACATTAGAATATATGTTCAGATGAGGCTCGTTTATCAGATTAGAAGTACTTTAGGAAAATAACAACAAATATGCAGGTATTGAACATATTAAGCCCACATTTGTCTATTTAAAAAAATTATTATTTTTTGGTTCAGTGCCATTTTCTAATCTTAAATGTTGTGCTTTCGTTGACTTTGACAAAATTAAAAGAAATAAAGGCTTGATGAGGTGTTAAAACTAATCTATGTGACGTGTTTGACTTAGTGAATTGAGTGACTAAAATAAAGTTTTATGCAGTATTTTCATTTGTTGACTTGTTTGTTTTATTAGCTTAGTTATATTATTTTATATCACATTCAATTAAACAACAAATGCTACTTGGCTCAAATCAGTTCAATTTGATTGAATTTATTTAAAAAATTTTTTTAAATTTGATTCATTTGAAATGAATACAGTTTCATTATTTTCCAATTAATCCCAATTTACTTGGTTCAGATTACAAAAATATTCAATTCATTACGGTCCAATTATGTAAAAATAAATAGTAATACTATGCATATTTTTTATTGTTTTTTTTGCCACTTGCTCTTGTGAGGTGTTTGTATTTTTCCTAGCGAAGAAAGATGAATTGATATTCTCAGAATTGAGCCTGTAAGCCTGCGGTGTCTGGTGAGCGTTTTGTGATGCTAGCTGAGTTAAAAAGAGAAATCTATGAGAGAGCACTCACAGTCGATGGGTGAAGGAGTCTTGTCCTTGAAAAGGCAAAGGCAGCCCTTAGAATTTCAGAAAGAAATCAAAGTGGCGCCCTTTTCAAGTGGCTCTGGTTTTGATTTGACAGCAGCTGCCTAATGTTGTTTTAGTGCTAATTACAACACTTAAAACATGCTTGTGGGTGAACTGGAAAAGGTTTCTGGAGAGTTTGAGAGTAAGTAAAAGTCTGCCAAAGAATATATTATGAATTGATGATGTTTTACAGCTATTTGAGCTCAATTTTGCCCCGACGAGGCTTAGCTTACCACTCCACTGTTGATTTAAGACGCTGCTTTTAGTTTAACGGCTCTCACCTTTTGCTGCTAATGTCAAAAGTGTCGACTTGCTTCATTGATGAGCGTGAAATGAGCAACTGCAAACTCCAGTCATGACATCATCGAGTCATTGAAGCAGCTGGTTGTGAACTCTGTCATCAGTTCAGCATGTTTGAGTCTTCCTAAGCTAACAGAAGAAAATTGAAATAAGCCAAGTGGCTTTTTGTATTGAAAAGTAGCTTGCATCATTTAAAAACAAACAAACAAACAAACAAAAAAAAAAAACATTTGGAAAACTCGATGAATAAAATGCAACAATGCAAATCGTATTTTCGGTTTTATTTATCTGTGAGAACGGTGCAGCATGCAAGAACTCCATGTTTATAATAATAATTAGTATAAGAACAGATTTCAAAATAATTTTTCTAGCCTTCCTACTGTGATCTTCATACTTATCAGTAGATGTGATGTTCCTCTGCTGTTGTGGTAAATAAAGGTTTTACTCTTTTAAAATATAGACAAAATAGAGTTCAATATGTGATATTTTTGCATCATCTTCCATTAGCAGTTAACATAATTAGCGTAGCTAGCATGAAAACAATATTGGTCTGTGTGCAGCTCTAAGTAAAGCAAAGGGCCTGTGTTGTCATGCCAATATATTATCTCCAACATAACTAATGGCAATTCTTTGTTTACATTTATGATTTCTGTATCTCTACCTCTGTGCCTTTGTGAAAGGTGGATAACATCTGCCATTTTAGCCAGATTGTCTGTCGTGTAAACAGGATTCATATAAAACATCAACCTAATTTAATTCATGACAGGTGCCGAATATCAAAAATTCATTCGTTTCTGCGTTCCAGAGATAACGCTGACATCTTTAATGATTCTGGCGCTTGAAGCAGTGAACAAAGCATTATGGGAAAAAGTCTGGCTCAGTTTAAGGCTAACAAAGTAGCTGTGGATGCTAACTAATTATTGTACTTTTGTCTCTTTGCTTCCTCACCTTTACTTAGTTTCTAATTCAGACTGAAAGCATGAAGATTCAACTGTTGTGTCTCTCCCAAAACGTCAGAAATAAATATTTGTTCATACTGAAACCTTCTTTGTGGTTCTCACGTGCGCCTTCAATAAATTTAAGGTTTTGTGTTTTGTTCACCAAGTCTAATTGCAGAATTGCAGGATTTATTTTTTTTTTTTTTCCACTCATTAGTGAAATCTAAAATCTACCTCGTCAGTTTTCCCACTGCTTAGCAGTTCACAACGACTCGCCGTCGTCCTTCCATCCAAGCCTACGGCGCTCCTGCTGCACTCATAACGGCATTAATGCGCAAAGAGAGTTTCAACCTTGAGCTTTAGCATCCAGCTCCTGTTATTTCTAACTCCAATAAAGAATGTGTTGGGCGGGAAATTCATCACTATGCTAATCTGGCTCAGGTAGGTCAATTCTGTTAGTGGGCCGTGAATTTAAACCAGTTGTTTAACGGCCTTGGCTTCGCCGCGGCAACTTCTTAATGCTCGCTGGGCTTCTCAGCTGTCTACTTTATTGTCTGGCCTGCACCCATTCTGACCTTGTTTGCATACAGTCTGAGTTAATGGATTGTGACAAAAAGCAGCTTTTGCATGCGCTCATTATACAGTAAACACACAGACAACTGCTTGTGTTTTAGAGCACACATAAACAGTCCATTTGCATTTAGATGAAAGATGACGAACATAAACTCGGGTCCAGAAGGAAAAAATAAATAAAATAAATAAATAAAGGAAGGTGGTGAAAGCACTTTTATTCACGGCGACTGCAACAAGTCGCTCTCTGGTGAATATCAGGATAGCAGGGGGCGTGATTTAAATGGATGATAAAGACAACGGTGATTCCCGCAGGTGCTGAACGAGGCCGTGGGGGCCATGATGTACCACACCATCACCCTGACCAGAGAGGACCTGGAGAAGTTCAAGGCGCTGCGCATCATCATACGCATCGGCAGCGGCTACGACAACATCGACATCAAGGCCGCCGGGGAGCTCGGTGAGGCCGTGGAGCACAAAGAGGCCGGTTAGCGGCGCGCAGATCGAGGCCGTTCAGCACGACGCAGTAATTGTATGCCGAAAGTAATGAAAGCGAGGAACGAGAAAGCAAGCACTGCCTATCCGTGCGCGAGGAGGGGAACGACGGCACAAATGATTCAAAGTCGATAAAGAGAGTTCGCCTCTTCCTCAGGGTCAAACCCAACTCTACTGGTTATGTTAGCTTAACATGAACAACATGTGTTGTGGAATTTATTTACTGTCTGTAAACATGAGAGGTGATGGAAATACTTTAGAGCAGCTGGAAATCCTCTTTATTCTCGTTTGGTCCCTGTTTGGTATGAGAGGCGGATTTAGTGTGAGATCCTGATTAGCATTACTGCTACGCTTCATCTCACTGATTTCTTACTGTGATCGTCGTTCAGGTAGTTACTTAGTTTGTACTATTTTTTTTTTTTTTTTTTTTGCAATGCAGCTGTTACACTTTTCTTCCCCATATTTGAATGTTTAATTACTGAACATGAAACACATTTTAACTTTAAATATAAACTGTAGTGTAACGTATTAAATGTTTTCGAATGATTGTTTCATTTACTAGGTTGTGGTTTTGGCACTTTTTGTAATATCTGGTATGCAGATTCTTGCGTTCCTCTGCAGAGTCTGGACACATTTTGGCACACTCTCGTTAGCAAAAAAAAGCTTTATTTTAGCGACATTGGACAATTTTCAAACATTGAAGGCCTGGCTAAGATCTTACCACAACATTTTAATTGAAATTTTAACCTGGACTTTGATTAGACCATTTCCAAAACCAGCGTTTCAGAAGCAGCAAAGCAGCCCAAATACTGTAACCCTTCTACAACTACGTCTAGCTGTTAGCATTATGCTATTTTTCTTAAATGGCACGCTAATTTTATGACAGATTTAAAAAGTTTACTTAGCACACGTAGTTTTTTGCCGCTAACAAATAAGATCTTCATTTTCTATTTACTCTGGTGATTTTTGACATTAAATATGCAAACTCATTTGATGATCTGACATAGAGCATGACAAAAACAACAACAAAAACAGCTGAAGTCTTCAAGAGGGCAAACACTTTTTAACAGAACTATAGATGATATTTATCCCAGTAAGTAATGTCATGACAGTAGTCATTTGTGCATTTGTATTTTAAGTCTTATCATTACTATGTGCATTCCTCTGTCTGTCCTTCTCCAGGCATCGCAGTGTGTAACATTCCTTCAGCAGCTGTAGAAGAAACGGCAGACTCAACGCTTTGTCACGTCCTTAACCTGTACCGGCGAAACACCTGGCTGTACCAGGCTCTCCGGGAGGGCACACGGGTCCAGAGTGTGGAGCAGATCCGGGAGGTGGCGTCGGGGGCAGCCAGGATCCGGGGCGAGACACTCGGCCTCATCGGATTTGGTAAGAACCTTATTTAGAAACTTGTAGTTTCTGGAGACAGGCTCTGAAGAGTCTCTCTAAGGTATGAAAAAGGAGATATGGGATGTTTTAAAGGAGAAATATGTTTTCCTGAATCATAGAGTCATTCACCTTTGACTGTTTTATGCCGAGAACCTCGTTGTTTACAGGCTGATACATTTTTAATGCAGCAAGCTGTGCAATTTCTGCATCAATTTATGCAACGCGTATTTTATCCAAGTAAACGAAAACAAAAAACTCAAGACCTATAAAATAATTTACTATAAAAAGTTAAATAAATTTGCAGATATCAATATGGACGTATTAAGAATTTGTTGTAGTTCTTAGCACAATCTGAACTGCCGATAAGCTTTTTTCTACTGTAATATGTTTTTTCGTATTCATCAAATTAGTCAATGAAGTTTTACAATTGATTAAAGTTTAGAAATGTGTTTCGCCTGTGGTATTTTTAGAAAAAGAAAATTGAGGTCATATTTTTGACTTTTTGCCTCTATTTTTGCAAAATATGTGCAGAAAGTCACATATATGTACTAGCAACTCAAACAAATCCTACGAGTGTCTATTTATAGTTTCTTTTCTCACACTTTCTGTTTCGCTGGATTATAAATATGACGTGACACAGACACGTTGCTCTTAGTCCTCCCCAATATAGGAAAGACGAGAGAGCATCTCATTCGTGGAAGGGAGGCGTGTTTTGATCCACACGCACACGACATTTCACCACTTTTGGTTTTCTCTCCTCCTCGCCTCCGTCAGGGCGCACAGGCCAGGCGGTAGCCATGCGGGCCAAGGCGTTTGGCTTCAACGTCATCTTCTACGACCCTTACCTGCAGGACGGCTTGGAGCGCTCGCTCGGAGTCCAGCGGGTCTACACGCTGCAGGATCTGCTGTACCAGAGCGACTGCGTGTCCCTGCACTGCAACCTGAACGAACACAACCACCACCTCATCAACGACTTCACCATCAAACAGGTGCGACTCGAGACGGACCCGGGTGATGAATAAAACAAGAAAAAAAATAAAAAATAAAAAACACAGCTGGCGATTTCCTGGAGAATCTGTTACGGGAATCTTTCCGTGTTGTTCAGCCGTCACCTTTTCTTCTTCTTCTGTTGAATATCAGAAGTAAATCACACGGAAAGAGACGTTGCTGAGACGTGTGGGGGTGGATAGAATATGTCGCTTCTGTCCATTTATAACTTTGAGGTCAGTGTGATCCAGGTGCCTCCAACAAAGTGTGGGTGTAAGATTGGAGTGTGTTCTTTTGCAAGCTCTTCATGCATAACAAGTTGCTCTCAAGTTGTAAGAGTGTAAATCTAACAGCAGAGATTTTTCTAAGTGTTTAGAAATTATATTTTTGCAATTACCTAACATTTATTCCCAGATATGACCCTGTTAGCATGTAGTTATGCTTTATGTTCTCATATTTATACTATACGCCATCAAGCAAGGTAGTTAAAAACCAACGAATGGTCTCTGTTCAGCAAATGATGAAGGGTTTATAAGCAATGCAGCTTAACCCTACAATACAATTAGTTGTGTTCCTTTTTGTAACCGTGAAATGCAATGCCGCTGTTGCACACACAGTGTTTTCATCTCTGATGAGTGCAGATCTTATTCTGAGTCCTTTTAGTTTCCTGCTGCCTACTGCTGCCACCTAGTGGGTATAAACGTCACAGCAGCGTTTCAGGTTCAGGAAAACCTAATATTTCCCTTAATGGTACCTTGTTTATCGCCACAGACCAAATCATTTCTAATAACTAATAATAACTTAGACCCCAATAAATCAATCTAATAGTGTTTTCAAAAAGAAAACCTCATAGGAAAAAATTACTTGTGTCTACTATTGGGTTGAGCTAAAACTCTCCTGCTTTGTGTTTTTTTTTTGTGTGTGTTTTCAGATGCGCCAGGGGGCTTTCCTGGTCAACACGGCACGGGGAGGCCTAGTGGATGAGAAAGCTCTGGCTCAGGCCCTCAAAGAAGGCAGGATACGCGGCGCTGCGATGGACGTCCATGAGTCGGAGCCTTTCAGGTGCGCCTCATCTCCTAGTATCGGCTGCTTATTTCCTCTTATGCGTTTCCACCTACTTTTTAATTCGTTGCCGAACAGCTTTTCCCAGGGCCCTCTCAAAGACGCCCCCAACTTGATCTGCACGCCCCACACCGCCTGGTACAGTGAGCAGGCGTCGCTGGAGATGAGGGAGGCCGCTGCCACGGAAATCCGCAGAGCGATCACCGGTACGGATCCCGTTCTCGATCCTTTCCCAGTCCGCTGCGAGCTTCCGTCTCCTGACTCAGCGAAACTCAATCCCTCCCACGTGCAGGTCGCATTCCCGACAGCCTGCGGAACTGCGTCAACAAAGAGTTCTTCGTGTCCACGGCGCCGTGGGGGATGATGGAGCAGCAGCAGCAGCCCCAGGTCCACCCAGAGATCAACGGCGCCGCCTACAGGTAGGAGGAGGTTTTCGCACGCCAAGCGGTGAGCAACTTGTGCCGTCTCAACTCACGCCGTAGCGCGGCTGGGGCGGTCTGAAGAGTTTGTATTTGTGTTTGTGTGAATTCAATTTTTTTTTGTGTTTCTTTAAATTTTTTGGCCCAAATGAGCTTGTTAAGTCTAGGCTGTGCGCTTCCCAGTCTCTCTACACTGTCTCAACCAGCCTGAACTGCTTCTCTCACACAGCCGAGTGAACCAAACCATGGTACAGGCCATAGCAACGGGGGGAATGCAGGACAAATTATATACCTAATTCTCTACCAGGTAAATGAATTCAAAAGAAAGATTCTTAATGACAACAAAACCCTGCAGAGTGCTGTAACCTTGTTCTCCTTCACCCGCTAACCTCCACGCCCAGTGACTGCACCCGCCGCCCCTCCGCCCTGCTTCCCCAGCCACCCCTCCACCTCTCCCGCACCCCTCAGCAGGAACCAAAGCACAACTTGTGTTTCCGTCTAACGTTGGAGGGGTGGAAAGAGGAAAGAGAAACAAGATATGGGCTACGGACAGTTAGCTCGAAGTGTTATTTACGTTTCTCACATGTTGCTCTGTTTGCAGCCACAAACTTTCACTGTCGTTATCAGGACGGTTTCTTTTGACTTTGTGTGATAGGAAAGTGGTGCATAGTTGGAAAGTGGAGGTAACCCCCGAAACATTAGGGGCGGGGGGTGTGAATATTTTCAAAATTAATTTGTTTAACTCAATTAAATTTATTTTAATACCTCAAAAAGTTTGAATTAGATTACAGAATAACTTTGACTAGACCACTGTAAGACCTGAATACAAGTCGCTCTTGAATTCTCACTTTCTTTGCAGCCTGTAAAAATTGTTTTGTCCAATTCTTTTTCCCAGTTTTTAGCCTTTACTCTCCCCTCAGCACGATGCTGCCAGCTCTTCATTCGATGGTATTTTCAGATGTTCAAAACTTGGGACATCAATTATAACCTAACACTGAGGCTTTTTGTTCTTTATTGATCTCTCTGACCAAAGAGTCGTACATTACATTACCCACACAAGTGGGACTTTGTTTGCTGATTAGGATTTCATGCAGGGGTATCAGAGTTAAAGGGGGCTTTAACTCTAATTTTTCTCCACTTCACAAATATGTGCTACTACGTCAAGTTTTTAGTTGTGACAAATGTGGAAAAAGTTCAAAAAGATGAACAAATCTATGGGTTTTGTGGTGAAATTGATACGACCCGAAATGACAAAAATGCATTTTGACATTTGTTTTTCGCCCTTTTTACACATCGCCTTGAAAACGTCAATGTTTTTAAGACTCTGATCGCCTTGACGTGACGTGACGTTTTATGTCAGACCAGGTGTCGTTTCCTGATGTGATAAAAATGTCAGAAAATGTGAAAATTTTTTGAAATAAGGTAAACAAGCCTGTGACTTAATTGTATTCTTGCTGTGTTAATCAAATAGAGTTTAAGGTTGTTTTTTTTGTGTGTGTGCTTTAGAAATAATCAGTTAAAGCTCAAAATTTCAAAATCTCAACATAATGACCTTTCAAATCCATCTCTAAATTGAAACGGCCATTTACTGGGAACATTTTATGTTATTCTCTCGTCGCCACATAAGTTCCAGTGTGTACGTCTCCATGTTTGTTCACTCCGTGCGTTCACTTTCAGATTCCCTCCCGGAGTGATGGGCGTCGCACCCGGCGGGATAATCGGACCTATGGAGGGATTGGTGCCCGGGGGCCTGCCCATCGCCCACACGCTCCCCCCGGGCACCCATCCGTCACAGGCTGCCTCCCCGCATCAGCCCTCCAAACACGGCGACCCCATGCGAGAGCACATGACTGAGCCGTAGTAGGACCGCCGCCGGAGCTGACGAGGGTCACGAAACCAGTGTAAAAACCAAGGATCCGACCGAGTCAACCCATCCAAACATAAGCTTGACTTCAGCCATCTGGACCTACCAGCAAACTGCCTGTGGGGCAATGTGTTACGCACTCTGTTTTTTTGTTGTTTTTTTTTGTATGAAACCACTAGACCCAAGTGAGGACAGTGGACGCCGGTGCACGCCTGAGCTGCCACATCAAGATGGGACTGAGCGACTGTCAAACTCCTGGGCAGAAGATCCAAACTCTCTCCCTGTTTCAGATTTGATTTTGCCTCCTGATTGGGAAAAAAAAAAGTGAAGTTTTTCTTTATATTGTTACCATTCCATCTACATTATGGAGGTTTTCCTCTGACTTCTGGGATGCGTTACCAGGAACTAAAGGCAGAACGGAAACCTGATCCCCTCCTCCCTGGACCGTGTCAAGACTAATTTTCCCTTTAGTTTTTTTTTTCTTTTTTTTCTTCACACTTCTGCTCAAATACATGTTTTTGTTTTACTCCATTCTGAATGTTTATTTTCCTGTGCTTCTGTTGAAAATCGGTATCTGTTTTTTTTTTTTTTCTGTTATTCAGTCTGTGAAAAACTCGAGGGTTTACAGACAGGAAAGATCAGGAGTTCCTTCGATCTAAACTCTAGTTTCGCCTGTCTCGGTTTGTGAAGGGTTGTGCCCCCAGAATGTAAAGAAAAGTTAGGAGAAAGTAGATGTGGAACAACATTTGGATTTGTGAGGTAGGAATGACCCTTTTAAACCAAAAAAAAAAAAAAGGAAGAAAGAAACGCAAACAATTGGAAAATAGCATTAAATTGAGATGTAATCTTTCAAAGTACCTTGGATGTTTGCTTGTTATGAACACAATATTGTCTGTTGGCATCCAAAGGACCCGATTTGCATGGCAGCAACACACTTGTGAGATACGAATGCGTCGGGGTGGGGAGGGGGAATCGAAACGGGAAATGTCTTAACTCAGGAAAAACAAAAACATCAAATCTGAACAGAACAGGATGAAACTCTGGATTACTTCTTTTCTTTCTCCGCTGTGTTTTTTTTTTTTTTTTTTTTTATAAATCAAATGTACTTTTTTTTTTTCTTTTTTGATGTTGGAAGGTTTTCCCTCCTGTTAGATTTGTATTGCCTTGTTAAATGTTCATATAAATGTAGCCTGATGTGGCCGACCTCGCTCTCGCTCGCTCCCTCTCATAGTTCCGCCTTTGTTTTCCCTGCTGTGACGAGAGCCAGATGGGGTTCCTGGAGGCTCTGTGAACAAGCAGCGGCCACATCCATCCATCCAGCCATCCATCCATCCATCCATCCATCCATCCATCCATCCATCCATCCATCCATCCCCTCAACACCAGGACTTTAGCAAGACGTGGCTGCTAGCAGATTGTTTGGTTTTTAGTGTGAGTATTTGTATTTGTTTCTTGTATAAGGTGAACATATAGCATACAGTGCAGCTGGAACCAATAAATAAAACTTACTGTTCTGATTTAACGATTGGCCATTATTATTTTCCTTTGCACCATGATTCAAAAGGTACTTTAAATGTTATGAAGTTTTATTCAAGTGAGATCCAAACACACCTATCTGTCACATTTTATATTTTTTTCTTACCATTTGCTTGTGTCTGGAAAACTTTACAGCTGAATAAAAAATATATTTGAACTTGTTGATATTAAATCATGATCCCCAAAAATTTTTTTCCTGAATTCATAAAGCAATGAATTTCTCAGAGTAATGTATTTGTAGCACATCAACCTTCTTTTGTCTGGTTTATTAAAATAGCATCATGTTCTTCTATAGATGATTTCTTTAAGCCCTCTAGTGGTCAGAAGTTGGCATTGCAGATGAGTTTGCGAACGACTGCTGTTATAAATGGCATCTTTAAAATACAGAGTGGTACATTACAGTATCTTACCAAAACAAGTCACTCAGCTGCTTCTTAACAGTTTGAAGTCTTCTTTAAAGGCTTTCCAAAGTGTCTCGGAGAGTTTTTGTGGACATTTTTGACAAAATGTAACACAATCGTGTTTTGGAAGCACGATTGTGAGGTCAGACAACGTTGTGGGACGAGTCCACACTATTGGGTTCAGTCCAGTCAAGCTTTCAAACGCCAAACTCTGTCATCCATGTGTTTTGGATGTAGGAACAGGAAGGCGACCATCCCTAAACTGTTCACACAAACTTGGGGGTCATGAAATTGTTCACTCTTGATGGGATCATGAAGCAACGCCAATGATTCCCAACCCCGGTCCTCAAGTGGTGCAGAAGCCTTTTAATCACCAGTTTATTTAAGTCAGGTGTGTGGCAGCAAGGAAACACGTTAAACATGCGGTACAGTGGGCTCTGAGGACCAGCGTTGAGAAATAATGCTTTATACCATTGCCTCCAACACCTTGATGATGTCAGCCTTGCATGCAGACTGCTAGAAAATAGAAGTCCATTCACAGAAAACCTCAACTCCTAGGCCACCAGCTCATCTGAAAGTTACATGAAGTCAGTAGCTTTAACTCTGCAGAAGGTTGGCGACCTCTGGACACGACGCAGCCCAGCATCCGCCGACTCTGCTCTGAGGTTTTAGGTGACTTTGCTGCCGAGTTGCTGTCGTTCTCAATCTCCTTCCACTGTGCTACGCTACCAGCAGCGGGCTGTGGAATCTCGCTGGGACGGTTTCTAGGTGGCGAACGACGCCCTTTACCATTTTCACAAAGTCTTTTGTTTTTGTTCTACACTTGATTTAAATATTTGGCATCCAAACACATTCCTGTCCGACGCAAACAACGCTGCACAAGGAAGCAGTGCGTTTGAGACGTAGTCTCAAATTATATCCGCGAACGTTGCTCTGTGTAACTCGTGTTGCATGTTGCCTGAAGCGTGAGCTCATCATCTGAACTCTTTCAGATTATCGAGAAGCAATCTTTGTCTATGTGAACTTATAAACCTGAAATAAGTAACTAAAAAATTTTTTTAATCGTTTTGAAACAGGAAAATGTAGTCCGATTTAATGTCAGAGACAAAAAAAAAACGTTTTTTTTCTAATTGAAATGATTGAATGCTTGTTACAGAATGAGTTTTATATGAAAACTGGAAAAAGGGAAGAGCTCAGAATGCTTTCCGGATGTACTCTACATCCCCCACATGAGAGAAGAGAGCGGTGAAACCAGCGTGCCACTTTTTCAAGCCGTAGAATTTCAAACAGAGAGAAATTCAGTCTCAACATTCAAAAAGGTTTTATTTGTTGTTTTTTTCTCCATATTTTGCCTTTTCTTTGCATTACACTCCGCTTAGTGAAGTCAGGCCTAAAATCCACAAACCATCATAGTTACAACTTCAACTATTGTATAAATACAAAGCAACACATAGGTGATGTTCAAAACATGTATGACATGAATGAAACACGAAGGAGGTTACAGTACGCAATGGCAGGAGGGGGGGAAGCAATGCAAACATTCACAGCAAAAAAATTAAGGGATTAACAACTTATTTTTTTCTTCTTCTTTTATGTCAGCTTTGGTTGTAGATGTTGCAATCTCTCACAACAAATGGCGTGGACGGGGTGGGGTCGACAAGCAGACTTTACAGAGAAGGTGAACAGACATGTACCATCATGTGTGAGCCGGACAACCAAGGGAACGAACGGAAACGAGAGAGAGAGAGAGAGTTATAACACTGAAGGCGTCTCATCTGTCCAGGAAACGACACAAACGGAAACAAAAAGCACCAGAATTTAAGCATTCAGATGAGGTACTAAATCCCATGCAACGATGTAAGTAAACTTCCCACTGTCAAGATTGATTCTCTCCTTTACAGCAACAGTGTTTCTGTGCAAAAGTGTCTTCATCGAGATTGAGAGAATAATTAATAAAATTCACCAAAAAATAAAAGAAAAGAAATAAAAACTGGAGAAAAATATACATAAAGCTCTTATTAGCTCAAAGAAGTTTCCAAACAATAAATATGTAGAGTAAATTCAAACACACACACACACACACACACACACGCGCACGCGCACGCACACACACACACACACCTACACACACACACACACACACACGACTTCTCAGTTCAATCAGTCTGTAAAAAGTAAACCAAATATCCAAACATGTTATGTTAATGTGCTAAACCTTAGAGGGCAAATCTCCCTTCATAAAATATCTTATTTCAAGCAATGATAATTAATTAGAAACGTTTCCATAAAGGTGCATTGCTTATAATAAGGGTATATAATAAGTCGTTTATTACGATATAATCTCTGGTTTTCTGAAGATTATATTTATTGGCTTTGTCCTTGTCAGTTCAAACACACAGGAAAAAAAAAATGCTTAACAAGCCAAACTCCTGTACAACACGTCGAAAAGATCAGGTTGGAAGTGTGCTTTTGTCAGTGCCCACGCTGAATAGTTATAAAGTGTTACCTTAAATAAATGCTGGTATATTTCCTTTAGCTTTTTTTTTTTTTTTTTTTTTAAACAACCACATGCATTTACATCTATGGATAAAGATTAGTTTCTTTTCTTCTTTTACATTTGAAACAAAGGGTCTTCTGCATTCCTGATCCTCTAGCTCTCCACATCTCTGTCAGTCTGGAGTTGGTTTCAAAGTGTTTCTGTAAGAATTGCGTCCGAGTGGCTGTGTGTACCAGAAGAGCAGCCATGTCTTCTGTAGCTTTGGAGGTGTGAAAGGTTGAAATCGGGGGACAGGGGGGAAACGGGAAGAGAGAGGGTTGTGGTTCCCTGTCCTCTGCTGGAGGCTTTCACAGTTTGTCCGTGTCGAAAAAAAAAAAAAAAAAGAATTAAAAAACAAAGGAAAATCAAAAATAAAACCAAAAAAATGAAAGGTGAAATAAAAATAAATAGAGAGGAGGGAGGAGTCCTGCCTCCTCCAGACCCGCTCCCTCCTTCCGCTTCAGTTCAGTCACTCGTCGTCGTCGTCCTCCTCCTCCTCGCCGTCCGACAGCGAGGCGCAGGGCCGGATCTGCCTGTAGCCGTCCAGCCACTTCTCCACCATCTGAGTGACGAGCGGGTGGTTGCGGCGGCGGGAGCTTTTTTGCAGCGCCACCAGAATGCCGCCTTCTGTCACGCAGCAGTCCAACCACTCTCGAAGGAGCTTCTCCTGTTGCTCTTCGTTTCCCATCTGAAAGAACGCAGCAGAGTCTCAATGCGCGCAACTGTGCTTCGCAGAAGTGTACATTTAAGATGTGAAATATGGAATGCTATGAAGCATACGGACAGCGAGTTTAAATCCACACAATGGAGTCGCTTAGATGAAAGCATTTTCCCACACTGGAACAAACGCACAAAGAGGTAAAACTAGTCTTAGTGGTGGAACTCCTTACTTCTTGTGCCGACAGGAAGTGGATGTGAAGCAGCTTCCTCTCGCTGTCGACCAGGGGCAGGAACGTGACCGTCTCGTCATCGTCTGTGTTGAGGTTGGCGCCTGCGCCGCGATTGTCAAAGCCGTCGTTCTCCATGGCGACCAGTGCTGAGAAATGGCCTCGCGTGTAACCCAGAGCGATGGGGCTCTTCCAGCAGAAACTCTGCTCCCACAAAAGGGGCAAGTACACACCTGGGACGGACGGGGAGGGGCAAACACACAGGGTGCTATGTTTACATCAGCCTTTGTAAAAATATGAAGTGCTAAAATCAATGACAATTAAGAGGTTTCAACATTTGACGTACAAATTTGAATGCAATTAACTGAAAGGAGAAATAAAGCAGTTATAAAAAAAAAATATATACCAACAACTTCTATAATGTGTAGTTAAATCCTGGAGCAGAACAAATTTCTACCTTGGTTCTGAGCAGAAACATTGTTTACACACGCTCCGTTTTACATCAGAAGCTAACACACACGCACGCACGCACGCACGCACGCACGCACGCACGCACGCACAAAGTAAACGCATACATAAATGATGAAGTTCTTATTGTGTTTTTGCGTCACATTCAGCTGTGAGTTGTGTTTGGTATTTTGTAATGACGACAGTTAAGATTAATATCATTTTTTAAAAATCCTAAAAATGGGGTGCTGTGGTGGTGCAGGGGTAAAGCACAGCCCACGTACGGAGGCCTTAGTGGAGGTCACAGGTTCAAGTCCCGCCTGATGACCTTTGCCACATGTCCTCCTACTCTCTCGTTACCTACTTTACTGTTTAACCGCTATCAAAAAGAATAATAAATTCAGTTGAACGTCAATACAGACAGGGATAAATGATAAGTACACCCCTAAGAGCTTCCACAGCTCAGATTTTAACAAAGAAAATTAACGACAGAAGGCACTAAATGTGCTAAGATTGGATAACTTTTTGCCAATTAATCTGGAAATGGCTGTAATAGCATCTCTACACTGTATAAATTCCACTATAGTGCAGCAACAAGGATGAACAACAACTAACAAACACTTAAGTCTCAACACATTCAGACTGACACAGGGCTCCATGTTACCCTTCACAGACATCCGTTAGCATGTCAAACGTGAACGATCCCAAGAATAACTGAACCAGCTCGGGTTGTTAATGATTGTTGCCATGGGAAACATGGCAACAATCATCTAAAAATACAAACAAAATATATGAACACAACATGAAGAAGTTCAAGCAGTATGAATATGTTTTCCGTTCGAACGCAGTCAGTTTTATCCATGACTGTACTTAACTGCACTTTTCTTCGAGTGTATGATGTGCAGAAAACAACAGCGTTATCATACGTTGCTGTCACTCTATGGCCTGTTTATCTGCATTACGCTGTGATTTTTTGATGTGATAAACCCCCACGAGCGCCCAAGCAGAATTATAGTTCTGATGGTCTTTTGTACAGATGACAAATGGATTATGGGATGTTTCTAATCACTTGGGTTGTTTCAGCCCATCCAGACTTGGTCCTAAGGTTTCTGTCTGGAAACTTGAGGATTTATAAGATGCGCTACGCAACTCATAAATCACAACTAAATAGGCTTGGCAAGATTTTGCAACACTCTGGCGTTCTGAAAACAGAGATGCAAGTATCCCGGAGTTGATTAGATTTGCTGGAATGAGCCTCTACAGTTGGAAAACCATCTCTGCTTTTGTAACTCCTAAACATCTGATAATGAATCTGAGTTTTGCTCAGCAACTCTCCAAATAAGTAGAATGTTTTTGATCAACGCTCTTTTAAGGCATCCACATAAGAGCCGAGTCGCTCTGTGCTTTACTCTGGCTCCTGGCAACTGTAAATCACTGCTCCATCAGGGAGGCTTTTTACCACAAGTAGTTGGCTCCCATTGAGGATTTTCATCAAGTCCAGCACAGCAACAGTAAGAGCAAATTGAATCCAGACTGTCTTAAGAGTTGGTTGTGGAAGTAGACTTCATGTTCACATGTGGCTCTGATTTCTTATCCTGATCGTTTCCACGTGGGAAATTGACTTGCCTTGTTGTATTTTTGCTCCTCCTACACCGACACTTTTTCTAGTTTTGAACCAAACAGACCAAAAACAAAAAACAAACAACAAATGATTGGCACTAGAGTAGGTTGAGTTTCGTCAAGCATCTGAGCTATGCGGACACATGTAGGCTGCGGATGTTTCAAAATAAAAGTCAACTTCCTCCACAACTACGGGAAAGGCTCGTCGTAAAAAAAAAACACCAACAAAAAAACATCAATTTTAGAGGAAAACAACATCGGCTCAGACAGAACTGATTGCTCACCTTGAAAACGAGTGTAGCCCAATGTTTCGCCTCGGAAACTTTTGTAATACTTCACTCCGTACACGATGATTGGCCTACGAAGTATGTGTGCAAGAACAAAAATGTGGGTCTGCTCCAAGCTGGATCCTGGCTGTGGAACAAAAGTAAAAGACACTGTAAAATTTTAAGAAAAGAAACGAGGAGGAAAGTAAGGAAAAACATAAAAGAGGAAACCCTTTTTTTACGCTGCCAATTGTATAAAAAAAAACAACAACAAACAAACAAAGCAAACGATTACTAAGCTTTCACACCCAGATATAAAGCATCCCACCCAAATGCCTCGTCGGTGAGGTCATTCAGCAGAGTGCTGATGACAGACAGAAGGCACTTTCCCAGGACATTACGGAGAATGTTTACGGTGGCGAAAAGCAAGAAACCTTCTTGCATAATTGATGCATCATTAGCGGACCGTGCCTTAAACACGACAACCTCCTGTCCTCCACCTTAAGACGTCGGCGTTTGCTTTCGTGCGTGTCTACCTGGCTGGCGAGCGACAGGATGAAGGCCCAGTCCTCCTGCCACTGCTCCTCTCGGAGGGAGAAGTGCAAGCCGAAACTCTGGGAATACCACGACTCCCACTCCTTCCAGCGGCTGTAAAACCTGCAAGACGCACAAACGGCTTAGACTGCTGCATTGTTTCAAACGTGCGCACCGAGACATGGGGATGTGGTCGTCGTTGTTAGTCTTGCTCGGAGTTTTAGGAAAGCTGCAGCTCCTTCCAAGCAGACGTGACTCAAACTAGGCTCATCTTTATTTACGTCTGACTGCTCTCCCACAAACAAAGGCTGCCGTCTTTTTATTGTGGGCATGAGTTCTGAGCAGAGTTGGACAGTGCGCGAGAAAACGTGGTTTCCATTTTCTTCTACTTACTCGCGCTCCATTATGAGGCTGGCATTACTGAAGCCTTCACTGCACGTAGAATGCTGCATGGCGAAAATATTTTTGGTTAAACTTTTGAATTAAGAAATCATTTCTTTTCACTTCATATAGGAATTTAAAAAAGGAACGAAACTAGAAAAATAGAAACATCCCGAGTTAAAAAGATTAAATTATGCGTAATATGAAAAACATTTTGTGTACATTTGTAACGGAAACTCAACTACCGCCTCATTTCTAGCACTTTATGCTGTTCATCTAAAATGTTAGTTTTTCCCCAACAATCACATTTTTTACATTTTACAAATCAAATAGGCAGTAAAGAATAGAGAGAGGCTGTGTTGACTGCTGCGGTTTCCTGTCTGTCTGAACCTTTTCTGTCGGTTTTGTCGGCACATCAGTAAGTTGGACTGCCTGAAATATTTTACTAGCCCAACAATCACTGAGTCATATAAAAACGGAGAGTCGCATCATCACCGGGATGAGAGTTTAGCAGACTTCGAGCTTTATGACAGTTAGGTTTTGACCGGATCGATCTTTACGCGTTATCAAATTTGGGTGTCCGTGACGACAAACGCCCGTGACGATCGACTCGGTTAGAAATTAGGGACTAAATGTCAAGACCGGGACAACGTGCCTCCGACTTTAAACAAGCGGGTCTATTTTTATTCGCTGGGAAACATATGTAGTTAAAATTTGTGTCTTGGAACAATCGTAGTGTTGGACATGACCGTAGGAGTGCATCGATCTTTAATTTTAAGTGACCTGCCATGTGAGATCAATCTCATTTATATTTAGACACAAAGCTTCTGTGTTTGGGCTTTTTTTTTTTTTTTTTTGCGCTACGAGAAAAACCAGAACACATGAAATTTTATTGGTGGTTTAAGTTGTTTTGTTAGTTTGTCCTCGGTTGACCTCAAACCTTGTGATTTTGTGAAAGCAAAATATTGCTGTGCACTTTATTTTTGGTAAGAGGCTCAAAACATTCTTGTAGTCTAACCTGCTGTGCAAGTTTTTTTTAAAAAAGGAAAGACTAAAGAAACTGGCTTTTTTTTAGTTTAGATAATCCAGCATTTTGGACAGAAATGTTCTGAACTTTTTCATTTATATTTTGGAGCGGTACCTCATGTGCAGCTAGAACAAGTTTTTGATTGTTTCACAGATATTTTTCAGTGTTTTTCAGTGAAATAAGGTTAGAACATTAACACACGACATCAGTAGTGAAAAACAAAAAAAAAAATTAACTCAATCGCTCAAATTCAGAATCAGATTGGTAATCAGCCAAAAATATTTCAATCTCTGCACATTTCGCTCTAAATCCTTCAGTCCTCTGGTTAAAATACAACTCTAACAGTCAGAGCTTCATTCAGCCTCCTGAAAAGAGTCGAATCAGTCACGCTGGTCAAAGGCGGTTTTAAGAGGAGGCTACGCATCACTGCTGTTTGTGCTACTGCTGCCGAGACTGCAGGTCTCACCAATGTGAGCAGTCGTGCAAGCTGTCGTGAAGAGTCTTGCGGAGCACAGAGTCCTTGTCGTAGATGCCCCACGTGGCCTGCAGCACCGAGTCGAGGAGGCAGTCCCCCGCCGTGCGGTTCCAGAGTGCATAGAGCCGGCTGTCCAGTCTCGTTCCGAGCTCCAGAGACCAGTTGATGATGGGAGACTCTTCTTCGAGTTCTGACCAAGAAGGAGACGGCATCGGTTACTAGTGCTACTCTCGGCATCTTTACTACAAAACCGAACCCACGTGAAAGATGCGTGTTCACGTGAAAAAGTAAACAGGTTTAAAGCAAAGTCAACCTGGCTAACTCTTTAGTTTACTTTTACTGTTTACTTTCAATCCTCCAGCAAACACACATTTTTTTTCGGGGGGAGGGGACTGAAAAATATTACGACAAGACCTAACATTTCCCATAGTGAAGTGATTTAACAAGCCCCACACAACCGTTTGCATTTAAGTAAACAGTGAAAGCTTCTTTTTTTTTTCAGCATGCTACTATGTCTCCAGGCTGAACTCTTTAACGTTCACCCAAACGAGGATCAGAGAAAACCCTGAAACTCAATTGGGCTCATTAGCGCAGAGTGAAACCAGTACACATGATGGGGAGGCAGAGCAACAAGCTGGCCACTAAGAAACAGAGTTGGCGGGAGGGAAAATCCATGTAATGCAACACTGCCGGCGTGGGGGCAGCCTCTTTGTTACTGTGCGCGGGTTGTGAAAGGAGTCCGTGTGTTCGCCTAGCAACCGGACCGTTGTCAGACAGGTGACACTTCAGCGAAAAAAGGCGCAGAGCTGACGGAGTAAATTATTCACCTTTCTGGACGTCTCGGTCCAGCACCTCGTCGAAGAGCTTCTCCTGAACCGCAGGAGGCAAGTCCTCAATATCTGGAAGGGAAAACAGAAATAATACAATAAAATACATTTAGCTGAGTCGAACAATATTTAACTTGGGGACTTTTTCCTTCGTTTAATTGCACAGTTTAATTCAACTGGAACTTCAAATGCAACATTTTCTGTACTCCACCCAGGATCAACGCTGTACGTTAACATTATTGGTAACATAATACATGTCCAGTAATATTTGCACTGTAACCTTTACAGAGTTGCAGACAAAGCAGTTCCCTGTAATAAAATTCACTAGAATTGCTTGTTTGATGACAAAAGAACTGTCAAAAATAAATAATAATTTTAAAAAATTACAAACGGACAAAAATGACCGACATTTATCTCGACGTCAAGTGTGCCCAAATGTCTGATCAGCTCACGGTGAAATCCCGGCTTATTTCACCTAAAGCCAACTTATAGTACAGCGGCCAGTGAGCTCTGAGCTGCTCTGAACACAGAAGCTTGTTCTCTAGCTGATATTAATGAATGCACAGCTTGTTTGGAAGAGAACAGAGCAGAATAGGTTTCTCTGATGACTGGAAGCCAATGTCGGCACGTTCACGCCTGAACACATGGTAAAAACAAACAAAAAAACAAAACAATTTTAGTTTTGAACAAACAATAGCAGCCACACGGTAATCCTAAACGCAGTTTTCTTATGCGTTCAAAAATAAACAGCTGGCAGGGTGGTATCGTCTTTGTGGAAGAACAATGCTGAAACCGTGAGGCGGAGGTAGCCTCCATGTGCTGGCTGTTAGATGAAGACAACCGGAGCATTATGCCCCCGTCAGCATGGGAACAACACGCCATTTCATACCCGGCAAGTAAACAAAACACGCATTCTGATACACGCTTAGAAGGCCAGAGAGAAAAAGGCCAGACAATGTGCTGCTGCTGCTGCTGCAGCTGCAGAGTTTCCCCCTCCGAGCATTCGCAGAACCCCGTCAGCTTCAGTAATGATATTCAGGAATGTTTCTGCTCCGCCGGTTCATTCGAGCTCGTTTGCTAGCCGACGGGCTGCTGACCTGCAGGCAGGGTAAAGGTGACCAGGTCAGTGAGGAAGTAGCAGGTGAAGTCGCCCTTGCGCTGGTGAAGAGAGGCCGCCACCTCGCGGCGGATCTGCTCCGTCAGTTCGGGACACACCATGGCCGGGATACACTTGGCCGCCTGCTGGGACACCTGACAAGAAGAGGGAAGCTTTATTCAGGGATATGTGAGACCTGAACGTTTCACACTATAGTTGGTGGTCACGTTTCTTTATCCGAGTTTGGACAAATGAATGATTTGATTTACTGAGATCAGAGATCAAAAGTTACAAGCTTCTGCTGGAGGGACGAAAGCACATGTGACTTTACAAAGGCAGACGTGTAAAATCAGATCATAATAATAAACACCAGGGGTGTGTTGGTATGAGATTCTTACAGCATGATACATTGTAGTATCTCAAAAGGGAAAAAAAAGACTAAAAATGATAAAGTTCCTTTAATTTCAAATAGAAAAGCAACAATTAGTCCTTCCGCTTCTAAAATAAAACAATTACTATTAAACTACAATGTTATCCTTCTATTTTAATTATTGTTTACTGATAAAAAGGAAATAAAAAAAGTTAAAAATTGTTGGTCTGCTACCCAACACACAAACTGGATTCTTCTCCTGTTCCTTTAAGACGTTTCACATCTTCTTCCAAAAGCTTTTTCAGTTCTGAACGTGGGCAACAAATAAGGTTTACAAGTTTTCCCCAGAACAATTACAATAAGCGGGTTGTTAAAGCCACTAATGGGGCTGTTAAATCCATATGTCACTCTGTCTGGGTCTTTTTCACTCAACCTTCCAAATATCCCAACCAAAGGATGTCAACATGCGAGTTGTTTGGAAACAGAGTTAACTGAATAAGCATGATGGGTGTCATTCCTACCTTGTGTAACTACCTTGTTGATTCACTTTAACACCAAAACCGTCTGTGTTTTTTTGCACCCAGGAGTATTTACATGTGAATTTTTCTCTTTTTTTTTTGTCTCAAGTTCTTTTAAAATGAGGCAAAATGTGGCAGATGTTTTTCACCCATCTGACTCGCAAGGCACAGCAGAAGAAGGGCGGCACCGCGCCACTCCATGCTCCACACAGTCAGGGAAAACTTCACTTCTTCTGGCATCTTATTAAAGAGTTTAAACTAATGGTATGAATGATAAAAACCTGGATATGCCTTTACACTGATAACCAGCCACTGTTTGGTTATGATAAAAAGACGATGAAAGGTAATTGTAAGGACTAAACTAATTTAAATACTAACAATAAAAAGCAAAAAGAGACATAGGAATATGTTTTTTAGGGGCAAAAGTATGAAATGTGTTGATCCAAAAACACACCGCCAAATAGTTTGATTTGTTCTGCTTTTGAAGTTTGGGGCCAAAAGCTTTGAATGTTCACAACAGCAGCTCAGCAGACGCTGTCATTTGAGCTAACTTAGCTTGAACCTGTCAGAGCTGTGCCGCTGCTAGGGCGGGAAAAAGAGCAGACCCGTCTGTGGTGTGCATATAGGCTGCCGTCAGCTTTGAAGCATTTTAGGAAAGTGATCCGGTGGTTACTCACTGCCCCTCCCCGGAGCAAAGAAACTGGCTGGCTGAGTGGGAGGAGAAGTGTGTATACAGATAATCTGGAATCACTGACGGCAGGCAAACTGCAGCTCAACCGCAGCACATGTCTACGGCCGGCGGGGAAATGCTCACGCAAGATGTTGATGCTCAGACTGAAAAGCAGTACTGTGTCTTAAAAAAAAAAAATCCATTGTAAAACACCAACAACATAAAAGTATAGTGGTAATTGTGGAATGAAAGTATAGTGGTAATTGTGGAATGATCATCATAATGAATAATAAAAGTGGGCCTTATTGCTTTTATAGAGAGTGATTGTTTGCAGTTGTAAACAACACTGGATGCAAGTACCGCAATAATCAAAGCATAATTCAAGAGAAGTGGTTTAATCAGAGCTCCTCTGACTCTTATGGAGTCAGTTTTCTGTCTTCTAATATATATTAACACATAAAAAACTGTCTTCCTGTGTAATAAAATCTATGTGATCGCTAAGTTATTTGTAAATAAAACAATTGTGTATTTCACTAATTTATTTATTACGTTTTACTGGGTATTTAAGATGTAAATGTAAAATTACTTCTACAAGCATATGTAGGAAAGATCTATATCAAGCCTTAAAGCTATAGTATGCAACTTTTATGAATAATATGTTGTTGTTTTTTTGTTTGTTTTTTTAACATATTTTAGGATATGTCATTATCCTGACAATGTAATGAAAATAATAATATGAGAATCTGTGGAGAGAAAAAAGCAAGCTCCTCCCTGTGGTCCTATTACCATCTGCAGAAATACACCCGGTGGCAAACAACCAATCAGGGCAAAGAGGAGTGTCTTAGCATTGTCAATCGCCCTCCTGTACACGCTGATCACACCTTTCCCCCTTGACCTAAAATGGCTGCTTGGTTACAGTAAAACACAACTCAAAAACCAGCACACGGCAGCTAAAAAGTAAAACCGCCTCGCTTCTCGACTGACCTCTGTGAGCAGGACTGCCAGCATGTCCTGCCTCTGGAAGCGGATGGCCAGGTGAACCAGCGTGAAGCCGTCGTCGAAAGCCGAGGGTCTGTTTAAGAGCCGCACTTCGTCTGACGTCAGCTGCCTCGCTATGTCCCCTCCGGACGTCTTGTAAGCTTCCACCGCTGCCAGGTCACCTTCCACGACGCCTTTTAAGACAAATGAGCGGAGGAAAGTGAGACAGCTTTTCAACAGATAGTAAAGTGCGATTCAAGACAAATCTACTACAAAAGCAAAATGTAACAATGAGTTCCCACAAAAGAGCATTTAAAAGGCAAGTTTAGATTTTTTTTTTTTTTTTTTTTTTATGTAGGTTTTATGAAGCTTTTAACAGTTACTTGGAAACGGAATAAAGCAATTTTATTACCAATACTAAAGGAGAGGACAGCATGTACTCCAGCAAATTGCATAAAAACATAAGATGAGACTGTGTTTCATCTATGTGGCGGTTGCTGACTGTTTCAAAGTCTAGAGGAAGCGCGACAATTCAAGGGGGTAAGCTGTAATGTTAGTTGTTTAGCTCTTTTAGATCTTAGCAGGAAGGTTGAGACGTGCTAGATCAGACAGATGCAGGTGGTTTCTATTGTGCAATTCAAGCAGACACGGAAAATAGCAATTGTTTTTAGAAAAAAAGGACATCCTGAAAACATACTTAGCGTTAAACTTTCCCTTGCAAAATTGTAAACAAGTAATCTCTAAATAGTCCCATGGAACACGATGTTTACAAAAGGTTGTGTCATGAAATCACACGCCTGATGGCTAAGTGACAATTATTCTGTTATTTAAGGGTCTAACGTAAAAAAAAAAAAAAAAAAAGAAAGATTGAAAAAAGGTGGACTAAGAGTGCCTATAAAGGTCATAAACATCAGTCATTACTATCAATCCAATATGACCTTCACCGCTACTGTTAAATCAAAAATTGGACCATCATGGGCCAATTAGTCATCCCTGTGCTCTTGACTTACACAAAACATATTTTATTATGGCTAATTTCACAATGAAGCATTCATATTATTTTTGTCGTTCTTGTTTTCTTGCTTTATTGATCAGAAACCTCAGCGAGTTCAGAAAGATATACTGCTTTATGGCAGCTGCTTTTACAAGGCTGGTGTTCCTCTTTGATTTAAAAAAAAAAAAACCCTGACCCTGTTCCAGTTCATCAGCTCATAAAATCACCACTCAGGTTTAAATACAGTTATATTTAATACATCAGAATATGTGTTCCACTGAGGCTCGTTTGGTATCTTATAAAAAAAAAGCAACAACTTTTATACAGATATTAAAAATACTTTACATTAAGCTCACATTGGTTTGATGTAATATCCCAATCTTAAATTAAATTTTAATCTTAAATTTTACAATAAACACAAATAAAGGCTTGGTATGATTAGCATGTTTGCAATTAATCTGCATGATGTGTTTCACTGAATAAATACAGCTACTGAGATGAATTAACTTTACAATTATATTCTAATTTATGGAATATGACTAAAAGTGAGAAGTGACAAAAAAACCTTTAACTGCAACTGCTGGTCTCCTTACTTATATTATTAGGCATTATTTATTGCAATCTAGACAGTACTTTGTGATATTGGTACCATATACTGCGATCCTGCGATGTAAATTTGCCGTTTATGATTCTGCCAAAATATGCATAAATGGCATTGACCAGATTAACATTAATAAAGTGTTGGACTGCCTGTTCTTAAACGGAAAAGGGTTAGGGAATCAAGAGCAATGTTCAATCCCACATCCCCACAAAGACAAATATTTGCAGCCAACAGTCCAAATTTCAGTTTTCTCAGCTTGAAGATATAAAAAGTGTTTATTTAAGTTTGAAGTTCACCGAAAAAAAAAAAAAAAAAAAAAAAAAAAAAAGTGAACACATGCTCGTGTAAACAATCAAACGCAGCTCTGCCCACAAGGTTACATGATGGGAATAGTTTCAGTGAAACTTTGAACTCGTCAACAGCAGCACCAGGCTCTAATAATACAGGCTGACATGCAGTGAAATGTGCGATAAGTCTCAACAAGAACCTTTTTTTTTCTTTTTTTTTTTTTCCATCATTTAACCAGAACAAAACCGTTTGTCCGCGTATATTATGATTGTTATTATGACAAAACCTAATCAAACAGGAAAGAGGAAACTGGTTTCAACGCCTCGCAGCTATACAAACAGGGTCTTCCCATTTCCAGCTCATACAGTAAATGCCCGTGCAGCAGCCTCTCGTACATTTTGACAGCATCAAACACTGCTGAGCTTTTGTTCTCACGTCAAAGGACCACACACAAAGCTCAGCTGCGTGAGCTGTGTGCGAGTGGGAGCTGGAGAGACACAAAGTGGGAGTGCCATGTGGAGCTGGCTGGCGCAGAGAGAGAGAGAGAGAGACACACGAGAGGAGAGAAACTGTACAACAGCAGAATGGGATCGCCACCACTTCCTACAAAATACTCCATTAGTGTGGGTGTGCCTTTAGCCCTACAGCCACAACTGTACTTTTAATGGTACGCCTAACTAAAAAAAAAAAAAAAAACATACACACAAAGAGATGAACTCGTCAAGGCGGATTGATGAGAGAAAATGGACCAACCTAAGTGATTGTGGTGTTCCTCCTACACACGGATCATCCAGTTTTATTACGTTTGCGTAGCGATGGACACAACAGGAACGCAGACAAAAACTATTATATGGTACAAGTTAGCACTTTGAGGTCTGCTCAACCTGCTAAACCGCCCACTTTAACAGGGCGATGCACATCCCAGGCTCACACTTGAAAAGAGCAAAATACCTTGGTTGTCTTGGGTGCTCCACTAAGAAACATGTCAATGTGCTCATGTGCGTTAGATTGTTTATTTCTAATAAAAATCATAGTTGGCAATAAATAGGACGCCAAAACAAGCCGACTTACCCAGAACATGTCAGAAGCATTCCTTTTTTGTAGTAGAAATTATGAAGCTAATGCAACATTCCTTTGTAGAAAAAAAAAAGAAAAGAAAAAGTCCTTAGAGAAACCTAAAGCAGATTTCCATTAGTTCCTGCATTTTTTCCCAGCATGGGGACATTTAATGCTTAACTTCGAAAAGTGCATTAGGTCTTAAGAGTTTTGCCAAACTTAACAAAAAAATAAAAAAAATAAAAAAATCTAATTTCAGTTGATAGACACCTATAACACATTCAGACTTGGCACATAAAAGCTAGTTTATGAAGCATAAAAAAGAAGAAAACAGCACCGATGGGTCTGAAAGCATAGAGAATAGAACTGCAGCAGACAGAATGTCACTCTCTCTGGCTATATCGCATTACATTTCCCTCAAATTGTAGGTAAAAAAAAAAAAAGAAAAGAAAAACATTGTTTGGAATATTGATACTGTCCCCACTGATGTCTCAATGACAAAGAATTCATCTTATATTGTGCACCCTTCGTCTGATCGTGCTACAGGCTGTACGATCAACACACCAACATATTAAAAAGTAAAAAGAAGCTGCATGACGAACAGACGTGGAATTTGACCCATCAATGGTTTTAGAAGGTTTATCGGACGGTTTGGACTGTCAAGCTCCGAGCCCATGTAAGATCAATGTAGGAATTTATTTTGATTACTGGCTGTTCTGAAAGGTTTTCTTCTTCTCTTTCACCAGTGAAAAGTGCTGGAAGATGCTGTGAAAGCATTATTACTCCCCCCACCCCCCTCCACCGCCTCCATCTGAATCTATTTTCCCGATGGCTGGAAAACATGAGCCACCAGAAGCTCCATGTGGATATGATTTCCGGACAATCTGATTGACTAAATCAGCTAATAATCAGAATTATGTCTCCGCAGAGTTGTGAAGGATGATCACCGGTGTGGTTCTGACCATGAGGCAATGCAACAGGGAATTAAAGCAGCAGAGATGACCCTGTTGTTCCACTGATTGGTTTTGAATTTCCCTTATTCATACGGTTCTTGACACATTACCATTTTAATTGTTTTCATGTTGTGAATACAAGCAGACATTAGTAAAGACTTTCTTTGTCAGTAGCAGTATTTCTCTAAGCTGTGGTTACTGAGCAGCAGACAGTGTGCTGAGTGTTTGAACATGTCGCCTGTATTCATATGAGCTTCCTTTTACCATACCTCTGTTTCCTCACACTAAGTAGGAGACTGTAAGCTGCATGCGACTCCTAGATGAGGAACGTTTAAAGGCTCAGAGTCTCCGAGGCTTAAACATAACGCTCGGTACCTGAAGGCTGTGGAATTAGTGAAATACAAGCAAAAATAACAATCAGGAGGTTTAATCTTTCACGTCTCACAACAGAAAGTATTCAAAGCAGACCACACCAAACTAATGCAAAAATGGCTGGCAGTAATGACAATGGCCTGACATTATTGACCCCATTATTGACATTATTGGCTATACTGGTGTCTCTGATAAAGATTCAAACTTAGAAGAAGTGAAAAAAAAACATCTAAAGAGTTTAGTAAATGTATTTCTGTCTGTGAAACAAAAACTGATGTATAGAAAAAAAAAATAAAAATATTTCAGGTGTACCGTCACCTGGTAGCAGAGCAGGTGAAGTGAGACATTTATGAAATATCTCACTTTTCACATGTACTTTCAACCACCTAAGTTGGTGTTTATCAGTTCTGGCTCCAGGTCTTTAACACCTACAGGTTATCGATCTATCAATGCCTTCAAACACAACACAGTATGTCTAACAACAGTTTCTGTCAACAGGTCTTGGCCAGCTACTTGAGTCGCCGTTTTCAAGTCAAACCTTATTACAAACTTTTCTCGTTAGACGAGAGCCGATCGTAGTTAACTATCAAGAACTCTTAATTTCAATTCTCTAAAGAAACAACAAAAGGTCACTTTTAGAAGGAACATTCTGGAATGAAGCGCTCATGATAATAAAAATCCTGTTTCATGCATATTTCTCTAAAATGTGATGTGCATGTTGCTCATTTGGTGATAACATTTTTAGTGCTGGCATGTCAGCTGTCTAGTCAGCCATCCAGAAACAAGTTGGCACTGCCATGGCAGGCATTTATCAAAGCATGATGTTTGGGACAACCAATGAAAGTTGGATAATGCTTCATTAATTCCTTTAATCTGCCAATCCCAACATGGCAGCTGGGAGCAGAAAACTACTGACATTTACCATGAGATAAAGCGAAAATTTTGGTAGACTACGCACAATAAGAAAACCCACTCATATTAAAGACAAGAATAACAACATCTCAATTATTATGACTAGGAGCAAACTCGCTGCAGTAATGTAGGAATGCAGAAAGGAAAAACAATCTTTAAAACATCTTTATTTGATTACTGAAACCGTTTGTGGTTTTAAGATTTGTCTTGTTGGTGTTAGAGGATTCCTACGAACAGACAGGGATCGAGACTGAAGGTTAAACTCCACACATCCTTAGAAAACAGAGGAAACAGGCTAAGAATGTGTTTCATTAGAAAGTAATATATCTGGTCTTTTTTAAAAGCTTATCTACCCTTCTTCTATGTGTCTATCAGTGTATCAGTATTATGGGTGGCAAACTGTGTGGGGGAAATTTTTCCGTTCAGTGCTGAGGCATTTTAAGTATGCACAAAATTCCAGAATCAGTAGGTTACAAATCTGATTAATCTGTTTGTAACTCTCTAAAGTCTGTTCGAACAGGTCGTCTTACAACTTGTAAAAATATCCTGCTTAGTTGTATTAGGCAAATACGATGAGAATTGTAACCCTTTTACAATCTGAAGCCTTTTTTTTTTTAAACTGAACATCACTTAAACTTGAAACTTACCAACACATGCGTTCAGGAAGAGCCAATCCGTCCTTCTCATCCTGTTCTTAATTTGCTTCAGTTTTTTGAAATCCACTTCCAGCTCCTCTTTGCTCCCAATCCCCGCTCCCGACGCCAGTTCGATTCTCTGGAAGTCCATGTTCACCTCAGACTCCCGTTTTTCGGACGGAGGAGACCTCCTCTGGCTGCTGCTGCAGCCCACCACTCCCCCAACCACGCACCCAGTTCCCTGCCCGACGACGCCCCTCCTGTTGTCCCTGTCCTGCTCGTTGAGCTTGGAGGACGGCTGCTGGCTCTCGGGCTCCGACGCCAGCTCGATGGGTTCGGCAAGCAGGCTGTTGGGCCGGGGATGGTCGCACACGACGCACTTGAGTGCCTTGGCCCAGTTTTCGTAAGTGCATGCAGTGCAGGTCCAGTGCTGCGTGTGGGTGTTGAGCCTGTTGCGGTCGTTGTATTCCTCGCAGGGGTCTGTGGCGGTGACAGGGGCAGCGGGGCGGCATCCGGAGCCCGAGGTCTGCGGCGACTCCGTGGGGCTTCGTGGCTGCTGGGTGTGATGTCCTTGACGAGTTGCATGGTGACCATGCTGCTGTTGCTGCTGCTGTTGCTGCTGCAGCTGCTGTTGTTGTTGTTGTTGTTGAGCCTGTTGCCTCTGACACAAGCACTGGGTACAGCGGATGGCTCGAGGCCAGTTCAGGTAGGTGCACATGTGACACGACCACTTGCTACTCGTCTCAGGAACGTCGGCGACGCGGACGCGGGGTCTCGCGCTGGAATCCGGACAAATCAGCAGGCTGGAGCCCCCCTGAGACGGACTGTTGCTGAGGTCTGCGGGGTCCCACTGATGCAGACTGGCATCTAGGGCAGGGCTGCTCTTAAAGGGCTCCTCAGTAATGATGGCACCCCCGCTGGGCCTCTGAGCGCGGCACATGGTGCACTTGATGGCTGACGGCCAGTTCTCGTATGTGCAGTATTCACAGGCCCACTTGGCAACCAGCTCTGTCATCGTCGCGCCGCCGCCGGAGGAGGCTTCCAGCCGTTCAGTGGGACTGGCAGCTCAAGGAGATCACACAGCAAGCAGTGCGCTATGGGGAAAACGAAAGAAGGGCAGCAAATTTGAGTAATTATTATTCATTATAATGCCAGAAGTACGCACAAAACAAAAAATATGGCGTTAAAAAAAGGTTGCAAAAGTTGGGACTTCTACGTTGTTTTTCTTTTTTAATTCCTCTTACAGCTGCAGCCTAGAGTGCAGCACTGATTCCTGATGGCACCTTTAGGGCATACTGTAAGCAGCATACGCATGGCAGGCAACTGTGCCCTACAACTGAGCTGGGTAATAAGAGACAAGGACGGATGAAACACGACTCTCGGCGGGGAAGCGCGTGACTGATTAAGACACTGACAGAAGCATGGAAATTATGGATGGATTATGAGAGCGCGGCACCCGGGCAGATGCATGTAAATATCTCCCATCCCTTTATTATAGAGGAGCTAGATAATCGGACTGCAAAAGAGGAAAAGCGCCTCTTTGAAGTTGCCTCGTGGCTCACTGAAGCAATATTACAGGGCTTTAAAAAGAAATCACACCCCTCAAACTTATGTTATGTGATAAGCCCACACAAATTAGTTCAGTAAAAGGACCAGATTAATCTAATGCTTATAAAAATGTTATACAAATAAAATATAAAATAAAAATATGACAGCCTAACAGAATATCTTCGTACCAGCTGTTCACATTTAAAAACTGACCTGTCAGTCTGTTCTTGTACGCAACACCGCTCAAACTTAAAGGGGATACATTACGTATTTTCCAGACACATAGTGCCTTTTAAGTAATTGCGTTAACTTCAGTTGTTATAAAAATGCTATATCAAACTTAAAAGATATTTTACTTCCTAATTTAACACGTTGAAATTGGGCCTCTGCCTTTTTAAAAAAAAAAAAACTTCAGCTCTTTCTGAAACTCCGCCTTCAGGAAGTCATCACAACATTGCCTCCTATATTAACCCTTTAACAGCGTTTTTAGTAGCTTGCATAATGAGCTCTGCAGATGCGTAGTTTCACCAGATGTTTGCCAATTGCTGCTGGCTAGTCTGAAGGAGCTAAGTGGGGAAGTCGGAGGGGAGGGCTGCACTGTGAGGCAGAAGCTTGGAAAATGCAGTTCTGGGGAGGAGCTGCGCCTCGAAGGCGGAGCCACGTCCAACCAGGCTTTTTGCACAACTGACTGGTTGCCATGGGAAATTAAAGGATTTATCAAAAATGCATGACAGAATCAAGGCTCCAGGTATGTTTTTGACAAGGGAATGACAAAATAACAAGATGTAAAGGTCAAGAAAGGACTATTTTACGTAATGATTACCCTTCAATCGGATTAGACGTTTTGTTTTTCATCTTAAATGCTAAGTATGCAAATCTTTTGTACACTTTTGGCTTGCCTACTGCTCTGAGTATATTCTTCTTTTATCAAAAGATCTTTTTAGAGTCTGCGTACTCCAGCTAACGGTTAATTGATCACTAAGTTAGTTGATGATTATTTTAATAGCAATGAATTCCATTAATCGCTTCCGCCCTGAAACAATCCATCGTAGCTCTGGCTGTACACTAAAAGTTGTTGTCTTGTCCTGCAGGAAGGTGAACCTCTGCCTCAGTATCAAGTAATCTGGAGTGACTAACAGGTTTATTTTTTTCTGGGACTGCTCTGTATTTTGCTCCATCCATCCAACCTGACCACCAGCATGTTTCACTGTGAAGATGGTGTGTTTAGTGTTTTTATTTTAATCCTCTGGAGGAAGCGCTTTTACATGTAAGCCAAGGAGTTTCAATTTGACCTCATCTGACTGGATAACTTGTTTTTTGTGCTTGCTTTTTTTTTTTTTTTTTTTTTTTTGTGCATATTTTCTGTGTCCCTACAAAGCTTAATTTCTGTAAAGCTATGTTGTTTCATTGTGGTCATTTATTGTACTTTTACGGTCTACTTTCTGGAACACCTCAGTGTTTTATTGTTCTGCCACTTTGTTGCTTGTATGTATTTTTCTGTGGCTTTCAGGAAAAACTCAGTGGTCCCCCAGACTTTTTATTCTTTTATGAGGGATCCTGAGAAAAGTCAGTTTTGTTTTAGTAATCCATCCATAACCCCAGATTTGATTTTCTCCCACAGTCAATTATTACCATCATATGAAACTGGACCCACACCTCACACACGCTTTCCTGTAACGTCCTGCACAGTCCCTCAAGACAGGAGAGCTGTTGGAAAGAAGTTGCCTCGCAGCTCAAAGGGGAGTAACATTACTCGGTGTTTACACCACGCCTCTAAGTTTACCAACACACCGTGAGAAATTCTGCAAATTTCTGCTAGCTCCCAGACACAAGACTCACCGAAAACTGGCTTATTTTCCAGCCAGTGACCTCAGACCTGTTGTTAATACTTTTCTGCTAAATAAACAAAGTAATTTAACTGCCCGTTCGGCTAATACCTTCCCCTGGAAGCGATAGTTTAACTACACAGTCTACAGTCACGCTATATCCCGAGCTAGCAGCTGGTGGCTATTTTACATCACAACAACCAACCGTTGGTTCGGTTGTCAGACAGAAATTACAGCCGAGCTAGCCCGCTAACATTACCAGATTATGTTTTGGCCGTAACCGCCTGACAGGCCCGAGTCAGTTGTACAAGAAGACGGCAATGTTAACCCTCACCTCTGCTTTGCCGTGTTCATACTCCTCGGTGTCCTGCTGCTTCCCCTCCCGGACGGAGAACCCCTGTCCTCCGGTCCGAAGTCGGGATTTTCTCACTTGCACGACACTAACCGCATATTTACTTCTTTCTGTGGGAGGTTGCCGTTCAACTGGCAGTAAGTGTAAGGTCCAATGAACAATATCCCCCCCAAAGTCCCGTCCCTGTTTTGCTGGTTCCGACGCTTCAAATCATTTTAATCCTTTTTGCCGATCAAATCCCAGGTTGACGGGCTTTAATGGCGGCGGAACAGGGGGAGGGAAGCAGCCGAAGCAGGGTTGAAAAATACACTACAGGGGAGAGCAGAGAGGGCTCGGAGCCGTGTTACAGTCAGAGGCTGGATCAGGATTTACCACCTGAATCTCCCGACTTCGCTGATTGGTTGTTTTTGTCTGTATCCATTGGCAATGACCAATCAGATTCTACGTCTCCCATTCCAACTGTTAAAAGGCTCGGAGGATGCAAAACAGACACGAATGTGACAGCAATAAAAACAGCAGCATGCAGACTTTATATGTATATTTTCTTTTTCTAGACTAGAGTGAGATTAAAAATAAAATATTTAATTTTGTGCATCGTAATACGTTGCATTTATGGCAAACTGCCACGTGGTATCTTCTCAAAAGGGATGATGTCATCGTAAAAATACTGCAGCAAGCAGTCTGCAGCAATGCATAACAGCTTGTGCAACAGTTCTCTGTCCGAAATTATAATTGTCAACTGTACGATAAGATTTCTGAATTGTGCATCGCATACGAAAATCAGTTGCCAGATGCTTATTACTGATATAAAAAAACAAAAACCAAATTAGAAACCGTCATTTTACCGCTTTGAGTAAGACATGTATGGAGGTCTAAAAGTGCTATAATAAACCATCTAATTATCAACTTATGAGCCAATATTTGACCATATGAATATTTGTCCACATGAAAAAAATAGATATATTGTGGGTTTTTTTTTAAATACTCATATTTTTTCACCACTAAATTAAATGTATGCTGGTCTTAAGTACCACAATAATTTAAAAAAATCACTTGCGATTCTACATATTTATCTGCATGAAAAGTATACATGCATTTGTAGCTAACTGTTAACCAGTTGTTTGTTTCATGTATCTGTGAAGAATAATGTATGGAAGTACAAATGTGCCCCAACTCAATAAAAACAAATGATTTTTCAACCAAGTTAAAATTAAGAAAAGGATGTAGGTTACTATAAATATTTTAGAAGAGTCAATTAGAAGAATTTCACTACAAATTTCAATATTATTTTACTAGTGCACAATTATTTTACGGCCACATGCTGCAGTAACTCAACAATTAATTGTATTTATCAATACCTGCGCTTTAAAGGGGCAGTATTACATAGTGCCAATTTATAGCACAATCAAGTGACTATGTTACCTTCAACTGTTATAGAAATGCCAAATGACTCCTTTGCTAAACCTCAAACAATGTTTTTTTTTACCTGCAGCTTGTCTTAAGGAGCTGAGTAGGGTAGTTGTGGGTGAAAGGTGCTCTGTGAGGCAGAAGCATGCCTGCTTGGAAACTGCAACTCTGAGGAGAAGCTGCGTCTCAAAGGCGGTGTATGAGCCACCCAGGTGTTTTGCACAACTGAATTTTTGCCAAGGCAGATTAAAGTATTTCTCAAACATGCATGAAAGAATCAAGGCAACACTCCAGGTATGTTTGTGATGAGGGAATACCATTATGTAAAGCTCAAACTAGTCAATTTTATATAATACTGCCCCTTTAAAAGAAAGGGGGAAAAAAAGTCTCTTAGCCTTTTTCAGTAGCCTAATAGTATCGTAGTGTCACAATTAAAAAAAACAAAAAAACTAGATAAGTCATTATTTAATAAAATTGAAACACACCATTTGCTAAAACAGTTTTATATATAATATACATTAGTTATTTCACTATGCATTTAATTATTTAATGGCTATTTGTTTCTGCACATCATAAAAATATTTTACCCGCTTATCCATCAAAGTCAGAAGGTGGAGCCAACACTTCTTCTTTACTAACTGTAAAACTCTCACAAGCCTGTGTTATCTTTAGGGTTTTTCTAAGGGGAGTTACATTTATCACACTGTATAAATACTACATGAACTACATGATACAAAGAAACCATGAAATTATTGAATACAATATCCAAGTGACTTCAAATTTTAATTAAAATTTACATTTTTATATATTTTAAAAATGTTTTATTCTTTTTATAATTTAATCTTCATAACTGATCATTTAAATATTTGGTAACACTTTATTTGAAGGGGGTTGAATAAGACTGATATAAATTTGAATAAGACTGACTGATATAAATTTGTTATAAAAGTATTACTGATTGCACTTTAAAAATTAGGTAACTTTATGTTATTAAAGGTAAAGTTTAAACAGTAATGATTTCTTTGTTATGACAACTTGACATTAACCAAGGCATTTTGAATAATGTCAACTTTGTATTAAAAGTGTCATAATTTACCGAATGACGCTTTATGACAGTCATAAATATTTATGAAGGCTTATTCATGTTCATGACAGGTGTTATGTTTATGAAAGTGTCATGTCAGTCTTATTCAACCCCCTTCAAATAAAGTGTTACCAAATATTTTAACTGCATTTTGCAGACGAGATCAAAATAACTGCGATACCCGTCTATTTTATGAGCAAAATATGTTAACTTGTAGCCTACATACGTAAGAAAACATAAGGAACATTCCATCACATATGAATGTCTTATTTATTATCCCTCGGTTTATACCACCTCGTTCTCTGTGCTTAACCAAACAAGTCCTTGGTCAACTTTCATCATATACACAAATCCAGATAAAATTCCAGAAGATCTAAGATGTGTGCACTGTACCTTGTGCTTTAAGGTGAGGTGATTATGTTACGGTCCACTCCACAGAGGAAGCAAAAGGTCACCTCGTACAGTGAGAGTACGTGAGTATACATTTGGATTATGCTGCAACTCGAAAACATGTCGATCTAAACAGTGTAGATTCTCACATATGGTCAATCTTCTGCACCAGGGAGCTGCAAAGGTTTCACCTGAGCCAACGCCCACGAAACCTTTATCAGAGGGTGTGAAGAACAAAGATTATAAGAGGACAATCTCTGAGAAATGTTGCTCTATACCTTCACATCACTCATCTGAGACAAGCTTATACAGTACAGTAAGTGCTGCTTATATGTTATCCACTACTGTCTAATATACATTCATTATTTATTTCCTTAATTCAGTATTCCAAGGAAATTGCACTCCTGAAAAGCCCATTTAAGTCATTTCATTTTTCTTTGCACGATTGTTACTCTAGGTCATTCTGAGTGCCAGTTCCTGGTCAGTGATGCATTAGTATTACACATCAGGGCAAGGGAAAACAAAATAAAACAAAACACACGCACGAGAAAAAAAAAAAAAAAAAAAGACATACAAACCGAGTGCCTAAATAAAGCCGAGCTTGTTCACAAGACAAAACCTCTCCCCTCCACAAAATGTATCCGGTGCAGTGCAAGCATGAGTCCATGCTAAATTTAACAGTGTCTAGAAATCACCGGTTCATGCAAAAGGTGTTCCGCAACCCAGTTATCCACCGTTCCTGTGGGCGCCGTCTGCAAGCGCATTGATCTAAATGTCAGTCATCAACTTTTTCTTTAAGGCTTCTCAGTTCATTGGACTTGGCTGCATTTCCAGTTTCAAGCAATTAGGCAACCAAACCAACATTGCAACTTTAAGATACAGAAGTCATTCCAGACAGCAAGAGAAATAAACTTGGGATGCAGGTAGTCTATAGGCATGGGCCATTTACCCAATATATACATTATATTCATTGTATTCTGAAGTTTTAAAAAGCTACGGTCTTTAAATATTGTAAAATATTGAAAATATGCGAAAGAAAATGGCAGTTTTCAGAGTCTTCATAATGTCAAGAATAACATCCAATCTGTAAATATTTCCAGTTTTCATAAAGTCACATTTTGTAAACAGCTCTCAGGGAGTCGTGTTTGTTAAGAAGCGGACAACTTTTTGCTCTCCATGTATTTTTTTTTTCTTTAGTTATGTTGAACAATCTAGTTTTTGTAAATACAGAAACAACCGTCTTTACTCAAGGTTATCATACTTTGAGAATTACTGACCTAATGAACTAAACTCTTCAGATTTTGCTGTGTAGAGCACAGAAGAGCTCAGGGTGACACTCTCCTCTTTTACTGTGCACTGCCAGCCAGCTTCCTGAAAGAAACTACAGCACTTTTCCCTTGCTTATACCAAACAAATGAAGCCATTTGTAACCATTTCCCATTACGGAAAGCACACACAGCACTAACGCATAAATCATGGCACTGTCACAAAAGGAGTAGCATAGTAGTCCATGCACCAAATTAAAATAACTGAGGTTTCAGGAAGTGTTATTATACCGGTAACAGTCAACATAGGAAGATTATTTCAGTAGCAGTAAAAACTATTGCCTTTGCTTTGTTAATGAATTGATTTAGATTATTTGTTTAAAATCTTTTTTGAGATAAATTGATTTTTTCTTTATTGAAACTGAACCGGCCCATGCCTATTACATGGCAAATATTTAGGCAGTGAAGAAATAGTTGCAGTACCTTTAAGTAAAAAAAAACAAAACAAAACAAAAAGAAAACCCTCTGGAAGCTGATAATGGAAAAAACAGAAGATGTTTATCTACTTTCACTGCTCTACTAAAATCTTGATTCTGAGCGCAGACACAGACTGCCCAGAGTGGAAGGCACTGTATACTAAAGCAGGGTCATGTTTTATGGAAAAAAAGAAAAAAAAAATCACATTATCTAGGTCCACACACGCAACGTCGGCCCAAGCAGAGGAGAATGTGTTAGCGCTGTTGTTAACTAAGCAAAGACAAGAAGGCAAAGAGATTCATTCCCACTGTCAAAATTGACACACTCCAGAGGCCTCTCTTTACAGCTTTCATAGAGACGCTCCAGTAATAAAGCGTGTTGGAAGTAGTTATATGAGCACGGTCAGTAGTATTGAGACAACCAGCACAGTAAAAATGAAGGTAGCAGCCAGGTGTTTATATGAAAAACAAACAGACAGAAGCAACTTTTACTAGTGGCTCTCTCTCTGTGTTGCAGCAGCAAAGGGAACTTTAAGCATTTTGTTAGTAAAGCTACAGTACACCGTGTTTGCCCCGTGAACCCTGTACAATGAAAATAAAGACAGAGAGGGGGGAAAAAAAAAAAAAAAGCAGAGACTGTAAAAACAACAATATGTCAGCATTGGTAAAGCAAAAATAGAAAAGAATCTTAACTTTTAAGTGCAGCAAAACACGTGAACATAAATCCTAGAGACGAGTCACTAATATTCTCAGTCAAAGTAGAGAAACTGTTAATGTGGCAATACATGTACATATTATGAATATAAAGCACCTATTATGGAAGTGGCAGAGTAAATTTGACTTGAAATCTATTCATCGTTTAAACAGGCAACTTTAATCATCGGAGGCTGTAGAACAGAGTCAAATAAGTCAGTAATCATTTGCCTTTGTTTAATATTGTTCAAAGGCAGCAGAACATCTCCCTTTACTTTCTTAAAGGGATTGCTCAAAAGGGAAAAAAAAAAAGGAATAAGAAAAAGTAAATTGTGCAAGAAGTAAAACGACGCTTCAGCCTTTGATGCAAACGCGACAAAGAATGCAGAAAAACATACGTAGAGAGTGTAGAGCTGTTTTATCACAAGCAAGTTAGCCAACCAGCTGGCAGAAATTGCTTTGTGGAATCCACATCTGACTCGGAAATCAGACAGGTCCACATTGTAGTACCTTGAATGGCCTCAAGAATATATATATATGTAACAAAAAAAAGTTGTTTTTTTTACCCCAGTGAGACATATCTGCAAAGCCTTGCAAGGTTTCCCCTAAAATATGACCGAACTACACAGTGGGAAACCATGTGTGTATGCCTTTCACGTTCAGGACTGGCACTTCTTTTTCTCTACATTTGCTCATCTTTGATTGCTTCAGATTCCCACCGCCAACTGGTGTGCCGCTGACTCGCGCCCCTCTCTCATCCCGTAGCGTGTTTCTATGTCATTTGTGAGTCACGGGAGTCGCCGTCGGGGCCGAGGGCAGCCGGTCGGCCTTGAGCTAAAACGCTGGCTGAGACCAGAGGCAAATGAGACCCTTCGCTCACTAAGTTCTCGTATTCACTACTGTCCTCGTCGTCTTCGTCCTCCTCCTCGTCATCGTCGTCCTCTTGCCCAGCAGCTTGTCTGTCTAAAGAATCAGAGCTCGAGCCATCGCCGTTGCCGAGGTACGGGGTGCTGGGAGTGCTAACAGGGCTCAAACTGGCACCGAGGCCCATTCCTTGCCTGAGACCGAGTCCCAGGTCGGTCTGGACGGGGGCCGGGGACGGGTGACCCGGTGAGCCCACGGCTTGGGGCCGAGGCAACAGAGCAGCCCTGGTCGGTGGGGAAGAGGAGGAGAGCAGATTGTCGTCTTGGGATAAGAGGTCAGTGTACGACGGGGGGTTTGGTGAGGTGCTGGGTCGCTCCGGGGCCGAGGGTGCGTCAAAAGCTATTCTGGAAAGAATGGAGGACGCCTCGCGCGGTTCCGTGTTCTCCTCAGGCGGGGAGCGGACGTCCTCGCGGAGCCCTTTACAGCAAACAGACAGGAGATAAAGTTGCTCAAAGTTTTTATTGTGGAGGGAGAAACGCATTAAAACAAATCGTCCACTGGTGAAGCATTTAGAGTGGCGTTAGAGAAATTAAACTAGAACATTTGCTGTCAGATATTGTGCCCTGCAAAAGTTGTCAGACCCTCAAACCAAGAAAAAGAAACGCTTCTTAATGAAGTGAAAGGAAAGTTTTTGCCCATTCTTCTTTGCTCTGTCAGACAGGATGGAGAGCATCTGTTAGGATTGAGTTTCAAGCAAAATGGATTAGGTCTGAACTTTGACTAGGCCATTACAACACATGTACAGGCCTGTACAGATGTTACTAAGGTAAACACTAACATTGCTGCTTTGAGAACATTTTAAGCTAACATAGTGGTAATGGCAGAGTAATGCAAGTAAACCCTCTCGAAAACAACAAACATTTAACACTTCAGTCTTGTACAGCCTCCAGCATGTTTTCCATCAACACTGACGTCTTCTCATCAACTCTCACAACTCTGTCCCCGTTAGTGAAGCCCACTCCCACAGAATGATGCTGCCACCACCATGTGTGATTGCGTATTAATGATAATGTAGTGCTTTAAGCGATGCAATGTTTAGCTTCCAGGCCAGAAAGTTTGACTTTGGTCCCAATATGACCAGACCACTTTCTACATGTTCGTAGCATTCTTTCATGGCTTGTGTGATTTTCTTTCAACGGGTTCTATTCTTTCTGCAATCCAGCTCATTGGTCAGATTTGTGGAGATATCCCTTTGAATCTGTCAATCTCTTCAGTACTACTAGAGTTACAATGTGCCGCCTGATCAAACCTAAATTGTGAGACATAAACTTGTTAGTTTAGGTGAACGATATCTAGCAATTTATCTATCCATCTATGGGTATAAAAACTTTTGCAAGGCACTGCATTTAATCTATTGGAACAATAGGAGTATCATTTTTGTCCATCTTGTCTTTAGAGCCCAAAGTGGATACGTACTTCTTTCCTCCTCTGCAGCTAAGCGTTTCCTGAGAGCGATCTGCTGTTTGAGTTTGTTCACCTCGTCTTGAAGTTTTTCTCTGACACGTTCACTTTGCTCCACCTCTCCACAAACAGCCTGAGGATAAGAGAAGAAGGTGAAAAGCATTTTTACTGCCTGAACTGTTTTGCATCGAGTAGTAAGCAAATTTTTGACACATTTACCAAGAAACTCACCTGCACTTTGTCTTGTAGCGCATTGTAGACTTGGAATATTGTTCGGATATCCTTCATTACACCATCTTTGTCAAAGAACTCGGCACTGAGGAAATATTAAAAATCAAATGTTTATTTTGTTTTTTGCTGATACAACGATTGCAAAGTACAGACTTAATTAAAAAAAAGGATCGTCAACCAAAGCCCTGTCTAAGACATTAAAATGTCAATACTGCAAAAGATTTCCTTTGCATGTTGAGCAAGGACATTTGGACAGGAAGGCCTGACTAAATCCAAGTGGTCTGGTCAAAGCTGATCTGCAGTAGAAACAGTAGATCTAAGTTTAGACACAAAGACACAAGCCAACGCATGTGCTGGCTGTCGCATACCAGCCTTCCCCTGGGCTCAGCCATCAGTGCTACACCATCTATAGTGTTGAAAGGAAAGCTAGACGAGCGCATTCAAATTAGGGTTACCCCCCCCCCCCCAACAAGAAAGAGCTAGCAGTCAGATACCAAAGCCAAAATAGCATAGCAATTTAAATAATAAGTTACATAAATATTGATGCCAGTCTCTCTCTCTCTCTCACACACACACACACACACACACACACACACACACACACACACACACACACACACACACACACACACACACACACACACACACACACACACACACACACACACACACACACACACACACGCACACCTGGTCCCATGATCAGATCAACTTCATTTTATTATGCTGATATTAACAGCTGCTGCAAGTCATTTTATGTTCATGTTTAGAGCGAAAAGCATGCCACTGCACAAAGGTGGAGCAGTTGCACTCCTACATCCTTATCAGTCGTCGTACAGTTGCCACCAAATTTACTAATACAGCTGGCAAGTTAAAATTTAAAGTTATCTTTTTACACAGACATCTGCCAAGAGATTAATAACACAATGTTCAAGTCGTATAATTTGAGAGAAAACTATTTTTCCTTTTGTTTTTGTATTCAGATTTAATTAAAAAACATGACAAGTTCAAAGTAAATTATCCTCTTCTCAATAATCAATGGAAAACATTTTTTTTTAGTATTACAGCCGTCAAACCATTGTTGGCCATATATTAGCATGACTGCTAATATTTAACTCTCTACAGAAATTTAGTATCCATTCAGAACTCTGGTTTGGCTACCCTGCAACCCAGAAACGTAAATATTGCTTCCTTCCAGTCAGAAAGAATGTTCAAATTATACTTTAAAATAATTTCGGGCTTGACTGAAGACATTAGAAAATGCCACGTGCAAGTTTTTTGTGGACTCAAGTAAAAACAAATTCCGTTGGTTCTGTTGTTGGATCTCTAGAAACTTGTCATCTCCTTTGAGAGACATCGATACGAAGAACCCAACACAATCTACTACTATTTTGGTGGCTCAAACACACACACACAAAAAATCCCATCAGGTACAGATGGCTGTAGCACTTTGACATATCAGGAGATAAGAGTGACCAAGTGAACTTCGTTAGCAGTGGCTCAGAAGTAGCATAAAAATAGGAGCCTGAGACTTACCCGTGCTCTTTGATGACCTTGGCATAGTTGAGTGAGGTGTTGGGTACTGAGGAGAGTTTGTATTCCTGCTGGCTGGTGTTGCCGAGATTTGGGATCGTGAGTATAATCCTCTGGTTGTACCTACTGAGAAGAAATGACCAGTTAGTCCCTGTAAAAAAAAAAAAAAAAAAGTCTCCTTTTCAAACTATTTCATTTTTTTTTAACAACCGAAATTACAACTTTGCAATACATCACACACATTTTACTATTCAGGTGAAGGTTTTGTGTTCATGCTTTTTTTTTTTTCCTAACTCAGAACCTTAAGATCAGTGTCTAAAATTAGAACACGAATGAGTCAAATTGGTGGGATCGCTAATGGAGCTGTGAAGCTGTCTGCAACAAAATTGACACTAAACTTAAAATTTGATCTGCAAACATTCCAGCTTTTATTTTTCCCAACACCTTAGCCTCGACCTAATTAATGATTCCTTTTCCTACGTTTCCAGTGTAAACGACTAATACAGGTAGTATAATATTATCATACAGACAGCTAACGCTACTAGAATTGATAAGGCATAATCGCTTGTAGCATTATGCCATTAGTCCACTAAGGGTTGAACAAAGAAAAATAGGCAACACACTTTCTAGGTTTGCTTCAGGTGGAGCAGCACTGGCCTTGCATACCTCACTTATAACCAGTCGGAATGCGGATAAGATTTAATGGTTGTGAAGGTGACTCATTGACCCCAACTTGTCTTTTTTTTTTTTTTTTTTTACATTCTAAGATAATGATGGTTTGCTACAGCTTAGCCGTCAGAGGCTAAAAAGAATACAAGCATACATCTCATAGAAACAGAAAGTCATGGATTACCATTTGGTAGTTGGTTACCCATTTTTTCTCACCACTGGATCCCAGCCTGTTAATAAACAGGCTGGATTTTTTTTTGCCTAATCTTTTCTGTGTAAATAATGCTACTACGATAAAGGTGAAGTCATTTTAAGGCATGTAAGATTTATTTTCCACAAGAGCCAATATATTTGTCTGTGTCGCCAAATACTCCAGAAGTACAGGAGTATTTGAGGCGTAAGCTTAAATTCAAACAAGACATCTGCAAAAAGACAAAACGAACTGTGGCTAAAGAATCAGATGATCAGACAAACGTTCTGAAGAGATAATGTGATTCTGTGGCACCTTCGGTTCGGCCTGAAGAGCACATACTCCAGTGCGTGCGTGGAGCTGTTGGCTGTAGAGATGAAGCTAAAAAGAAGGAAGACGAGGTCGGGCACACCGAGCAGCTGAGTGAGCTGTTTGTGGATGATCTGCTCCCTGAACGACATCTGCTGCTGCGTGTTCCTCCGGAATCGATACCAACCGATGACATTCTACACAGTCAAAGATAAGTTTGTTTGAAAATAAATTGGATTTCAGTCAGATGCTTAAAACACCATACAGAGAAATGTCAAAATCCCAGTTTGCAGTTAATTTAATATGAATATGTAAAAATATACATAAAATATAAAAACGAGTAAAAATAAAAACACTGAAATCATTTTTTTTGGTTTTTGTTTTTCCATCAAGGAGAGAACATCTGAATGTAAACAAAGAAATGACTTACTTTTCGCCTATCTTTAAGAATGCTGTTGAGATTTTCTTCACTGATTTTACCTGCAAAGTCGTAAAAGCTGAGAAGAAGGGGGGAGGGGCAAAGTCAGTTCAAATTTATTCATCAGATTCATACTCCTCTTCTGCCAGACCTCCAATGATACCTAGACTTGTCAGAGGGAGCCATCTACTGTCCACTGTCAATTTAAAATCACAAGGTGACTAAGACACCTTGCATCGAGTTCCTGCAGCAGATACCCACCCACCAACATACTAGATACGGTTTTACATGCACAAAAACTGGTTTTCTTTAGGTAACAAAGCCAAACATCCTGCAGCCCATTATCAAAAGATAAATCTGCAGATTATCAGGCATTTTAACAAAAGAAGTTTAAGCGCAAATAAAAAAAGCAATTGCTTACCTAAATAAATGTGCACAAGGGTCATGATTATGAATTTCTGCAAGGGAAAGAACGACAATATCTGTTTTAGTTACAAGTAATCATATCTATACTTTTTAAAGCATTATCCAAATGCAAGGATAAGTGTGGAAAAACACAGCAAATAGACTATACTTTTTTAAGCCATCATTTCACTTTATATGATTGCTTGCTTTATGTTAAATTAAATTCTAGAAAAATATGCAAAATGTTGACCGTTCAACTGTGGTATGTTAACTCGCTTAAATCGGTTGACTTCCATATTATTAAGCTGCTTACCTACTACCTGCACCAGCTCCGAACTGCTAATCTGTGCATCACTGATGCTGACAGTCTCTTCCTGCCTTACATCTCCTAATAGGAAGCCCTCCTGCAGAACAAAATACATTTTCACGACCCAAAGTGGAGGCATAATTATTGAATTCACAAAACTGCTTGATAAACATTTGTTTCAACACAGGCATAAATACAAATTGTATTATCAGGATTTCTGTTGCCTTTAAACTAGACTCTCTTTGGACATCTATACACGTTTACCGTCATTCCTGTATCTATTGTTTAAGCAGAGAGGGGAAATGCCCCCAGCTGCTCGCCTGGAGGCATTTACCATTATGATTGTTTTGGAAAAGAAAGACAAAAACAAATTATGTCAAAGCCAAATGTCAAACCACAGCTGTAAGCAGACTTTTTGGTTTGACCTAAATACACAGAAGAGCTAAAATGTGTGGCATCGATGACCAAACATCAAAGGTGCAAAAAAGGCAGTGGTCCACCGTAAGTCAAAAAATACCCTAAAGCTTGCTTAGTACAGCCTGCACTTTAATAGTGCACAGAAATACTGATGAGATAACATTGCAGCTAATCACGATGATTTATGATAATCAGTGTTAACCAAAGCTCTCCTTCTAACCTGACAAAATTTGAGCTATTTTACAAAGAAGAGGAAATAATGTATGGCTCTGGAAATGCAAAACTACCACAGACATACCACAAAACATCTGCAGCTTTAACTACAACACAACATAGATTGTGATTTGTATGCGCTACATACAAATGCATACCACAAGTACTTATTTTCTTCTCTCTTTTTTTGAAAAAACAAAAACATCTCAATTCATTCACAATTATGCACTACTTTGTTTTGATCCATAACATAAATCTTGATATAATTTGTAGGTTCAAGTATAGAGTCCAAAGGGAATTAATACTTCAAGGCACTGTAAGTGAAAAGAGGTCCGGATAAAATTTAAGACCAACAATTTCAGTAATTCATTAGGTGGGACATGAATACATTTGCCTTTAAAAAGAATACATGCAATAACTTTTCACAGCTTCTAAGCCGTAAGTTTTACTCTTTTAAACTGCGTTAATGCTACTTGAACTTTAGCTCAGTTCTATACAATTCCTTTATCTGCACAGAGATGACAGCTGACAGATGTTTAGCCAGGAATGCAGTTAAACCTGTACTTTGCCTTGCAGGAACAAAGCTCCTATCAAGGCCCACTTTTTAGATATCGAAGATGTAAACACACCAGCTGATATTACCTCAGCTGACATGATCCTTAATGTTAAAAGTTTATTTTGCTTCCATTTGTCATACAGTGTAACTCTTGACTTTTGACAGCAACCAACCCAAATCAATAAAACTAGAGAAAACAGAATGGCATTTAAAAACAAGTTGAGCAATAGCTATTAGCAAACTGGCTAACAAGCTAATTTGGCTATGCTAAAAAGACACAAGGAAACAAGAGCTATAACTTTAGTTATTCGATCCTACCGGCTATCATTTAACCGTGTTACCCCTTTATAAAAACACAGTCAGCATTTTAATGCTCAAAAACCGAAGTTAGAAGCAGACATCATCTGTACCGATACACGGAAGTCAGTTGACTTTGGCTATCATGCTAAGTAGCTAACTACTGGATATTTCCTGGAAACCTAACTTTCCATATAGAAGTGTGTATAGCTGTATAACCGGTGTTTATGCACACAGCATCCTACATTTATTTATATAAATTCACATTATTTCCTGCTAATTTAATACATTAGATTTTCAGAAGGTTGACAATCCTGTCTTCGTGTTTCTCTAACCATAGCATACAAGCCGGTAGATAGACGGAACCAGGATGACACAGGAAAACAACACAAACTAAAGCTATCAATAAATCATAATACACACCAACGAACTACACAGACCTACGTGAGCACTAAACCGTGGCCATTGGAGACCATTTTCCGTCAACTTACATGATCTGAGTTGCTGTTAGCGCTGTGATAACACACAGAACTGAAAGTGTAGCCTGAAATGGATGCCGCCATGATGGAAACATCCCTATCAATCCCAATGCCCCCTACGTTTAAGGACACGCTCCTTTGACGCAATTCCTTGTGGGAAATGTAGGCTGCCACTGCTGTGAACCCGCAGCAACATGGCAGATGCTAGACAGGACTCACATGGTTGTGGAAACTGCTCGGATTCAGAAGAAGATAAATATTCCGATGATGATTTTGAAACGTCAAAACTCGGAACCAAAGAATAGTAAGAGTTGATTGTCTTAATGTTTACATGAAGCTTGATATTGACGGCTCAACGTGACAGTTAGCTGGGAGCTACATGTTTTTAGCTTGAAGAACTGTCACCTAGAGTATTTCGACAATGCATTGATTCACTGGGGACAACATTTTTAAAAATATGATATCGGTATGAGTAGCTAAATGAAGTTGAACTGTTAATGTAGCTTATTGGCCTAAAACGCATAGGCTCGCTATGTCGTCACTAAACAATGCATTTTCTGTTTTATAAGGCTGCAGCATTTTAGTGTTTGCATTCTTGAGTATACTACACTGGTTTTCAATGGTTTTCTTATTCTACAGTTGGGAGGAAGCATACCAGAAAGAGCTAGAGACGTTTAAAGACATTGGAGACGTTGGCGAAATATGGTAGGAAGAAGTTTTCTGTATTTTTTTTTTTTGTGCTGATCACTCTATTCACAAATTGCTGCATTGGTTTTTGAACAGCTTTTCAAATGCTGAACTATTTTGTACTATAGTAACAGATTTGCCAAACTAGGTTGCAATGAACAGTTGAAACCATTGCGTTGGGAAAAAAAAATCAACCTCCATTTTTCTCATTATTTGACATCAATCTGAAGAAACGTTTTTCTATTCTAGGAGAGTATTACCAAACAGTATTATTTCTGAACATTTTTCAGTTATTTTGTCAAATTACCTTCTTCAAAGTCCAACATTTCCTTTGATGTGCTTTACCTTATCCTCCTGACTACTACCAGGAAAAAGAATATTGTCCAATCACCATTTTTTTAAATCCCACATTCTTTGTAAGTTAATAAAAGGTTTTATGCACTTACTTTGTCTCGTCCCATAAAATGTGTTACTACTGATGAATGCAATTTTTATGAATTAGAAAAACATGCGTACAAAAGTCCCACCCCTTCACATGTGGTATCATTGAAAAGCCCTAAATGTCCTCTCCAGATACCAAAAGGAATTAATTCAGTTGAATGCAGGGGGTGGCAGATATTCAAGTTTAGAAATGTCCTCTACAGAGGACAAAAATGAACTACTGGTAGTCAGGAGGATATAATTTTTTTAATGTATTCAACCTTTATTTTACCAAGAAAATCTCATTGAGATTAAAAATCTCTTTTGCAAGAGAATCCTGGCAGTATGCAGAGGTTACAGAACATTCACAGTTTAACTTTAAGATAATTCACGTTATTAACAGCAATATTAATAATGATATAGACCCAAATTTTTATATCAATGCACTTAAATCGTATTATTTAACCAAACATGTTGCAGCAATGGATAAGAATGTTTTTGTATTAATGTAATCTTTTATTTGGTTTTTCTTCCAAGTCACGCTGCAATCCAGTATTAGTACCAGTCTTCCTAGTGTGGTAGAATCTGGAAATCATATTTACTGATGTGGTTAACTTCCATGGACTTTTTTTCCTTTTTTTTTTTTCTTTTTTTTTTTTTTTACAACCTTACCTTTGCAAAAAACAGCATTGTAACCAATCATGTCTATTTGCGCTCTTTGGATTTTGGTTTTCAAAATCTACACACAAAAAAAAATAAATAAAAATGACCATAACTAGATTCACCAGCAATTTCCGCAACTTGAAATTGTTTTTTTTTTCCTTTTAAGGTTTGGTGAGGAAAGCATGAATCGTGTCCTGCGATGGATGCAGAAAGCTAAGATCCCTGAGGATGCTGCCATTCTCGACATTGGCACCGGAAATGGGGCCTTCTTGGTTGAACTGGTGTGAGCAAAGTGAAAAAAAGATAGTTTAAATGTCTTTCATGTCTTTGCTAAATATATAATTTTGATAATAAACCTTTTAAAAATGTTGGAAGATTTTCTAAAACTAAAAATATGCTCTGACATGTAAATATGTTGCTAATATATTTTACAAATTTTTCATCAAAATGTGACATGCATGAAAAAAGAAGTGTAATATGTAGTGCTAAAATTGTAAAAAGTTACATATATTTCATTGTGCCATATTGCACAACTGTCAAAATTCAGCTTTTCTGTTAGGATAATTACATCACAGTGAAAGCCTGATGAGAGCTGTTGTCTTGCAGCAAGAAGGTTCTGGGTTCGATTCCCGGCCCCGGTCTTTCTGCATGGAGTTTGCATGTTCTCCCTGTGCATGCGTGGGTTTTCTCCGGGTACTCCGGTTTCCTCCCACAGTCCAAAAACATGTCAGGTTAATTGGCCTCTCCAAATTGCCCCTAGGTGTGAGTGTGTGTATGCATGATTGTTTGTCTCTGTGTTGCCCTGCGACAGACTGGCGACCTGTCCAGGGTGTACCCCGCCTCTCGCCCGGAACGTTAGCTGGAGATGGGCACCGGCGACCCTCCCGACCCCACCAAGGGACAAGGGTGTAAAGAAAATGGATGGATGGATGAAAGCCTGATGTGTCAATTATGATACAAAAAATGAGAAAACCACACAATGTTTATTTTATTAAAAGTGTTCAATTTTAAGATAAAAACATCTTTATTTTCTGTCAATTACATTGTTAATTAGTCTTTAAATGGTTAAAAAGGTTCACTTTACAAAAATAGAAATCACAAACTTTTCCACTAACATGCTGTGTGTCAGCAAGTCCTATTGGACCCATTTTCAGTCCAGGAGAACATTGTTTATTCTCTTTGCAAAGCTTATTTTTTGCGCAATACAAATGCCTCCCCTTCCGAGAACTCTTCAGGAATTTGAACAATCTGTGTAGTTGGTAAAGAATTTTTACTAAGAGGAGAACAAGTGCTTCAACCTATCCTTTCACAAAAAATGTATGTAACTTTTTACTAACATTAATCTTAATTCGATTTTCTTTTCTTCTCAGGCAAAACATGGATACAGAAACCTTACTGGTATAGATTATTCTCCAGCATCAGTAGAACTGGCCCGAAATGTTCTGCAGGCAGAGGGCTTAACTGACGTCACTGTAAAGGTGGGTTGAAGTTTGTCATGTAATCAATAGCTCTGAACATGAAATAAATGCAAAGAAACATCCACTGAGATGCTAAAGATATTAGCTGTTGTGCAGCAGATGTGAAATTGGACTGTCATATTCATGATTCTTTATAATTAAGGAATGGCTTCCATGTTTATGGTATAGCAAATGTTCTTAGCGTGAGGAAAAACATACGAGTGTCGCTGTCATTTTTACAAAGAAGAAAAATAAATATGGACATCAAAACATACCCTTCCCCAGCTTCTCTACAGTTGTATGCACTCTTAGAAAGTTATACAATCAAAATGACTTCTTTTTTGTTTATATACACAAATCTTTATCTATGTCAAACACACCTATAATCCACATTAAATGCCAGGTTTGTTTTGTAGATATTTTCAGGTGATCTTGAAGTACCGTTTCTTGTGTCAGTAAACATGAAGTTAGCCAACCAAACCCACAGAATCATCTTGACTCAGCTTATTGAAGTATCTTTGGAGATCACTGATGTTTTGACCTTTAAAAAAAAAAAAAAAAAAACGCAAAAGTTATGAACATGTTGTTAGGCATCACCAGCATAAAAAATTTTTACCAGCACATAGAAAATCAAAAGCGTCTGCCAGGAAGTTTCAAATGAACTGTGGTTGGGCCACTCAGCTAGACGAGGTTTGGGGACAGCTTAAAAAAATAATAATAGACGTAAAACGATTCTGCATCAGCTGAGATTAAAAGCATCTGCCTAGTCACTCCAGAAGAGTGACAGCCTGAGAATCAAAGTGATCTGGAGAAATGATGTTGGATGAAAAAGTCATGCACAGATGATTGTGGTACTTACTTTGTTAAATTATTTGAAGTATTTTACCAGAACATTTGCGTGACTATGTGAAAAAAATTTTTTTTTCACAAAATTAAGAATCACTTCACCTAAGTTGTCCACTTAAAATCTGTACAGATATATATACTGTAAGAAAAAAATACTTAAAACCATGTCTCATATTCACATATAAGGTTTAGAATGTGTTTTTGTATCGCATAAAATTATTTTAAACTCATTGGAACTTTGGCAGTAACAGTTTTAGAAGGCATGAATACTATTTTGATGCCCTTTATATGGATTCATTTATGTAGAACTGCACAGCTTTCAGCACAGAGTGAGTCTGAGCCAGCCAATGTTGAGAGACCTTTGCTGTGTTTACCGTGTGGGGTAGTTAGATGGCAAGGAAAAGCCTTGAAGGTAATGGAGGTCTTCCCACCTCAAACCAAAGTGGCACCGCTGTCCACATAAACCAGTATCAAAACAGCTTATAGACGCATGGTGGTCCATAAATTGCGTAATGACTGTTATCTCTCACATAATGTGCATGCGTTTGCAGCTTCGTCATGGGTGTCCGGCTAGTTTTAGATGACTTTCTGCTCCAACACTGCTGAATCAAATGGTCCTAACTGCCCCCTGCTAATGAACCATAATTTGATTCAGGTGTGTTGAGCCAGGGAAAGGACTAAAACACGCAGGACACCGGCGGTTCCTGGAGGGACCGACTTTAGACACCACTGTTCTACATGAACACACCCACAAAGGTGTGCTCTCTGCCCGGGCAGGAGGGCTGCCATCAAAAGTCAATATTGACCCCCGCTGGACAGGGGAAGCACAGTGGTGTGAGCATGTGAGAGAGAGGAATGTTGGCATCGCTATCATTTATGCAGTGTTGGAGGTTGCCAAAATAATCAGAGCGTGTTTGCCTTTTATAGGTCAGTTATAGTTCTGAAACCATCTCAAGTCCCCCTCAGTTCACACTTGAGCATCATTTAGTTCTGCATGCCTATATGTTGGTCATCTGCAAAAAAATATTTCTAGATTTCTAAGCCCAGGTATAGCCAATGTTGATATTCCTTCATGAAGCTCATACTTTGTGGAACCCGGCTGTTGAGTATGTGGCTGCTGGATTCACACTGGAGGTCTGGTATTTTTGTGCTCTGTCCAGAAAAGAGGGTTCGCTCTCTCAATAGTGCCACTGTTGATTCTGAAGCTTGTGTAGAAGTAGTAGAAACATGACTATTTCCATTTCCTACTGTGGAGTGAACCAGCAAATTTTCACCTTTCCACTATTTTTAGGAGACGGATTTCCTGAACTGCGGTGGAGAACTCGCAGGTTTTGATGTCTGCATTGACAAAGGAACTTTTGATGCAATTAGTTTAAAACCAGACGACAACAAGGAGGGCAAAAAACTGTATGTCCACAACCTAAGAGATGCTCTTAAGGACAGCGGCATCTTTGCCATCACCTCCTGTAACTGGACAAAAGAGCAGCTGCTGGAGAGATTCTGTGAAGGTGAGAGGAAATCCATTGTTTCTGATGTTAAAACGTGCTCATGTGTTGTCGAGTTTGTTTGAATAGTTTCAACTTTAAATTATATATTTCATAGTGTATTCCTGGAAAACAGATCTAAACATTTCCTACTGAGGGCTCACAAAGCCTCAGTAGGAAATGATGCATTTTATGTGACAGTAGTGGTGCATGATTGTGATGTGGGAGAAAAACTAAACATTGGTTAAGATTTGATGCAAATAAGTCTGAAAAGTGTGGTGTGTATTTGTGTACAACCATCCTTGAATCAATACTAAGTCAGGCAGTTGTGGTGTCATAATTATTTAAGCCAAGAAACAACAAATTTATGGCTAATTGCCACAACCTGCAAAATGAATGTTCTTGTGAAACTAGAAGTAAAATTAGAAGTGAATTAATACCAGAAAATTCTTCTTTCGTTATTGGCTACCACATCTTTTAGGAGAACGTGTGTTTGATAAAGTTTGGCTTTAAAACATTGTATTTCAATTGTTAGCTTGCTAAAGCACGTCTCGGTCAGCAATAGCTGTTGCTTAGCTGACTTTTGAAAAGGTGTTAGTTTGGTTACTTGAATGCAAAGCGAAGCGAATTGACTTGCCTGTCAGATCCAAAACCAAATACCCAAGACAAGTTTAAAGTTGTACAAAAAGTTAGTTAAGTTTTTAAGCAAGTTAGGTTATTGAGTTCTTTTTTAAATAAATAGTCATGAAGGTCTTGTATTTAAATCATTATGTCTTCAATGATTTACATTTAACCTAGTGAAACATGGAGAAATCGTGCTATACGTGTGAAATTCGTAATACTGAGATTGGGGGAAACACTAACTATTTTAAGAGCTAAAATTGGATTAAAATAATACAAAACTACACATTCAGACGAATGCTAGTTGAGCTGAAAAGGAGCTGCCAAACTTTGCTGATCGTCTCTGGCACAACAATTTTTTTTTTTCCAGCGCTGTCTCTCTGGCATGTAGCAGCTTTATCTCAAACTGTTTTGTTGTCTAACTCTCAGTCCAGAAAAACCACATACAGTTCCTCAAGTCACAATAATTACTTGACAGGTTGTTAAGCTGCAGGGAACAACGGTCTGTACAGTTCAAATTTAGGCAAGCATCCACTGGTTGTCACTCGTCTCCCTGCAGTCACTCTGGAGAACCTGCAGGGGGCCGAACAGCCTCGAGATCTCCTCTTTCACACTGACAGCTTGCCTTTACTAGACCCCGGGAAGCAGCACAGATGGTGGACGGATGGTTGTCTCACTTTCCTGCCGGCTTAACCTCTTTTTAGTTACTTATAGCCCAAAAGAAATGAGTGACTGCTTGTGTTTTGATGGGTATTTCTTAACTTGGCAGTATTCTGTGTTGTTTTTTTCTTTTTTTACAGGGTTTGAATTCGTACAGGAGTTGCCTACCCCCAGCTTCCAGTTTGGAGGAAGAATTGGCAACAGTGTGGCAGCACTAATCTTCAAGAGAGTCCGTTGATTGAAGTTTCTCAAGTGAATGTTTGTCTTTTTTAATTTACTTTTTTTTTCTATTTGAGTTTGATCTTTTGTACAAATCATGACTATAGTGTATTGCAGTAAAGCAAATCCACAGTAGTTGACTGGGATTTTTTTCTTTATACTAAATTGAGATTTTGTTGTTTCAGTTCACTCAGATTTTTTTTTTAATCATTCAGTTTGATTGTTGTATAGTACTTTGTTTGATTTTAAACACAATGCTAATACTTTCAGTTATCGTGACTTTTTTTTTTTAATCAAACAGAAGTCTAGACTTAGTTTGTACCTGCAGGGAGACCTAGCAGTCCATTCATGTTTTGCTGAATATTTTTCCTCATTCCATAAATTAAAATGTAATCCCTGACATGTCTTTGTAATGTTTTCTTTGAGAATCCCAACACACAGGAAGCCAGTGTTCTCTCTCGCTAGGTTGTAAATTAAATTTGCCTTTCCAACCATGCAGAGAATAGGCCCAATCTAATTTGTTAAAATGGAAACCAGCAGCACTGGGGGTCCCGAGGATGAAGATTAAGAACCTCTGACACAATGAATAAACAGGAGGCCGTGACTTCTGTGGGAGAGGTGCTTGTCTGCCCTCTTCCTTTCTCAATGGCGTCATTAATATCTGCCAAGCGCTGGATGCTAATTGCGAGCTGCACAGGCGAGTGGCCCGATGGGAGCCGTCTGCGTTGAAACACTGTTGTTGGGTAAACACATCCGAGATTTACGAGAATTACTGCCTGGAAATTTACAAGACTGTGGATATCCTGCCTGGATAACGCATGTTATGCCCACATTTACAACACTGAGATTTTCCCATGAAGTGAAACGTCCTGTGAGGAGTTTCTGCTCAGTTCCTCATGCACGCTCAATACATTAAAGGTGTCACTTTAGGCAGCAGATTATTTCAGACTCGTGCCAAAGTGTCACAAAGTCTTAGACTTATAATATTTGAATGCCATGTAACCTGCCAGGTTCACACTGTGATACAATTCTAGTTTTCTCTCTAAAGCAGTACTTCTAGATACTTTTTAAAAAATCTTATTTTTCTTTCTCCACTGAATGTGTACTGTGAAGTAAACAAGTTCCACAGCAGGAGCTTGTGACATCACAAGAGGTTTTACTAAACGTTGAACAACTTGTGGTCATTTTTAACAGATCCTGAAGCACTCAGGTTGCTTGCAAGTGCTTCAACCTGACTGACCCACTTATAATGATGAGCCCAAAGTTATAATGGATGTTGATTTGGGTGGCAAAGCTGAAACAAATCATGATGACGACAATAATTGACTTCAAAACTTCAACTGTAATGAAATAAAAAAAATCAAAAGATCCTGAATCGGTTGCCACCAAAGTCAAGAGAGGAATGGGCTTATCAGTTGAGTGGGGACATTTGATCTAAAATAAAGATTTACAACATTACAAAATAAATAGAAAAGCTGACTGACAGGTTTCATGAGTTTGATAGATTTTGTGGGGAAGCCTAATTGGTAGCTTTAATCAGTAGTAGCAGTACAATAACTCTAATGTAATTTATGTTAAAGTGGACATAACAGCCTTTTAAACTGAAAGAATTCTTGCTAGTGTCAATATGCAAATTTTTAAATAAATTATTCTTACAGTTTTAGGACTGCTTCTGTTAAAAGTTTATTATTAGATTAAAAGAGGTAAATCAAACTTTCACAGAAGATTTACCAACCTAAACAAGTTTTGTGTCAACGCTTTAAAGTTTCGCTTTTATTCCACTCATGACCTTAACTTACAAAAGAAAGTTTTTGGACTTGATGCCACAACCCGCTGGAGGACTTGCCAGCAACATTCTGTGCTTTCATTTCAACTTCTCAAGCGTGATCCTGCAAATATTTATATTTTTCACCTCATCTCCCTGGAAACACGTTTGAAGGTCTCCTAACAGGATTTTTGTGGATTGAAGTGAATTGCTCCAGCATGTAGCGGTGAACTTTTCCATAGCAGGATGTGGAAGTCTGTCTGACAGTGAGAAACATTCACACTCTGCCTTTTCGAGTAATGACTGCCCAGGATTCAATGGTTCTCAATGTGTGGTGCATGTACGCCACTGGTTGCACCTAGTCTCCCATTAATGCTACTCTAAAATGATTTTATTACAGTTTTTATTTTTTTCTTTCTGGTTTTGCACATTAAATGTGAAGAAATTGATATTGACATACATCTAAACAGCACCCACAGCCAAGAAACATGAGCTATTAAGCACAACTTCTTAAAAACAAGAGTTCTGTGAAAAAGATTTTAATAATTCTGCAGCTGGAGATCAATCAGTGTTTATATATATATATATATATATATATATATATATATATATATATATATATATATATATATATAATTTTTTAATGTTTTGAAAAACTGCTTCAAATTGTTACTGTATTGAGCCTGTATGTGGCACTGCCACTGAAATATACCTAAACAAAGGAGGTGAAAGGCGTATGCCTGTAAAGCAGGCTGTTATTCTTTAGCCTGGCGATGTAACATTTTGATTATCTCCATGAAAACCAAACAAAGGAAATCACCTCACAGTCATACTGGTTTACCCAACTGGTGGTGTTGCTGTAGGATTGATTGATTGTATAACCTCTGCTAAGTTACAGCAAAGATATTTGTAAAACAAAAGATGTATAAAGCTTTTATGCAATTTTGATAAATCTTTGATCATCTGTTTTGATCATCCACACTTACTGACATGTCCCATTTTGCATCTGCACCAACTACGGGGCGAAATTTAACTCGTAATTCTAACGAGTACGTGTTGAACAGGTGCATAAAGTGAAACTGGTCCATTCCTGAAAACGAAGATTTAGGTCTCCACTAGTTACCAATAGTTGGTGATCCAAGATGAATGTAACTAAAAAGGTTCAACTGGAATAGAAACTGAAAACCCTGTGTATTTACTTATTTTGCCCACAAAGGGAAATCAGTTGGGATTAGCCATGTCCTGACCTCTGAACAAACATAGCCAATTAAACGAACGAACAGCCCTGCTGAGATATCTGGTTGGATTTTTGTTTGAATAATGTACTTCCTTTTTTGACACATAATATTTAATCAGTGCGTGGCATACTATTTTTTTTTTTAATTTCTGACTGCATCCATGATTTTTTAACAGAAAGCTGTCACTTTCAAATGGTCAAACCCGCAAATTGTGTACAGTCAGTAGATTTAAAAGCGTATTGGCAGATCAATGTCTAATGAAATTTGATTTTCACTTCCCTTCTATGTTTTTAGCAATGGACTTGACAGCAGCTATATATAAGCAAGTACATCATCAGATAAAACTATCATCCACCCGCTATTTAAAAGATGGGTGGGTGTTTTTATCTTATTTACATGTAAGAACACTGGGCCAAGTCATGTAATTCAAACAAAGTGTAAAGGGTTATAGGCATAAGGCGGATTAATTGTCTTTGTAAACTTCTCAAACTGTTTCCAAAATGTTCATTAAAATAAAAATAAAAAAGGGCATCCATTTTGGATTTCGAGTCATGGGTTGGTGAGAAACCTCTGAGTTTTCCATCCCAAATTCTAGATTTCAGGGAACACTTTGTTTTATTTTATTTTCCTTCACTTAAAAATAGGACATTTTTGTCTTCAGAGTTACCTGGGGTGCACAAGTAAATCACAAGTCTCACTGTACTTCTGTATTAAAATGTCTGTCAATACGTCAATACTTTGAATATGTTGTGGATTAATAACTGTGATCTAACTTGCAGTATGAGAATTACCAACGGCCTTTTATTTACAACATTTTCCAAACGTTTTTTCATCCTGTTTTGTTGCTTTTCTGAAGAACAGCAGCTAAGCCTAAACAAATTTTAACCTACTGAAGCGTAACTATGTCGTTTTACATTTAATATGCACGACTACACTGCGTAGTAAAAATCAGCAGGAGCTGTGGGAGGAGAATCGCAGCAGAACGGAACATACCAACGCGCAGGGGGAAGTAGTGGTATACTAGTTTTTTTTTTTTAAACCAGATTAAAAGTAGGTATTTCTGAGCTTTTAGTGAAACATTTTGTCGTTAATAGTTAGTGTTAGCCCTTTACGTGTTAGCCGCTGCCTTGTGTGATTCCATATAAGCTTGTTCTCTGCCCTTGGCGCCTCTCGGCTCCCCCTCCGCCGTCCTGCTCGATGTGGACGCGGATATTGTTGCGATCAAGTGGAGTCCGAAGCCTGCAGCTCTGTTCCTCGCAGTTCTTCTCACTCCTGAGTGGAGGACGCTGAACTGTCGGCTGCAGCTGTGAGAAAAATCTCGTTTTCTCTCTCCTTTTTCTGAAGATGACATAACTTCAAAAGAAGACCTCTGCTGACCAGGTATTCACTCAGACTCGTAGTTGTTCTAACAGCTGCATCTTGACGTTTCTGCTTGAACTGCTCAGAAGTTTACAGTGGCTCATGCTGGGTTTCCCCTGAAGTCCAGGCAAGATACTTAGGGGGGAACTAGAAAGAAAACTTGTGCGTGTGGTTGTGTGTATTTTTTTTTAAATTACTATTCAACTAACATAATCAAAAGAGAGAGATAAATGCTGGGTAATGACGGCTTCAGTGAATGACTAGTTTGAAGTTTGAACTTGACCAGTTAAGGCTTAATAAATAGCTTTAATGTTTAGGACTGGTGCACACAAGCACTTATAGATAACAGCCTTTCATGTGACAGTCAAAGCAATGAAACTGAATCTGCAGATACCCTACCAGTGTGCAGATAGGCAGCCTGGCAGTGCGGTTGTTCTGCAGTGTATATTGACAAACAGCTCCTCACCACAGTTGTGAGAAGAGACCCAGAGAGAGAGAGAGAGGCATGCTCAAGCTTTGTTCCATATCTCTCACTCAATCTCCACCACATATATATTTTTTCCTCCCTCTTTACAGATAAAAAAATCTCCAATCACTAATTATAAAGGTTTTCTAAGGACAGTTCTCAAAAAGATGTTTTGTTTGTTCCTTTTTTGCACTGATTTTGCTGCTAAACCAGCAGCTAAATGTGGCAGGGCATTGATAATATACACTGGTGTTCCATGATGATTATGCCTCTATATGAAAGTCGTATGCGTTATTGCACACAAAACTGAAACCACTATAAAAAGAAATAATAACAATGTTAGTACAGTAAATCATCTGCAGTTATTCTGAATAGGCCGCCTACACCAGCCTCATTTTGAAACCTTTTTATTGCAGCCTTGAATAATAATCCAAATGGGGGCACTCAGAATGTGGTAGCAAAGTATTCAGCGGCCCGTGTCATTGGGCGATTTATTATTTTTTTGGGGGTGTTTAGGAAGTCAGCGTGTTGACTTATGTTTTGCCTTGCTTAATATTTTATGACTGTTGGTTGATCTTTTGTGGACACCACAAACACGAGAACACAGAGAACTGGTTTTTGCACCGTAATCGGAAATACCTAGAAAAGGGGCCTTTCGGCTGCCTCCACGGCAGCGCTTTCGGCCGTAACGTGCAAGGAAGGGGGACAAATTTGGTCAGCAAAACAGGAAATGTCACAGGCTCTTTCGCAAATCCTGCTCTGCGAATGGCCCTTACGAATAGAAAATGTAGTCAAAAGAAGTTTAAGGTCGACACAAAGCATAGTTAGGCAAAAAGATTTAATCTCATGTCAGCTCTAGTGTCTAATTACATTTGAGATGTTGATAGGGGTGATTCCCAGAAAAAAACAAACAAAAAAAAACTGGTTTGTCTCGAAGATAGCTTGCGCAGAGTATTTCTTATCTGTGCAAAAGAATTTTGATGGCTGCTCATTCCTTTGATTTCCAAAATACACCATCTCTGCAATGTCACAGCAAGGCATGCCATGCATTGTATTAAGGCATTCCAAGGTTCAAAAGAAGGGTAAACTTTCTTCTGCCTTAAAGTGCTTTTAATGAGATGCCAAAAAAGAAGTGACTGAAAGGTTTTTCCTTTGTGCCTCCCTTTCAAGACTTCCTGCTTTGCACTGCTTGTCAGCAGGCTGAAAGAAAACTTTGTCTCACTTGCAAGAAGCTAAAATCTTTCTGTTTTTAACACGACCCACTTCCAAAAACGCATTGACAGTCTTTATGTGGGGATGAAATAGTGATGGCAACATCGTTCTGCAGGGTGCAACCCATCACTCTGAGTAATGAGCAGCATGTCTGTTCAGCAGCCAAAAGTGTTTGCTTGTTTTATTTATTTATTTTTTTTGTAGTATCAGTTCCTTTTAGCTTGTTTATATGCACACATTTAATTGCCAAATCACAGCAGTTGTCATCCCAAGACCCTTAAAGCCCCCCCAAAAATACCCAAACAGATTCAATTTGGTCTATAGAACCATAATCTAAACATAATTTCGACTCAGTATGATCTGTCTGAGAAAACAAAGTAGACACACAAAAGAGTGGTACCAAAAAATCAATATGAGAAACAAAATAATAAGTAGTAACATATACATGGATGACATTATTGGGGATTGTAATACTTATTTTAGTGGTTGTAGAAAAGTTTGGTTGCCTTTATACATCTAATAAAGGCAATTAGATCAATTTTTAATTATCATAATACAGTGAAGCCATGGAATTTTTAATCAAGGTTATCGCGCTGTGAGAATCGCGTGTCCAGCCAACGCCTTTTAGGAACAAGCAGTCCAGATCCATCAGATCTTGTCACGTGAATCTGTAAACCTGTTTTCATGGCCTGTCTGATGATTACCCTCCTCGACCCGGTCCAGCTCTTTGTCTTTTAGCTCTGCGCTCAAGTTTTGGGTCACGTGTGCAGGGGGTTGAATTGGCTGGCTTTTAAAGGTCAATTCTGTTTATTGATTTAATAAAACGAGGCATTATTGTTCAAACTCAAGTCAGTTGTCAAAAGGTTTTAAATGACGTCTCAAGTTTAAAATTAGTTCAGTTTTACTCTGCCCTTGAAGTATCTAATTACCGAGTAAAGAAAATTTAATCAACCATTTAACAGAGGTTTCCTTTTGTTTTTTATACTGAGTGTGGTGGAGGCTTCGCAGCTGTACTCAAAAGTGGCCAGATACCCTGGCAAATCATTGTTCAGTTGCTGGCAGTCACTTTAATGAAGTGCAGCTTTGGCGTGCAGCACTTGTACTCAACAACAGCTCTGGCACTGTTAGTCAGCGGGCTTGTTTTTGACATGCTGGAAGCATAATTTATGGGAGCAATCTAAGGCTGGTGTCTTTTTTTTTCTTTTTTTCTTTCTCTCTTTTTTTTTCAAGGAGATCACTCTGCGCTGCACTGTGTGTGCTTAAGATGCTAACATTTGCAAGGCCTTTGTGTTGCAAGCAAAAGGTCCTATTAGAGCTCCATTCTGCCAGTGGGCAGCTGTGTGCCTGTGGCTGAGCGGGCCTCTGCTCCATTCAGGGTCTGTGTGTGCGGCTCTAACTCGCTCGACATGCTGACGCGCACGCTGCCACTTTTCAACCCTCTTTAGTTTTGCGTCGCCGTTTCTACTTCTGTGATATTCCCGCAAAGATTACCATGACTGTCTGCGTCTATCCGTGTTAGATTTACTTTTCTGGGGGACCTGTAGTGCAGTCCAGCCCTGCTCCCGACGTACTGACACACATATTCGCTCCGAACTCTACTTATATGAATTCTGCTATTCTTTATTGAACGTGTTCCTTCCTCATTAACATAACAGATTTGAGAGTCTGGCGTCCTGTCACCCACAGAGCCTAAGACCTACATCTGAAAAGAAAAGAATGGCTCGGAAGAGAAAAGAGGCAGACTTGCAACACAAGAACTACCCCAACCCCCTAAAAACCAGACTCCTGAGATGAAAAGCTTTCTGGGATGCAATAGAAATGTTCCCATCAACACATCTCACTCTTGTTCTCATAGATAGTGACAGTGAGGAAGCATCTTGAGTTCAGAGAGAGAGAGAAAAAGAGAGAGCAGTTTTTTTTGACTCTCAAATGAGGATCTGTCCCCTCGGGGGCATAGTTTTTGTTAGTTCGTTTGCATATCCAGTGTCTGATGCTATTGCAAGCTTTGTGTGTGTTTAACCTGTTGCTGCTGGAAAACCCCATAGTCCAGGTGAGCTGGTGGTTTTGCATTTTATTTCTTTTTGTTATTGTATTCTCTGTTTTATGAACAACAGTGTTTTGCATTCCTGTCTTTACCATTTTGAAATGACTTTTTTTTTCTCAAAACTCCAATCCCATCATGTCTCATGACTCTAGATGAGTCTGTGTGACTTTCTGTTTATATACCCTCTTTTTCTGATACAGTTTCCTATTTGCCTCTGATTAAGAAAGGAGAACTGAAAGCTTACAGCTTTATTTAGTATATTTTTACAGCCTTTTTTCATTCTGATGACTAAATACCTAATTGGGAACTATAAGAATTAAAATACGTACGCCAACAATTGAGACTGGAGAAGACACACAACATTTAGACCTTTTCTTAAAACTATCTCCTGCAGTTGAAGAATAAAAACACCTTAAATCAGTGCCTCAAGGTTATTCTAAAATATTTGCCAAAGAATCACTGCTCATTACTTAGACTATGGCTTCAATAATTATTTTGTAATCAGAAATTGGTTTGGGACCAGAATTGGTTGACAAACTTTACGATAGAATACAATTTTAGTGTTGTCTCTGCAGTGCTAGTACAAGCTGTACTCAGCAAATCCTGCTAACTGGTCTGACAAGTGACATGGTTCCAGTAAGTTTAACAAAAGCAGCAATTCAATTTTACTTTTGTGCCAAATTGCTATCCGTGTTGATTGACGGTGGGGCCAAGAAAACATTCGCATTGTACTAGATTTTCTAGTGAAGGCAGTAGATCTTTGTGGGTGTTGGTGTATTTTTCTAGCTCAATGTGAAAAAAGACCTTAATCTGACATTATAAATTATTTCAAGTTCTTTGAATATAATTATGTGGTTTTCTTGATCACATTTCTTTTTTTTTATCTATTACGATACTCTGTATTTTTGTTTTTAGTTATTCATGATGAGATCACATGATGATGAAGAAGCATGAGTCTGAGCAAATAATCTCCACGGTATTACAAGTTTTATTGCCACAACAGCCTTTTCATACATTTGTGGATGTATGCCGAAACAACTTACTGGAAAGCTCCCAGTCATTTCTGTGCAACCTTCAACATTAGAAGTCAGACCTCAAGTAGGTAACTAAAAACTTTTCCTGTTTTCTATAAAAAGCTTGTGACGCTTTGTGTGACATCCTTTAAAACTGTCTCTCTTTGACTTGATAACAGAGCCACTTATTATTATTATTATTACAAATAGCAGCACGGCAAACAAGTTACTTAAGTTCGCAACCATCAGCTAACTAGCAGCAGGCCAGGCACTCATGAGAAGTAAATACAAATGTTTTTCTAATTAAAAGTCAGAAAGCTAATATTCAAAGAGATTATTTTTCTCAAAAATATATTTGAATGTAGGTCACACTTAAGAAAATCTAGATTTTTCTGTGGCCACTTTTTGTTGCTGTGAACGTTTTCACGTCAGCTCCACATGGGTCAGAATGACCTGATGTTCTAACTTTGAGTCACAGTACCACAGTTTCACAGTGTTAACAGGATAATTGAAAACAAATGTTCTGTGGGTTCAACTTAAGTTAGTTGTCAAAGTTTAAATGATGTCTCAAGTTACACCCCAATTTTAAACTAATATTAGCTGGTTCATTTATTCTGATTCTCTTTGCTCCACACAGCTAGAGTTGGCTTTAGTCGCATCATCACTCTCTCTGGCATCTCATTGAAATGGCTTCAATTAATATCGTGAAAAATTTACACAGTTTTGAAACTTCACTTTTTAAAACCTTGGGTTACCTTCATATGGCTTCAGCCCATAAATCCCTGTAATCCTTTCCAACCAATTCAAGTTTTTTTTTCAGACCTCATTCTAGTCTGATTCTGGTCCTTTTGTAATTCCTAATATACTATAACATGGCAGTTGTTGTTATTTTTGGCTTAGCTACATGGACTAAAGCAGACGTAGAAAAAATACAGTAAAATCGATGACTACTTTCAAATCCATATGCTAGTTGTAAAGAATACTAAATCTTTTTGTTGCGTATGAATACCAAGCTGCTATTTTAAATTAGCTAAGCTATCTGTGTGGGGAGCTAACATGCAGTCATCTACTTTACAGATATGCAACTTTCAGCTTGCTAACTCTAGCTTTAACAGTATTAGCTTCATTAAAGTGAGTGGAAGCTTATTTAATCCCTGTTCCTTGACTGTCCATGTTTTTCATGACTAGATGTTTCCAAACAACCAAGCAAGGAAAGAGCGTGGCTGCCATCTTTAAGCTAGCTGACTGTGTAGCCTATAGGTGTGGAATAGGGAGTGTGGGACTTCATACATTTGGGGAAAACACTGGCTACTTTCTTCATCTCAAGAAAGGGACTTTAAACTTGTTATGCGCATTATGCCTTGTCAATTATTTTGAATTGCTAAAGTCATTCTGCTGACAGTGACTAAACCGACATATTTTTTTTCACAATATGAATTCATCCACTTAAATACGCTGCACTTATGAAAGAGGCGCAAGAGGAAGGAAAACTACTAAAAATGTTTTTGGTAAATTCCAAGCTTGCAGTCGACAATACATTCTAATTCATACTATTTTCAACATCGCGGCAATGGTCCTTCCTGCTTTGCTTCGCACAACGTAGAACACCCTCAAATTGTTTGACATTTTGCCTATTTATAGCTGGATAAACAATGGTGGGCTCGTGAAAGAAAAAAAAATTATACCCAAAGACTCACACACCTCCAGCTTGCTCTTAAATCCTGACTGTTTAACACCCCTGTTTCACAGTGTGCTGTGCAGTCAGAGGGGTCCATGTGGCAAACCGAGCCCCGTCACGAATGAATGAATGGGCCGATGGAATGCTGCATAGTTTTCATTCTGACATACTCCCGTCCGTACACAATCCCTAAAACTCACCCGCAGCTCTACGGTGGGAACAAGGTGTTATGTAACACCAAAAGGATACTTTATTGGCTGATCGGTTGTGACAGGATGTGCAGTATAACTTACTTTTGCAACACAGGAGTGGTCCCTGTTTTGTTTTTTGTTTTTCTGAGCTGAACAAGGGATTGCCAGGAGCACTGGAGGCTCCCATGTAATGTATCCCTGATGGATTAGGGCCTTGGCTTGTGTGCGAAGAACAGACCAGAGCCAGGCACTCATGGATAATGGAAGAAAACACCAGAGAATGGCAAGGATTGATTGGGAAGGAGCAGGGTAATTAGTGGGCTACCTGATGTATGAGGAGCCGTGGCATTTAGGGGTTACTCCCGGGGGCAAGAGGCCTCATACCTTTCTTTACTTAAACTAAAACACCTGATCTGATGCCTGTCAAGCTTCTAAAGATTTCATTTAACTAATTTCTGCTCCGAGACACCAGGGTCAAACCCGAATACATTTCAGCGTTGCCCGAGTAGGGAAATAAAAAACTGTTTTTAGTTTTCAGTTTGCACCTAGCTTAATAAACGAGCCATTCTCATCGAGGCAATTTCCTATAACAAACACTGATGAGCTGTCCAGACATCAGTTTTAACAAGATTGGTGGTGTCTGCCTTCTCCAAATCAGCAGTTGTCAATGTTGACCTCCGTTTGTGAATGGCTGCTATGGCTACCCATTCAGTTCCTAGAAACAGTGTTTAACTTAGCAACTATTTTATAAAGTGCAACCACGCTCTTAGCAAGTCAAGAGTGTGTATTACGTAAATAAGGCATGAAGACAGATTGGCACATCATTAGAACTGTTATTAAATTTGTGAAAATATGCAAATTTGTTTTGTTTATGCATATATATATATATATATATATATATATATATATATATATATATATATATATATATATATATATATATATATATATATATATATATATATATATATATATATATATATACACTCATTGTGATTTTTATGCATTAGTTTGACTGAGAATGTACTGCATCCATCCATCCATCCATTTTCTTCCGCTTATCCGGGGTCGGGTCGCGGGGGCAGCGTATTGCAGTAGAAACAAAAAAAAGTGGTTTGCCCGTGGTCTAAATAAGCCAATGGTCAATATATTTTTGGACATCACTTGTGAGTCATGCTGAATACTAAATATTTGAGCGACCTGTTGGGGTGTTAAATGCCAAATAAAAATATCAGTATCTTTTTATAGTCTGTGGACATCATTTACAGTAATAAGATATGAGATTAACATCATAAAATAGGACGGTAAGGTAAAGTTATAATGGAAGCCCTGCTGGTTTTTAAATCCACCCGCAAGAGTAAATATGTTATACTCAAATTCCAAAAAACAATATGTCTTTGAGGTTGCTACTATTGCTGTTTTTAAACTATTGGTATCGTGAGAGCATAAATAAAGTCTGTAATAATGTTTAAATATGTGACTGGACATCTTGTAACTGGTGTTAGTCAGGTAGGCTCTTTGGTAATAGATAGGTTTTATTTTAAGTTCCTTGGGTTGTGTGCGTGCAAGGTTGGATTTATACCAAAAAAGATTATTATTTTTTTTATCATATTTTGTACTGTCAGTCATATTTTCATCACAATAAATTCCAGAAAATATTATGACAAATTTCCAAAAAGTCCACAGCACCCACAAATAGCTAGCAAATTGTTAGAAATTACTCCATAAAGCAATAAAACAGTTGCAAATAAATTTTTACACAAGATCTTTGGAGAAAAAAAAAACAAACAAAAAAAAAACAAACATCTTAAATCACTTGTCTCACAAAAGGCCAAACTTGTAAGCTTTTAAATCGTTTCTTAGGATTTTTTTATGCTGTCTGATGGTCCCTTAGTGTTTTTTGTCAGACATGTACTTCTTTTTCTCTCATTTTCTCTTCAGGGTCTGAACAGCTCAAGAGGATTTTTAGTTATATTTTTTGCGATGATGCACAAAAACAAGCAGGCTGAAGGCTTTCAAAACCCTACAGATGAGTCTTTCGTGGTGAAGAACCAATTTTAATTGGGATCTTTAGACACTGTTACCAGCTTCCTGTAACAACAACACAACTTGTTCCACTTTCTGGAAACTGTGAGAAATATGAAGGATAAAATAGTTAGAGTAACAATAGTTTTAAATGATATCAGATAAACAGCTTAATGTTCATGCATCTCTTTGGTCTTGTGCCCTGATGTGTGTTTCAGATGCTATTAATCTGCTATAGAAGTTTCTGATATTTTCTCTTTGCTTTCTTTGAGCCATTTCCTGTCAGGCCAATTACAAGAACTAGACAGGACATCGTAGAAAAGACTGAAAAAGAACAACTTAAAAAAAGCTTGGACAATTATTAATCTAGTAAAGTGCAAAGAAATTACTTTTGCGTAGAGCTACATGTTAAATATTTATTTTTTCTTTAACCTATAAATCTAAACACATTATTATTTTCCTCTGTGGTAGTGAGGTAACCCACCCGCATTACTGCCATTTGCAATAAATCCAGTGTAATGATCAGAATTTGGGACCTGCTCTGTCTGAGTTCATTGAGTCCTTTTGTTAAAGCAAGAGTGACATATTATGCACTGCATGTCAGGCTCATTTGGGGATTTCTCTTTTTGCGTCTTTGGTAATAAAATCATCGAGCTCCACACCCAGTTTAGCAGCAGCACAGTCTTACCACAGGGGAAGTACAGCTCATACATTGAAAGTATGCTTACATCTGCAACTGATGTCAGTGTATCGCCGTGTCGTGTAGTAAGATGAATTCCGGTGTGAACTGCACTTCAAGAATGACTGCTAAGAAATGGCAGATCTGAGAGGTGACTTGATGTTAAGTTTGCTTTTGCTGTGCAGATCTGGAGCTACTTGTGCTTCACATCCAAAAATAATAAATGAAAGAGTCAGTTGAACTGAGTGAGGTGTAATATAAAAGTCATAGTAGTAATGAAATCTGCAAAAGTGAAACTCTTTAGTTTTATCTTTATGTTCAAACAAATAGAAAACAAAAATGTTTATATACTTATATACTTTGAACAGTCTTATAAAACCATCCATATGCATTGCTTTATTGTTATTCTGGAATTGTTTGTAAATTCATGAAATCCCACCAATACGCATGAAGGATTGTGGATCATACCGAAACTGGAGACATTGTTTTTACCACAAATAAATGAACATGAGAATGAAAGTAGCAACAAAGACAAAGTGGGATTTTAGCACATGAAACAAAAAGCGCTGTCCACCGGGGTTTAGATCCAAGTAAATGCAACTTTTGATGTCTAAATGCGGTTGATTACTTTCTCTAACAAAACCTGATTTTTCTATAATATTTTTTTCTCAAGCCAAACTTGGTTGGGACCAAAGGGCTATAAAAGTCTGAGTCAACATTTCTTACTGGACTAAATAAAAACAAGGGCAAACCAACCTTATATAGCTGTAAAAAGTGATCTCCATGGACATCCAATGTTAGGTTTTTAAACTGATGCCTCCAGTGTGGAGGCCCTGAGACACCTTCAGAGAAGAAAGAAAAGAACCAGTTTTATTAGATGTTCTTGTTTCTGGAAGCACAAATAGAACTGAAGTAAAGCTGCAAAAAGTCACAAACAAAAGGACTGGCTAAATGTCTGGCCGATGAACTTTTAACAGTGACAATAGATAAATGTTTAACTGACGGATCAAGGTTTTGTTTTTCCACTTGTGAAGATGTACCGGTGTAAAAGTGGGCTGATTTTTGGCCTGCTTTCTTTTGCAAGTAGGTACTAAGGTGATGGCTAAAGGAGTCCATGGTATGTCTCAAACCCCCCCCACCAAGCCCTTTAGGACCACTTTTACAACCTAAAGCACATTATCTTGAAGAGGGGTGGCTCTGTATTTTCCTGGAATTAACCGTCCTCATTTCAGACAATCACAAAAATGCGGCTAAAGTCAGCACCTACATCAAGAGTCTTAGCAAAAAAAAATTGAGTAGCATAAACTCAGACGCCCACGCAGCACCTTGCTTGTTCATCATAATCTAGTTTGGTGGAAAAAGAGTTCTTTAATTTTATTTCGACCGAAAGCCACCGATCAAAGTCTTGACACCAGACGCACTCCGCACAAGTATGCGGTGGCCAGAGCCAACTGGGTGACGGACAGCAAACGTCCCGTCACAGAACTTTATTGGGGGCCCAAATGGGCGTCTATTCATGTGTCTGAGCAAATCACTGTCTGGGCAAAGAGCCATGTCAGCTTAGGTGCCCTTTTTTTGTGCCCTCCTGAGTCACTGACTTTTTGTGAGCTTAGTGCCACTCTCTGCAGCTATAGGCAAGTAGATGTAACATAATCCTGTCCAGCCTGCAAATATTGAATTTAAATCGTGACTAATTGACTTTTCCCTCATTCTTGATTTGTGTAGCTGATTGTGGAATTGGGAATGTGTGGTATGTTTCCTAACAATCCCACAACAATTTGTTGAGAAGGTGCAGATGCATGATTCAAAGTCCTTACAGCCTTTTGTGGTATTTTAAACAGTAATAAAACCATTGATTATGCCTCTCCTAGTTTTCCAGTGAAGGGATGTACGCTTAACGGAGGCTTTGTGATTCATCAAATTCCAGGCTTGCTACAAGTCCAAAATGCTATCAAATAGAGGAACAAAAACAGTGAAAATTTGATCAGATCAGTGAAAGTCCAATACAAGTGCTCTACAGCTAAACTAAGCTCTGGTTTCCTCATCTTGACAAGTTGGTTCATTAAGTAAGCTTGGCTCCAGGGTTGAATTCACACTCGCTCTTGCCCTCTCCCATGACCCCACTTGCCAGTCCCCTACGCAAGTGCAGGTTAGCATAAACAGGCAGCATGTACAAGCTGCTGTTTCAGCCCTTATGAACACATCCTCAAATCACCCTGACCTCACACTGTTGCAGCCTTCATGCATGACCACAACGCGTCTTGGTCCTCATTCTGATTACCGCTCATGTACACACAAACCCTGCTATGCTGCTCCACCCAAAACTTCGGTGTCGGCCCTAATCAGTAAAGCAGTCTGCGAGGAAAAAAAAAACAAAAAAAAAAACTGAGCCAGGAAACATTTCCTCCTCCTCCAGCTGTCTCCACCAGAACCAGTGCCTCTCGTCTGCAGAGGCCGGTTGTGCTCCACTGACTCTCTGGGGTAAATGGAGATAATGGGAGTCATATGCTAGCAGTTGGTCCGAGGGGCAAACTTACATGAAACATTTATATTCTTTATGTAGTCATGCGACTTGTGGGTGGGGGGGGGAAGGATTGGACAAAGATGGCATTGTGATGTAATATGACAAGACTACGGCGGCCCAAAAATGTTTAATCCAGTCCCTGTGTAAACAACTCCCTCATATGTTTTCTTTTAAGAAGTTCTCAGCAAGCCTTGCTGTCCCTCAAAGCTAATTCAGCCCTGTGTGCACACCCTCACACCCGAGAATGTTTAGTGCAACTACCCTTACTTAACGCTAAAGCACATGTTAGAGGCAGGGTTGCAAGCCTGGAAGAGCCATTAGCTTCATATGTTGTTCCACATTAGAAAGTTGTCATTACCCAACATTTGACCTGAGCTATGATGGCATTTTCTATTTAGATACTGTCAGTAGGTTTAGTGGCTGGTTGATGAAGGAGTTAGGCCCCCAAGCCACTGCAGCTATTTCTCCTGAGAAAAGCATGAATGAATGAGCATTCTTCCATTTGAGCAAATTACAGCCACATATGCTCCATCTGCCCTCCATGGGCATTTTAAGAGTCTTGTTTGGAGCAGTATAGCTTTGCCAAATGCGGGTGCAAGCGACCGCAACTTCATATATGTTCCTCCTTTGCTCGGGTCTCCTCACCACATCTGTAGTCGTTTGACGCGAGTCCTGTTTTTTTTTTTTTTCTGGCATTAGTTAATCTCTGCCTTCTGTTTCAGCGCGTTAGGATTTCCACATGTCCAGAACCAAAACGCCCCATTATTTACAAGGATGAGGAAGCACTCGGCCGGCTGTTTTATTTACCAGGACAGTAGTTCTGTAGGCGTGAAGTTCTTCTGGTAAATTGGTGGTTAAACACTTCTGAAGTGTTAGGGTGTTGAATGCTAAATGGAAATATGCTTTTAGGGTGTTGAATGCTAAATGGAAATATGCTTGTCACCTCTTTTTTAAGTTGTTCATCCAGGTTTAGTGAGTGAACATTTTCCCTTTCTTGGCCTATTTTGTATTGTGGAATAATGGATGCTGTTTCTGCAAATATAGATTTGCGTGCATTCATATTTTATTTATTATGTTCTACTGTTTACATGCTTCTGGGCCCGTCGCAATTCAATTTAGCTTATTGCAACTTAAATGAAAAGTAGCTTGTTTTCCTGTTTTGCCTTGATTAAAAATCCTCACCGCAGAAACAAACTCCAATGGGCATGTCTGTGAAGTGGAAAGAAAATGGATGGATGGCTCCCAATAGATTTTCTCCTAGGTTTGTTGTGTTTAGCTTCAGTTTGGTTGTCCATGTCTAAGAAAAGTACCCCCATCAGCATGATGCTGCCAGCACCACGTGTGACTGTGGAAATGGCTTCCTCAGAAGAATCTGCAGAGTTGACTTTCTACCATACAGCGTTTTGCTTGCATGCCAAAATTCGACAGGATTTGTAGGAGGATGTTGGTGTTATTTAGATGGAATATTGTACAGATCATATTTTATTAGTTCATTCCAAGTGCTTACCTTTTACAAACAACCTGAGCGGCTAAATTTCTCTCACAAGCCTCTATTTGCCTAATACCGCTGAAGGCGATACAACTGTGTATAAGCATACCTCTTTCCAGGATGGAAAAAAAAAGAGCAGATTTGAGTGAATTACAAAAAAAGCCCATCTTTTTTTTCTTTTTTTTGCTTGGTATTAATGTTTTTCTTCTTTTAAATCTCCTGTTTTGGTACAGGTATCAGCTGTACTGTCCTACCTCGACCGGCTTCGTCAGCACTGCTCTCTTCAGATGGGAGGTCACAAACTGCTGGTCCGCTTCACCCAAATGCACTGTCTGCATTCTGCCCTTGTATAAAGATGGCCGGCCGTGGCTTGTTTCTGCACCTGTACACCCCGGAGCAAAGCTACGTGCTACCATGGTGATCATTTTCTCAAAAACACTGGAAAAGAAGAAGGGTGTCAATGATGTAACGTCCAAGAGCCCCGACAGACAGCCGGTGAGAGAAACTTTACCTTCAGGTTCATTTAGTACAGAAGTCATCGTGGAGGTAATCACATGTTATACAATATTTGCACAATCCAAGTCAGTATTACAGACTGGATGAAGTAATACAGAAGTAAATGTAAAATGTGCAGAGCTGTTTTAGTTCAAAGTGTGCCTCCTCACAGGTCTTGTCCGTGTCAAGAAATTTTCTGCACAATTTATCCCACAATCTTAAATATGCCAACATAGTAGGGGTAGTTTTGCTCTGAAAAGAGATGTCTTAAGATGGTGTCCTAATTGCATGGCTGACTTTATTGAATCAAAACTGCATCTAGCATCAGAGTAGACAGGCCATAGAGTGCTGCCATAGAAACCTGTGTTTGTATGACTTTCATCCATTTGGATTATTTGTGTATGGGCGTGTGGATATAAATATGTGGGTGTGTTTCCTTTTTTTTTTATTACTTTGCATTTTTCTTAAGGAACAAGAGACTAGCTTTAATCAACAAAAATAAAATGGTTTACAAGATGTACTCCAACTTCTCAAGTAGGTGTTTAACACAAAAATTATTTTAAATGACTTCTGGATGCCTTGGTTATGACATCCATCCCTTAGGACGTAATAAAAGGGCGTCGCTGGGCTGTCCTGCTGCAGATCACTGCTGCAACATAAATATGTAAATCTAAAAATCTAAGAAAATAAACCCATTTAGTTTAGGTTGCAAAGTGTTTTGCTGCCATTTTTTCATCATTGGCAACAGATTTACTTGTTTTAGATTCGTTTGGTTGTATCTTAGAAAATGTTTTTATTATTATTTTGTTGTGGAAACGTTGCCAAGGTGAGTGAAAGCAAAGGACCACGTTGTGACATGGTGCTTTATCCTTCGTAAAATCCACCTCCGTCTGGTCTTCACAGTGATGAAGTGAAGTGAATTCTTAGATAATGTGCTGTGGGTCCATGTCCAGCTTGGTTTGGAGTTTTTTCCACTTTTCGTTTAGAGCGCTGAATGTATGGACAAGATTAGTGGAATAACAGTTTTTTTTTCAGGTTCTTCTGTCATTCCCATTTTGTAAATAGCATATCATGTCAAGTCATTTTTACACCTCAGAAAAATGAAAAGTCATTTATTTATTTATTGATAAGTCCTTGACAGTCTGAATCTTATTCCTTATTAAAACTTATTGTAAAGTAGTGTTCATTTGCAGCGTTTGCATCATTTCAGCTGTCTTGATGAAATGTCGCCTTTTGTCTTTGGTTCTGGTTTCCCTCTTCCTATAGTGAAATGTCTGGCTCTTTAAGTTGCTAAATGTTCCAGAGGTTCAAAAATAAGTCACCCAAGGATGTGCTACTTCCCCGTCTCATTTCTGCTTGACTCTGAGTAGTTGTCCTGAATGCTCCAAAGTATCTTCGCACTCTGTAAATAAAATAAAATATGAAGCATTGACCGGAACAAGACCTATGCACTAAAACAATACATTTTTCAGAAAATAAAACAACTTCAGGTATCTTGATGTTTTCATAAGAAGAATGTCAAATATGTACAGGGTATATTTTTTATTGCCAGTAAATGAGTGGAGTTTATGTCAGTGTTTTTCTTTGCCTGACGGGCAATTTTGCAGGAATTTTCCTTCCTGCATTGCAGTTTGTTTTGTATTTTACTGACTGTTTGCTTGTTCTCTACAGAGTGATCTCCACATCATGAGCAGAGGGACCACCCTCTTCTCCTGTGGAACCGTGGGTGAGTTGGTCTTACTTTATCCCTCCTTGTTTTAAATACAAATATACGCTCAAAATATAATTGTTTAATGACAAACTGTGGCACAGTTACCATTAAGGTTGCTTGGCTTTCTATTTTAATTATTTGCAATTCAAATATAAATGAACTAACTGCTATAATTTGGACCAATAGCCAAGCTGTAAGCGAGGGACATTTGGAAAATTCTCAGTACATACTGGAAGTGATCCACTTACTGCCAAAGTTGGAACTTGGAAACGTCAAAGTTGAGAGATTAAATTATATTTAGATCATCAGAAGTGTGAGGAAAAAATTGTAATGGCTGTCAGCAGGTTTTTATATGCAAGGCCATATAAAATTTTGAGGTTAGGACCAAACTCTTGCTTTTCCACTCGGACGTCAGGCCCTCTCTTAGTTTTTTTTCTTTCTCTCAGTTGTTTTAACTGCACAACTGGAAATGTCAGCTTTTGAGTAAAAATTAAATGCATAATTAAATTCTTCTACCCATCAATTAGTACCAGTGGATTAGAGTATTTTTCCTCTTCTTTTTCTATGGGATAACACCACAAACTAAAAAATTCCAAGTCACGTTGCAATCCTGCTTTAAGAATTTTGACAAAATAGAGGCACTTAGAAGACTTCTTATGTACTAACCTGGCCCCAAAGCATTGGTCTAATGCATTGCCTCTAATTCCTTGATTAGTCAAACCATCAAGTTCAGTGACCCTGACTTCAACTGTCTTGTTGTTAAGCTTAGTCTCTCACTTCTCCCTTTCTCCATCTGTCCGTCATCCCCTTTTCATGATAAGGGTGCACCTGCCTCCATACAACGTTGCACAGCATTCTCATGGGAGTGAACTGTAATTGAATACATTGTCGCCTATGTCAACAATTTCCCCCAGGCTCTGTTGGAGCTGCGGTAATTACTCTCTCTGTTAAAAGACACCCCACTGTAAATACAAGTTTCCACTTTGACCCCTCTTTCTTCTTAGCAAAAATGCGTTGACGTCACACGCACTAGCGCGCTCTATGTTTTCTACTATTAATCCTGCTCTTCTGGAACAAACACAAATGTATCTTTGTTATTTTCCAGCACTACGGCATTGAGGTCGTCTCTGATGCCCGCTTACGTTCTTAGTCCGCCCAAAACGGTTGTTTCAACCAGTGATGAAGCTTTCTGAACTGTGAGAAGGCTTTCCGAGATGACAGGATTTAGACTGCCAGAGGATGTCTTTACCAGAAGCCTCAGTTGATTCATTTGGCTTAGTCGCTTAAGCAACTGTGGCACTTTACTGTCTGCTTATTATCTCATGCAGCTGTGTGGCAGACCTCCATGATGATGATGAGATACCTGCCAAATCCTACCATTTTTCAAAGCATATTTCTGCGTAGCTCTTTCGGTTCATGTCCTCTTACATAAGAATTTGCATTTGAGCTGGTAAGAATTTAAAACATTCAGGGATGCTGACTTTCTCAGAATTTCCTAAAAAGCAAAACAAAAAAGCTAATCGTCCTGCCTCCTCTGCTTTGAGGAAAACAAAAAAATAAAAATAAAAATGTCTGTAATAACGAAATGAATAGACGAGACTTTCATCTGTGGTTTTTCTGCTTGTGTTCTATCTGCTCTTGTGGAAAATAATCCAACACAAACACACTGTGATCTCTCTTAGTCATACTGTTGGTTACCTAACTTTGTGCTTTAATGAGCACTTCTTTGGCAAATTCCTCTTGAAAACGACCACCTTTTTAAACTTCCTACTAATCTTGAAGCTCTGGTCAATAAATGCTAGGTTTTACGGTGCCTTGGAAGAGTTAGTCATAGTCCTTAAAGTCTTTTTCAAAGCTAGTCACGCCACAAAACTCTTAACTTGAATGTGTTTTATTAGATATTATGTGATAAACCGGGGGGTGTTAAGTTAATCGCAGAAGTAGCCAAAACTTAAAACAAAAACTTCTGTGCTGATGTGAGCTTTAAAGTCTTTAAAACTCTATTTTCAAGAAAAAAATGAATTTGTGTATTTGTGCCATTGTTGCCTGATTGGTTCCCTTGGCATTGTTCTTCCCATTAATGTGGGATGTTAAGTTCTGTTTGGTGGAAAATAGATGGTAAATGAACTGATTTCATGTGGCGCCTTTCTAGTCATACTGACCACTCAAAGCGTCGCATCTGCATGTGTGTAGAAGCTCAAAGTCAAGATGGTGTCATCTCAACTTATTGCGAAGCACACTCACCTTTTTTAAAATTATGTGTGTGTGGGAATCGGTTTCAAAGCACCATTTTGTGCACCCATGTCTGTACTTTCAAGTAAATGTAGCTGTACATGAATGAATATATATAATGTGTAACCTACTGGCAATAATAGATTTATCAAATTCCCTTTTCAGCCATAACCTTTAACCCAGGACACATCTGTAATAGACCGACACAAAGATTCCACAAACAAAGTCAATATTTTGAACCTAAAGTCACAATATTGATAAAGGATTCTTTAAATGTAATAAGTCAGGCAATATTCATTGTGTTTTTTTTATTGGTTTTGTTTATCAAAAATGTTTAATTGCATTTATTCATATATATATATTTAGTTTTTATGGGAACAGATGCTGTCTTAGAAACTTGACTTGTAACTTGCAGCTGTATCAGTTATAGAAGTAAATATTAAGTCAGTCACTCACGTTCTGCTCTTTGAGTCACGCATTTCTTACAGTCAACATTATCCATTTTTAAGGTTTTATCGACATCACACATGAGCAACATTGGGTTGAGCTGTTTGGGTCATTCATTTATAAATCAGCATTTTCACACAAAGGAGTGTTGGCCTGTTGTTTAGTACAAGTCAAAGCTTCTTTTGGATTTTCTTCTTAGCTGTGTGTTTTCTTTGAAGCTTGCAGTAGAGAATAACATCTCCTAATATCTCTAGAAAGCTTTCAACACTTTGGTAGTACTTGTGGATATAAGCTGAAGGCCACAATACTCTTATAAATGTGATATATTTTTCTTAGCTTTAATGGTTTCAGATCTTTGTTTATGTCAGTCTGAGCCTGTTTTTAAAATCTTTTTATTAATTTCAGAGGCAGACAGATGGTTGGACCTGGGACGAAGCTGCGCCATCCAGCAGAAAGCTACAGATTCCAGTTTGGAGAGCCTGTGGGACGTGGTGCCTGAACCCGGAGGCCTGCACTGGGCCAAAGAGCCGGGAAGCACCACAGCTATCACCAGTCTGATAAGAGATCTCACTCTGGGTAACACCGGCACGATCGGCACCCACGCGACGCCCGCCCAGACACATTTCACACCCGCCACCCAAGCTCCCGCGGCTCCCCCGAGCAAGCGGCAATGCCGCTCCCTGTCCTTCTCAGACGAGTTCAGTGGGTTCCGCTCATCTTGGAGACCTCAGGGCTCCCGAGTGTGGACGTCGGTGGAGAAACGTAGGTACCACAGCGGGGGGAGCGTCCGAGGCGGAGCGGGCCACTTCCCCCCCATGCAGCGCAGCTCCAGCTTTAGTTTGCCCTCATGCTTGAGCGCCCCGTCAGACGGCGCCAGGGACCCGCCACTCTTCAACCAGCAACTGCCTCTCCACCTTCAGTTCACCGCCTCTTCAGTTTCCCCCAGCTCTGTCTTCTCACACCACTCCCACAGTCAGGTCTTCCTCCGGCCTCTGTCCCTTTCCCAAGAGCAGATCAGTCTGAGAGAGCTCCAGGGGGAGGAGGCGTCCGAGACCAGCTCTCCAGACTCGACCCCGGAGCTCGGAAGGAGAGGCGCCGGCAAGGGGAGTTTGTCTCGGAGCAGGTCCCAGCCCTGTGTGCTGAACGACAAAAAGATTGCTATGAAGCGCAGGAGGCCAGAGGATGCCCAGGAGCAGCGTCCCTCCCTGGATTTGGCAAAGATGACTCAGGTTAGTTGGAAATGATGACACTCACTGACAAGAACACACAAGCACACATTCATTTGAAACCATATAAGTGAGAAACTTCTGGTGCTCTCCCTTTTTCACAGGATTGAACTTAAACCACTTTCAGTTTATGTCAACAAGTTATTCTGTAAAAAGCACTTTATTAAATTCTGCCAACTTCTGGGTGAAATATTTACACAAATACCTTCTTATACATGTGTGTTTTTTTTTTTTTTTACCAAAGGTATCTTGAGGTGATCCTCAATCATAATTAGAGAATATTGTCTTAGTGTGATTATGCTGGATTAAATCATCCTGAAAGATGTTTTCTAAATGAAGTTTTCCTGCAGTTCATGAAGTGGACTTTCTCATGTTCAATCACAGCTAAACAAATTATATTAACTATGATAATTGTATTAATTATGAATTTAGTTCCAAAAGTTTAACTTTTATCATATTTAGTTTTATTGTAACTCAGTTAAAACGTTTCATCAGCATCTGTGTAAAACTTGGACTTCAGAAAATACTGCAGATCAACACCAGCAGATTACAACGGCTCCCCAAATCATCATAACAACCCACCGTTTAGCCCTCTACACTCTTTCTGCAGAATGCATTAAATGTATGGCATCCTTTTTGTGCCACCTGGTTGAAAAAGACTCGCCTGTGATTGGCTGGTGGTTCATTTACATACAACTAAAGTGGCGAGCGCAGAGACTGAGCGAACAGAAACAGAGCCGTGCGCAGGCTGAGTGAGAGTTGTCAGAGTTGAGCTCTATTGAGTAAGCATTTGTGAGATTTATTCGCACACGAGTCAAATTATTGTTCATTTATAGACATGATTTATAGATCACTAAAATAATACCATAGAAACTTTAAAATAAAGAGAACTTTGGAACATGAAGCAATAATCCAGTCTTTCTCCTCTTTAACCTGGGTTAAATTCTTCTGATCACCATGTTGGTTCAGGAATGGGTTAACACAAAGGTTGTGACTGTACTAGACCATGTCATCGTCTAATGACTATGTCACTACTGTGTTAGTCATTAGACTGACTTCAGCCATAATCCATAAGATTTCTTTGTAAGTCTCCCCTAAACCCTTGAATGCATTTTCCTTCTCAATCCTCTAAAGGCTGCAGTTATTCCTGTTGCTGTGCACCTTTCTCTACTATGTTTTCCTTCCACTTAACTTTCCATTACCATTCTCTGAAAAGCCAACTTCTTAACCAGTGAGCTTATGCAGTGTTGCATCCTTTTGAGAAGCTGAAAATAAATTACCTTTTAAATGATATTCAGATTTTATGAGTTGCACCACGCACATCCGAGTTGTGCACTGTATTTTTTTATTAACACGATTGGAAAATAATCCATCCCACGGAGGAACTTGTTATGGTAAACTAAGTGTATTTTCTCTACTGTCAAAGCAGTGAAAGAAACAATGGGTGATTAATTTTTAGGATATTTGGATGTGCTGATCTCCATCTTGCCTTCCTCATGTCGAGAGTTTGTTTGTTCTTTTTGTAAGGTCAGAGGAAGCGCTGGAACATTATAAACGACCCCTGGACAAACCCAAACCCGAAATAGAACGACACAAGCTGTTTAATCACATGCACTGTTTTAAATCTCGCCCTGATGGTTTTTACAGAGCTTGTCCTTTCTCATTCCGTTTATAGTTTTCAGTGAAATGCCGAAATTCTGGACTCGATCGGCAGCATGAATGCCAGAATGGCTTTGGGCTATCGGATTTTAAACCATGTCTATTTTAACTTTTTTTTTTTTTTTTTTCCCTGAGCACAACTTTACGATCCTCTGAAATGTACTTCCGTAACATTTCTTGTCAGGGGAATTTGTCATTTTCCTGTCCCCTAATTAGAACCCATCATCATTTTATCCATCTACTCTCCCTTCCTTTTTTTTCCCTTTTGTTTTACAAGCTGCCGTGTTCCCAGCCAGTCACCCTTCGGACTCAGCCAGGGCTGGATCAGCTCGGCCTTGGTAATGGAGCCTAGCAGGCATGTTTCCTCCAGCCGTGCCAGCTGCTAAAAGGGGGGGGGAAACAAGAACACTGATGACACATCTATATACACATTAAAAGTGTACGCGCACTCCTGGAGTCAGCTTTATCTCTTTCAATACCTTTGCTGATTCCAGGTGATTGTTAAGGAACTGTGTGTTCTGAAGGTCTGGCAGATTTGCCAGATTACCTTTATCTACTTGCACAACTGAAGCCAGCATTGTTGAAGCAGGAGAGGCTGTGCAGGTTTGATGGGCCATTTCAAGGCTTCGCTATCCGTGCGCATCCCTTGCCCACATGCATAGCTGCATGTGCGTGATGGCAATCTCTCTTTGAAGCTCTTGCTCTTCACCAGTTCTATTAAAGCTACAATCTCTTTTTTTTAATTTGACTTCTGAATTAAATTGGATTTCTTGATTACTAAATGATAAAACTTCAAGTTGGAAAGCTTGCTACTTTTTTGGCCTCCTTACAAACCGCCTATATACACAATATGGAGGCGAGTCCGTATCTCTCAAGCACATCTCCTGCTCCATGTGGAGCTTGGTGCATGCCGCTCTCTGTGTGACGCTGGTATTTGGTACTTTATTCATTAGCGTAACGATCTTACATTGGTCCTTGCAGCAGCTTGGTGGCAGCCAATGCACTTTGCATCAACGCTCCTAAGAGGGCTGCAGTAACTTGAAGCAGCGCCAGAACAGTGAGGGTGTGATGATCTGGCAAGCTCAGATCTGCTACAAATGATGTTATGACCAAATCGAACTAGTGCATGTCGACCACACCTTCTGGATTATCTAGCACTTCTGCTACCAGGCTCCTGCATGTCAAACTCAGAACTTGAAAATATTATAATTTTTTTAAAGAATTACCATAACTTCCCTTTCTTTGCAAGCTGCGACCATGTTGAAAATAATCGTAGTAAGAAATATGGAGTGCTTCTTTATGCTGGTCCTGCGAAGACAACGTTTGGGGGTTTTTTTCGTACAGTGCTGTGGCCCAGTTGGGTCTTAGTAAGTCAGCACAGGAGACAATATTTTTTTTGTGAGCTAAGCTGCATAAAGTGCTACAAGCCCATAGCTGTAAATATAAGAAACATGTGTTTAACACGATCTTACGGCTTTTATTCAAAATTGCTTTCTCATAACTTGCCACTCTTCTTTTTTTTAAAAAGTACAGTGATATGTATAGTTTTCACACATTGACTTGTGAAATTTGCAAACAGCTGAAATTCTTTATTTTGATTAGTATAAGCAAAACTCGACCAACCTGCACAACAGGAAGATTTCTGCTGGATCTTAAAAAGTCTTAAAGTTTATCATCTCAGTTTTAGGCCCTATATACTTTATAGTGATTTTTTTCCCCAATGTATAATATCATATACTTTCCATTATATCAAAAATAATGTTGTTATGATATTACTGGTGAATATTTTGTAGATTTTGAATGACAAACATATTTGGACTCTTTTCTTGCTTTTTATTCCACATAATGTTCCCACTGATCTTTGTTAGCCTTCATAGCTCAGCTATTAAAAAATGCATATCAAATGTGGTTAAGATCTAAAGTGTCAAAATGCAGAATTTGCATGCACTGAGCTCGATGTATAATAAGGTTGTAATTTTTTTTTCTTGATTTCAAGATCAAACACATTCACACTCTGACCGCATTTCAATACAATGCGCACTTCTAACATTTATTTTTGAGACCATAACTGTCCGAAACCTCAGCGCGTCTTGATGCTGTTCACCAATTCATACCTATCTGTTGCACAATACGTTGCCTAGAACTTCCTGGTCCATTTTAAAATGAAAGCGCAAGACATATATTATTTATTTATTCCTGTTCCTCAGGTCTTCATCTTTCCATATTTTCTTAAAAAGTGGGTGTGTGGCATACAACCAAACTGTCAGGGTGCCCTGCGACTTTGCCTCGGGCTGTCGTTATAAATCTCTACTTTCTCTCATACCTTTTATGTTTGTTGAGTTGTGTGTGTGTGCGCGCGCAGATGAGTAACGAAAAGAAAAGGGAGGAAAAAGTAAACGTTGATCATGATTGACAAACAGAAAACTTTATACTGGAAGGGTTAGAAATGGAGCTGTTCCTTTCAAAGGTGTGTTTGTGTCTCACTAGGGAGAAGGATTGCGGCAGGATGAGTCTCCTGTGTGTTTTGTCGGTGGAACATGGTGTAATTTGGCCTCCAGATTCCCCCGGACCACGTCAATGAAGGAGGGTGTGAATTCTGGGGATGCATGTCATGCTAATTGGGTATAACCCGAACACTGTAGGGATTTGCATGTTGCCACCACCAGGATTCCTTGAATATCCTTCAGTTCACCCCTCAGTCAACTGCCTCTTTTATCCCTGGTTGCCCTTCCACCTTGGCACGCCTCTGTTTTTCCAGAGAACGGCAGGCGTCGCCAGCTGTCAGGGGGGTAAAATGTTATCTCTTGCTAGTAGGTAACTTGCGGAGCGATTGTTGAGGCAGCGTACACTCTGCTTTTTAGGAAATGGCTTTTCCAGCGTCTGTCTCATCACTTGATAACCTGAGTTGGGTTATTGCAAACCCTGACGAACAATGACAGGGAATCTTTTGGTGGTGCTGCGTCAACGGTTTAGGTGGCATGTTGGGCAAATTCAATGTTTGTTCATGTGTGCACAGATTTGTATGAGCTCAGAGGAAAAAAAACAAACAAAAAAAAAAACTGGCAGACTAAGAAAGAAAATATTATTCCAGGAGATAGCGGAACAACTCCTCTTTCCTCTCTATTTATATCTTCCTTCTGGTCCAAGTTCTCTCTTCTGCCCCCTCCTCTCCCTGTATCTCGTTCCATTTCTGGGATTGCAGACATGGTGATCAATGTTGAGTTACAAGCCCTGCAGGCTTGTGGGAACTCCTAGTCGGGTGTCTCTCTGTGTGTCCGTACATTCAAAAATAGCACGTTTCAACTTGCCATAAATGTGTATATGCGCATCTATATGTAGGGGTGGGCGGATCAATCCATAATATTGATAATGACACCTTGTCAGTATCAGATTGATACTTTAGCTTTAGATTCCTTTTTGAAATTATACTTTATTATTGCGTTACAGTTTCTTAAATCTACCACAACGACGATTTGTTTTGATTTCCTTTCAGATTATAATTTTTTCCCCCACTTTATTTATTTAGGAAAAATACACACAAATTTGCTTTTTAATTTTTTTTTTCATCATGTTATACTTTGCAGACAAATATAAACTTGTCTTAGTTTTTGGAAGAAAGGAAAAATCACAAAACGCATAGAGGTCAACATTTTGATGAGGCATCCAACTTAAAATTAAAAAAATAATTTTTATTATTTATCTGCTGACCCAGATAAATACAGGGTCAGCAGAACTGACCCTGTATTTATCTGGTATTTGATCATCTAATAGCCACATTCAGCTGTGATGATCAAATGGTAACTTGAGTCGCTCTGAGGCAGTCAGAGCTTGTGAGTCTTATCTGGTGTCACCTCAGAACTAAATGTACGACGGCGTGAATTTTTAAACAAAGGCCCTTCCAATTTTAATGTAAGGTAATTTGGAGTATTTCTGTTCATAATCTGCGTGACTCTTCTCAGTTACAGTGCAGGACTTTTCCCCTTTCACTTGCAGTGCTGTTGTTTGCCCAAATTATCAGGAGGAAATTTGCCTAACGTCTTGGCGGGTGAATCTGCAGCTGCCTTTCCATCCTGTGTTGTAGATTGCATGTTTTCATTTAAAGGCTGTGCTCCAATGGCTCCTGCTTTGAAAAAAAGAAATGCCTGATTGGTGTGTATCATTTATACATATACATTTAAAAAAAGCACCGTTTGTGTGTCGAGTTTATTGTTTTTAGGATTTAGTTTGCTGTGGCAGGAAAAATGCAGACTGGGCCACACATAGCTGCCTGCATTTCTCCTCGCAAGAGAAGCGGAGACCGCTGTTGTTGCTAAAATTAACAGAAACGCCAAAGGCCCTCGGAGTAGCAGGTGTCTGAATTGTCTGTTCCTTCCTTCTCTGTAAACACCGTTGTAAAGCAGAAGCATATTAAGTTAAGAGCGCCATTAGAGCAAAATGTTGTGTTTTGTGACTTTATTTAACACTGTTGACAACTTCTCTAAGGATATGACACTGCATTTTGCTCAAATGTGACAGACTAATAACAAACCCCGTCACCCTCCGTACCAGAGTACGCCATGCAAACAGTGTTTTCCTTTTTCTGTTCTGTGGAGGAATGCCCGAGTTCTGTAGCAGCTATTCAGTTGATGGTGTTGTGCAACTTCAACCTTAACCAATCTTGTTTTACGTTCAGTTCACACAGGTTGGCTGTCTGAAATTGCTCAAATTCAAATCAGGCACTTTCAGAATTTAGCGACAAAACACCCAGTGCTACGTTCATAGTCTCTACACATCATGAATCGTTTTTGTGAATTTTAGCCTGCAGTGCACCTAAAATCTCTTATCTCTGTTTTTCTCCTTGAATTATTAGAAAGAAAATGAGTCTGAACTGTTGACTAAAAAGCACCTGCTGAAGAAAACGGTTTTAACCTCTGCTATGGCTGGCTGTGTGAGTTTTCAGAACGAAAAGTTGGCAATGGAAGAAACACATTAAGCCGCTGTGTTAGTCCCCATCCTGTTTCTGATGTACCTGCTAACCCAAAGCTGTTTTCACGCCCCACCTGCAGCAGGCATCTGCCCTGTAGCAACAGAAGTGGAAAGCAGAAACAACTAAACTTTATGTGTAAGATTCGATTGTTAAGGCATGCGCCTTCGGTTTATTTGTATAAGTTATAAATCACAGCAGTTACAGTCTTCGCCAAATCTTCATCCGTGGAATATTCAAAGTCGGCCTTAAAATAATCTCTGTGTCTTTCATGCAGTCGTGATGCATTTCATCGTTGCTGGAACCATAAATGATGCTCTCTGCCTGAAAATCCTGAATGATAATGTCTTCAGTTTCTGACTTTTAACACCAAGTGCACTCGCAAACACGACACGCTTTGAGCAGGCTGTTTTTCTTCTGAATTAAAGCAATTCTGCAAAACTTAGTGGGGCATCTTATTCTACATGTGTTGATCTGAAAGCTTGGTATACAGAAGTAATATAGCTTTGCTGCTCCTACCCACCACCACACCCACTCAAAGCACGGTCTGCCTTAGTAGATTTTATAGAAAGCATATTGTGCAGAAGCCGCTCCCCCCCCCTCCTCTTTTTCTTTGCCCTCGTCTCTTCCTCTGCTGCGATAATTAGTAGTGGGGTAATACTGGGGGGGGTTAAACGCAGAGTTCCAAAGCTTAGAAATCCCCTTTTCTACTACAGCAGAAATGCCTCCCACTTTAACATGATCACCTGTTGTCAGATGAAGCATGCTAATCCAGCCAAAGGCAGCAGAACTTTAAGCCCAGACAGCAAAACGTCCTGCCTTAGATTTTTTATTTATTTATTTTTTCTTTACAGATCGGGCTACGTCACAAAAACACACAGATTTCCAGCTCGTGGCTTCAAAATCTACTTTTCAGCACGCTTCAGACAACGCTACAGGTGTCTGTCGTGTGAGATTAGGCTTTGTGGAGCAAACCTCATCTCTATTCACCTCCATGCCTTGAACATCTGCTGCCTGAGGGCATTCTGGTGATCATTAACCCCTGCGCCGCTCTGCACCTCTGCCTTTGCTCGCTGCAGAGAGGAAGCAGATAACTTTGAGCCTCTTTCAACGTCACGTTTTGGAAGCGGGGATGCGGTGTTTCGCTTACATGCGTTCCATCTGAAACTCTCAGCGGCTTAAATAAGGAATGACTTTTACCGTACTTGGTGTGTCTCTAGCCATGAATCAGCCCAGACCGCACTTGGACAGAAGATACTTTCTGTGGTTTGCAGCTCATCCCATTGATTCTTTTTATTTTATTTTTTTTCCACTATCGACCCAGATCGGTCGCATGTTCCCCCAGTGGCTTCTGTGTGCGCTTGTGTTTACATGTACACATGCTGTTGATGAAAGGCATAGCCAGCTTTTTGGCTGCCCAAACAGAAACCCAATCTCCTCATATGTTCCTGGGGAAAACAAACTTGGGTTTAAATTGAGAACTGTCAGAGCTCTTTAACTTTTATAGTTTCACTGAAGTGGTGTTAAGAATTTCTTTCTCCCTTCTTTCTCCCCTCCAGAAACTTCAGACCTTCCAAAGCCTCAGCTGGCCCGGATTCTCGTCCTCGGACGGCTTTGAGTCCAGCCCGGGCGGGCGCTCGTTCGATCCCGCCGGCCGGTCGGAGGCGGACTTCGCTGCTGTGTCCGAGCTGGGGCTGGAGTCGCGGACGGACATGGCGGCGGACGACGAGGAAGAGGACTCGTCCTACGGGGAGCTGGACAGCGATTCCGCTTGCAGCGTGGACTCGCGGCCCGGTTCCCCTGCGTGCTGCACTGTGGACAGTAAACGTACCCTCTGGAAGGGTGACTGCGGGAAACAGAGGGACATTTTCCAGCTCGGCGGGGAGCTGGACCTTGAGCAGATTGAGAGAAACTGAACATCCACTGTATAAGGTCACATTTAATGTACCGAGAGGTGACTAATGAAACGCCATGAAAGGGATAAGATGGTGAAAGGACTCAGAAAGTGATCCATAATGAAATATTAAGTATGTTGCTGAAGGTTAGCTTCTGAATTTCACGTATGCCTTGAACATTCTTTCTGCTTTAACCAAAAAAGCAGCACCCTTTGAGGATTTTTTTTTTAATTTTTTTATTTCTGATGAGTTGGTGATTTGACTTACCTCAGGAGTGGAAAATTGGGGATTTCTGTCTTAAAAACCATCTCCTAACCCTCAATCTCTTTCCAACCTGATAATCTTTCCAAAGTCAGCTCACTTTAGTGTTTTTTTTTTTTTTTTTTTTTTTTTTTTTTAGTACTGTAGTAGTAGCTGAGCTCATGTATTCAGCTCAGATTTGCTATTTTCAGAGTAATCTGAAAGTTGGGGATGAAACAGAAGACAAAGAGGTCTTCTCTCAGACATTCAGTCTTGTTTTTCTCCTTTGTCTATTGAGCTCACACATAAATCTTTTAAGTTTGAATGTAGGCGCCATAAGCTTTATGAAGAGTTGAAAAAGAAAAAAAAAGAAAATCAAAAAGTGCCTTCTTTTGAATGCTTGTTCTTGTAGTTCTTTCAAGGAGAGAAGCCTCACCCTAAAGCCACTGTCTCTGACGTTTATATGCAAATTGTATATTTGAATTAAACACTGAAACTCTATTTGGGTTCAAACAACAGTGTGTATTTTTCTACTTTTTTTTTTTTTTTTGGAGGGGGAGGGGATTTTTTTTTATATGCTGTTTGCGAAGGAGCAAAGATTTTAAGGCCTTTCTTCTAACTGAATGGAAATAAATTCACAACCTGCACAAATACGTCTGGTTTATTTGCTTCTTTCATTTCTGCACAAGGCAGATTTCTAGATCAAAGTTGAAATGAGCAGTTTCCAGGTGCTCTTTAGAAGCTGCACCCTTTCCCCCACAGTCACTTCCTGCATCATGTTTCTGAACTACTTCTTTTTTGTTTTTTTAATACTCTCTTTTCAATCTTCTGCAGTATTTTCAGATTTTTATTTACCGGTAAAGTTTCATTTATAGTTCTTTTCTTGCAGTTTTTCCAAAATTTATCATGGTGACTAGAAGTTTTACCATAGCTTACTGTGACTGTATATTATTGACCACATTACACTCAGATTTTTAAAAAATAAAAATAGAAAACTTGTAGCCTGCATTTCAGCAGCCTTCACTGTGGTGGCCCTAATTAAAATCAGTTACCTTACATGCAGCTGTTCTGTGAACATCTCAGAGGTTTGTTAGAGGATGTTTGTGAACCGACAACAGCGTAAAGACGAAGGAAAATACCAGACAGGTCCGAGGAATAATTTTAAGCAAGATAAAGATGCAAAAAAAATATATATATATTCAGGATCCAAAAATTAAAAAAAAAAAAAGTTTGATCTGAATCTTCTGCTTCCCTATGACACTCCAGGCAAAAACATTTATCAGAGAAGCAGCCAAGAGACCCACAGCAACTGTGGGGTAGCTGGAGAAATCCACATCTCAGATCTGGCATTGTTGAGTAGAAAGAAGACGATAGTCATAGGTTTTATTAAAAACTGCAATAAACCACGTAGAAGATGCTCTGGGCAGATGAAAAATATTAGTTTTTGTTTGAATGCAGGAAACTAATAATCCACCCTGTACACATCATCCCCATAGTGACGCATGGTGGGGGCAGCATATTGCTGTGGGAATACTTTTTCTTCGACAGAGGCAAGAAGGGCTGATCAGAGCTAATGGAAAAATGGATAGAGTGGAGCTGAGACGCTTCAAAAAGCTTGAGACTGGCACAGAGATTCACCTTCTAGCATTACAACAGCCCCAAACGTACAGCCAAAGATGCTACAGAGAAAGTAACATCCAATATATGAGAAAGGCCTAGTCTAACTAGGTCTAATTGTGAATTTCTGGCAAGGCTTTGCAGCTGTAATTGTAGCAAAAGATGACTACAATAGTGCTCTACAAATTTCCAACAAGTGAGTATCTTCAGTTAACGGTTTAAATTAGATGGCAAAAGTTAAAGGAGGTAAGGCACTGTATGGGTTGGCACACAGCAGATAAATTGCAGAGGAAAAACATGCTCCAGATTTATCCAAGAGAGTTTTCAGCACGAGTCCTTTCTCAGGATTTTGGCTCCGGTGCCAAGAGGACTGTTTGTTCCAGTAGGGATCATGTTTTGGCTTAATTACAATATTTCACAACTCTCCCTGTGTGTGTGTGTGTGTGTGTACGTCTGAATTTATTTGTTTAATACTGCATCGCCGTCCACCTACAGATTATCTTTGATTATCAATCACTTTATTGGATGCATGAGATTAGTAAGGGGAAGGAATGGTTTATAATTACTGGAGAATGTTTTGTAGTCATATTGAATGACATCCGACTGGTCATGAAGCCATTTATTAGCTCAGTAAGTTTGTTGGACTTTTGATAAGTCAGGAGTGAAAATATTTGCTCAGAGGTACCGTTTTATTCTCACGACTGGGTGCGATTACGATCTGTACTTTCCTAAAAGATTGCCCATGACCCCAAAATAAAGAGGCAGGAAGCCCAGACTTGGAATATTCCTGGCCTGCAACTCAGCAGTGACCAGAGGAGGTGACATCAGGAGAAAATACCTCAGGACTTCTAAAGCGGGCAGACAGAGGGAAGACACGTCATTGAGGCGAGGTTTTTTCCCCTCCCAGGGATTTCCTATCATGTCTGATGTCAGGCCAGACACACTTACAGCACCTGCCGCCTCAACAACACGTACTCATGTGGACGTCTGCGTCCAGGCTGCAGCGGGGGCTTCTGTCATCGTCATTATTAGACACCAGGGGATGCATGTCTGAAGCGCAGAGAGGGGACTAATTGTTTTTCCAACACAGGGCATAAAAAGCACAGACTCGCTGAACTGTGTTTATGCTCAAAACAGGATGCAACAAGCAGTTGCCGCTTTTCCTCCTATGCCGGCCTTGGAGGAAGGTGAACTCTGTCGTCTCAGCACTCAGCCTTTGCCTTGCACAACAATGCACCCAAACACGTACGGCACGGAATCTCATGCTGTACGAGACCCTGAAAATAGGTTCAGAATGTGATCACCCTTTGCACGCAGAAAGTTTATCACCTACATCCATAAAAATCCCTAAGTGCCACATGCCTGCCTTTTTGTTCCGTGTTGGTAGGACATTAGTTCAGTCCTTCTCTCTTCCACTGTGCTGGAAACACAACGTGATGTTGCTACAACATTTGCCCATTGCTTCTCTAGGTTTGTATTCCATGCGCATGCATACACACACTTCCTCTCTCAGGGGAAGTGGCAGGAAAACTGGGGGAGAGAGTTAATATCTGAGCTAAAAACACTATAAATAGGGAGCATTGTAGTTGTAGTTGGCAGATGTGGACGGAGAGAGGGAGACAGGAAAGGCCATGTTAGACAAATTTACTGCTCGACCTCGATTACATGTGGGAAAACACTGGCTGAGCAAAAGGCTGTGCTTACGTCTTTGCAAACTTGTTTTAACTTTGCTGTGGGGACTTGACGGGAGCTGGACTTATGACATTATGATAATTTATGTATCTTCATGCTCAGTGAAACGCTGATTATTTTAACCATGTATGTGTATTTTAGGCCTACATGGTTTGGCTTTGGGATATATGGTATTCAAATGACCTAAAGTCATAAAAACAAACAGTATGTGTGTGGAGGTCCATGAAAAAGCTCAGGCTTTTTTTCTTTAGACTTTTTTTTTGTATTTTAGCACATGATAACCACAAACTTCAATGTATTTTATTGTGACAGGCAAATACGGAGTAGGATAAATGGAAGGAAAACAATACAAGACTCTTAAGGCAAAGCAAACTGTTAATACGTTGAGAAGAATGGTAAAAAAACAAACAAACAAAAAAAAAAAAAACAGTAGAGACATCCTGCTAAATGTGGCAGTGTGACTTGTGGGCACCACATAAGTGCCTGAATGTAATTGGCTGTGGAGCTGCCCCTCCCTCACCTGGCTGACGTCACGTTGTTTTTCTTCCGGTTCAGACTTCTGCGTTTGCTAGCGCTGCACGCTAGTTAAGGCGGGCTTCACATCTCTTCATCAAGCTTGTTACTTGTGGTAATTTTCATTTTCTGTGTTACAGCCGCGTATTTGTTGTGGTGCCATTGTCTTCCTAAGTTTGGATGACGGGTCAAACATTTGAAATGATCAAATTTAGCAAAATTGCTTTATAACCTAACTATGCTTTAAGCTTAACTTTTTCACTGACATAGTTGATGGCGTTGTTTGTGATGCTTGTTCACTAATATTCCGAGGTTTTCACAGAACAGCTGGATTTTATTCAAGAATAAAGTAAATGGCACTGAGTACATGTAAGATTGTTCAAAAACAAAACCATATATTGTCATTCCTTCACATTACTTATTTTACGCTACTTTACGTTTGTATAAATAAGCTTATGGCTGTAAAATGACAAGCTAAGAAGCCTTTTGTCCTGTAAATGTGTTAAAATGCTGCCACATACTAGAGTGCGTGACAGGTGAATGAACCCCTGATCACTGACCCTGTGATCACTGAAACAACAGTCATTACACTTTTGATTTCCAAGAAAATAAACAGGAATAAAATTATCTTGTATCAGACTGAACTAATATTGATTTGAGTATTGATTTAAACCCGAGTTCTGTGGCTGTTCACAGATTGATTTCTGTTTTGTTTCCATCAGGTATTTTTCATTCACTAGTCTTGCATATTGTGTTCAGTTCCGGCTGTCCTTTGACACAATAACACTGTGAATTGTTTTCTTATGAACATCTGGACTAAAAAGTATAGTTCTCAGCAATCTGCAATTTTCTTGGAGCTGGGACAAATACGTGTCTGCAAGAAGATCTATGATTTTCTCTAGTTCTGAAGAAACACAGTTGTAATAATAGCCAAGAGGTGTAACACATAGAGAAAGAGATTCATTCAGAAATCATTGTGCAAGTAAAACTCTGAAGAAGTATGTTGATCTGGACCTGCCTGCTTGAAAACCATACTGCTGAGGTGGATATGGTTGCATTTGAAAAATTATACACTTCATTAGGTTTTAATCAAATTATTCTCTGGCGAAGTTATTGATTGTCCTCTTTTAACTTTTGTTAACAGTTATAGATTTGTAGATAAAGTTCCTTATAAAAAAGTGTTGCTGGTCAAGACTTTGTTTCAATAAAGTTTTTGTTTTTTCCTAAATGAGGTAAAAATTGTCCTGCATGTTGCCAGGTTTGAGGTCACCTGATTTGCTTAGGAGATTAAATCTTTTTTTTTTTTAAATGACAAACAACTGAAAAGTATTGCTTTTGAACATTACCAAAATGGCTCCCTCAGAATATTTTTCCTAAACTGTTTAAAAATAAAATATATAAAGTGTAATTATACATTTTTTAATATGTATGACGTTCTTGTGGAAATTCTCATCAGATATCTGCCAACCGTCTGAGCATGGCAGAGGTCTGCTGCGGAGATGCAAGTGGTTGTCAAATAGTCTTGGTCATAAGACGACATATTTGTTATGTCGATTGATTTGTCAGCTGACGGAAAGAGTGGTATTTTAGTTATTTGTTTTCTTTGTCTTTTCATGCTAACTTCTGGTAACCACAGGTACCTGACAGCATTTAGACCATAAGGTGTCCATTGCAACTTTCCACAAAAACTCTTTCTCATGGTACCTTGGTGTAGTATACAGCTTAATGACTGGAGGGTAAGTTTATTTTAAAAAAGTATTACTTACACCAAAGCTACTCTTACATTAGCTTTGCATTTCTCTGTACCTTAAAAATAACGGCTAAGCATACCTTCTTGTATTTGAAAACACCTTGTGCTCAAGGCGGGGCGACTGATATGACCTGTGTCGGACAGGTGTGTTTATCTTTGTCTACATGCGGTGCAAGTAAGTGGTTGCACGCATGGGCAGACACCTTGTTCGACAGGTGGCTGGTGGTATCACATGTCACTGATTGACTAGTTCTTCTCACGGGGGTGACAGAGGGCAGCTGAACAGTTGTAGACCTGTAATTACAGGGTCTGTTGCATGACAACCATTTGAAGTGTACCTGGAAATCTCTCACGTGGAAATTTTTCTCATGGCTATTGTTACTTCTGGAATGGACTTCAGGTCTATATTTTATGAAATATTCATTTGCGGCCAACATGGGGTGAAATAGAGATGGCACGCGTTGCATCATCTGGCCATTACATGCAGGTTATTTGTCTGAAATAAAGCCTGAAACACACAGACATCTCTGTGTAGAAGGTCTGGTCCTGATGTGGTGTGTGATATTTATTATACCAGCTGTTTTGTGGTACTATTCAATTTGATCTTTTTTTTTTATTTTTTATTTTTTTTTTTTAGATTTTATCACATTACAACCACACAATTTGATGCATTTTACCGGGATTTTTGTGACACACCAACACAAAGTTACGCACAACTGTGAAGCGGAAAGTAAGCAATTTGTGGTTTTCAATTTGTCCTTAAAAATAAAAACCTGAAAAAATGTGGTGAACATCTGCGTTGAGCCTCTTTCACTCTGAGTAACACAGAGGCTGCAACATCGTGCTGCTAAACATTTATTCCATTTTGGAAACGAGTCAGCCAAACATTCAGCTAAGTGCGCTGGGTGTTTGATAAAATATCAGACGGCGCAAAGGTCTTTCACTCAATGGAGGGACACATGCTGAGAGGGAGGAAACGTGTGTTCGTTTTTCTTTTGGAGCAGAAGTGCGGCTCATGCAGGACACCGAGTGTTGACATGCTACATACACAGTGACGACTGAACAGCAAACAATGGAAGACAGAAATAGATGTGTTTTTGGAGAGGCTAGTCCTCATCCATCCATCTCACTGGAAACGTTGGGAGTAAACCCATACAGAAAACATCAGCCGTGTGCAGATCCCACCTCACTGAACATCTGCAGTAAATAACCAGTGGCTGAGAGACGGGAAAGCAAAGCAAGTAATGGATCTTCTCTCCAAAGGATATGGCACAGGTCTACCGATGAAGAATAACTTTGTGTCTTCTCATATTGTTTTTGTAGCAGGTTGGAACTCAATTAAGCCTCTTCCTTAAAAGTCTATACTGAGTTAAATCTCTGCATGACACAAAGCTGGAGTAAACAGACTTCATCTCACTGCTGTGTCAATTTTTTCATAACGTGGCTTCAGCTCCTCAGAGGCCACTGTCCCGTCAGTGTGACTCTCTGGTGTTTGCTTTTCTGGCTGCAGCTCGCTGTGTGAATGACTGGAGCGAGCAGGGTTGGCTCAGGACATCGGAGCCATAATCGGATCTAGATCAGTGATTACTCAGAGGTGACTCCTAAAAACAGCCCTGGGGTGAGAAAACACACAGCATATCTGAGGCCTTCCTGCTTGCCTTTGACCTTTGCCACGGCAGTCGACAGGTATGTCTTTGTGTGTGTGCACAGATGTTTTATTGTGATGTTCTTCCATTTGAGGCTACGGATGTCGTATGTCTGTTTAATATCTGGAGTATCCTGGAGTTCAAGGTTAGGCATCTCGGTTTAGCCCGATAGGTGTTATTTCTAAGAATGCAGGAACATGTGCTTGCACAGCGTAGCCTTCACCCATTTGAACAAAAGAAATCCAGAGTACAAGACGCTGATTATATTTTGGATTCCATGTTGACCACCCACTTCTGGTTAATGTTTTCAGCATTTCCTTTCTCTTTGAGTAATGTGGTTTCTTTTACTAGCAAAATGCCTTGAAGGTGCATATGTAACATTTTGCAGTTTCTTACAACAAACATGGGTTTCCAGTGCTTTCCTTTGTTTACCTTTGTCATTTCCCCTCTGCAAAATGGCATTATGCTTATACAAGACTCAACTTGCCAGTAAAACTAAATGCTTGTTGCAGTCATCTAGATTAAAGATATAGTCGCGAATCCTTTTCTTAAGAACTCTTCTGTTCAGCTCACCTCACAGATTTTCCATTTGTTTCAGGTTTAGGAAGTGATGTGGCCTTGAAGAAAGTTTGATTTGTTGTCTTTGGAATCATTTCTGTGTTGATTTCACTGTTTTGGATAATTTTCACATGTAATGTTTAAAACGCTGCGTTTAAGTTGGCATTGCTGTTAGAAAATGTCGTCATTATAGGGCAGTTTTGAGACGATTATTTGAAGAGCAGGTATATTTAATGACTCTTAATTAAAGTTTGCAGAAATCCTTGATGTGTTGGAAATACCGACAACTGCAACAACATGCATGAAATAGTGGAAAATTACAGACTGATGTTCTAACGCTGCTCTGCAGGTTAATTAAACCAAATCGACAGATAAAATCAGACTGAATTTGTTTTTTCCTTGTTTTGAAGGAAATCCAACGGTTCGGGTCTCTGTAACTATGTCGTGAAGATTACACAGCCATAGTGAGAATAATCAGTGGTGATATCCATCAGGCCTGCTCTTCCACCCTCTGGCTGGGTGCGTCCAGGAAAGGCGCCTGCCGTGCGCTCACATCTGTAAACAAGGGCAGACGAGTAGGCAGCAGTCCATGATGTTATCATCGTGGCATTAGCAGCTGGGTAGATAACAAATGAACATGAAAATGCTAATTGGGTTCAAATTAAGTCCCCCGGATAGACTAATTGGTGGGTTTCTGGCTAATCAAGACAGGCAGCTACAAGACAATTGATTGGCTGGGCAGATTAGGCCTCAGTGGAAACATGTTGGATAAAATTTTTACATCCCAACTAGTTGATTTCCGAAATGTTTGTAGTAATTTGTTATTCATATATGCTGAAACCAGGTATTTTCTAAACACAGTGTAAAAATATGCAAGACTTTTTCCTCATTTCTTTTTTTAACTAAAACTAAAACATTTCCTGTTTATTAATTTGGGATTTAAGACATAATTTTTATTTCATAAATACCAAAAATAATGACAGAGTTAATTCTTCATATATTTTCATTTGTTTTCTTTAAATTTCAATGTTTCCATTCTGTTCATTAGAGTAACTACTGTATATTAAAATTAAAGAATTGCATGACTGATGTCAAACATTAAAAAAATAATCAGTTCTTTTCTTATTATTCTTAATTTTGAATTTTTTTTTTGTGCCTGTTTTGAAACTGAATATGTGTGTGTGGAAAACCGTCGCCTAGTGGTGTCAAAAGTAGTGCCAATACATGAAAACTCATCTTGTGTTGAAGTTGCAGAATGAAGTCCCCGCCTCCGGTGAAAATGTTGAAATATTGTAACATTTATTTCTGCAGTACTCCATGCAGAATGATTGAGTTTTTTTTCTTTCTTTCAATTTTCTATTGCAATAAGGTTGGTCTCTCGTGTGGCGCATGAAGAATGGTGAAAGGTTTACTGTAGAGGAGGAGCTGCATTGCAGACTGTTGAGTGGAGGCCCAGATGGCCGGGCTGCTGGACTGAGGATGCATGGAATGCTGCATGATCGCAGATGGAGGCTTAGCAGCAGAGCCGTTAGCCAAGCTTAGATCAGGAAACAACACTGCTTTTCCCTGCTAACGGATCATTTACTGTTAGTACACTCACAGCATTCACACCTGCAGTTAAACTGCAGTGTTTTTGTATGTGATGGATTTTTATTTTTTTTTGTTCAGCAGCAGGTCTGAGTACAGTATAGCTAGACATGCTAGCAGTGCTGGGAGCCATCTTTCTGTCCAAATAGTGCTGTGAAACTTTTATTGTGATGCTATTGTAAATATTTGATTTGAAATGTGAATTAGTAATTGAAGTATTCGGCGCTATCACAAGTCAGTACGCCTAAAACAGTGAGTTACCATGGAGACCAAACATTGGCTGGTAGAGAAACATTGCTGCCAGAGGTGTCACCCAGAGTTGTTAAACAACTCTTTCTGCTTCTTGCATAATCTGATAGTGCTACTTTGCTGTTAAATGCTGTGTGACCTCCTGTATCAGAATGTATTTGATCATATTTTGGACCACTTATTGCTATTGTATTCCTGAGAATCGTAGCTAACCATGTCCGGCCCTTTATGATCACAGGACAAAGAACCATTCTATAAAGCTAAAATAATCTCAAAATAGCTTCTTGAATGTGACAATAAATTCACTAGAGTCTAAAAGACCTCTAGAGTCACTGCTTCTCAGTCACATAGAGCACAATTGGAATGGGATGTAGTATTTTTCTCAAACCTTTACTAAACTTTTAAATTAGAAAAATACAGGAATTGGGTAAATTAGGTGTTCCACTGTAAAAAAATAAAAATAAAAAAAAATCACAAACTTGTGAAGCTTGTTTGTCTTCCCTAACAGACTTGTTCAACTCATCAGAAAACCTGCTCCTTCTCCTTCAGGAACCAGTTCATACATTTTAATGACATACCCATATCCCTCTTTGCAAGATACTCATTAGCAGCCCCGTCGGCATGATGGATGAATCCAGTTATTTTGTTTTTGAAACCCTGCGGGAAGGAGGAGCAAACAGGACTCTGGAATGCCGTCAAATCCTGCGGGGTGGAGGATATTCTTTATGCGGTCGGCTTCAGTGCTTCAGGTTCCCACCAAGCACTGACAGATTACTAATCAGCGTTATCCACTGTTGCTTCTTTGGTGTGGGTCCATGTCAAGGATATACGCAGATAGTTCTGTTTGATCTGGCTTGCGGGAGAGAAAATTATTGCCTAGAAAAATCCTTGGTAAAACACTCTGCAGCTTGCTATTATCGCGCAAGTAGCGGTACATTGTGTGTTGCACTGGCTGTGCCTCTTATTTTACAATTTTCATACGAGCACAGACCTCAAGGCTGACGTGATTTAGCTCTGCTCTAAAGAGCGACCGGGTTACACCTGTAACTAATGCAGGAAGTAACAAAAAGAGGCTTACAATTTGAATGCTTTCATCTGTCTGCACCTCTTTTTTTTTGCCTCCTATTGTGGGCCTTAACTTTCTTTTCTAAGACCATGTTTTCACTTCCCTTTTACGTCTTCAATCTCAGTGTCACACACACACACACAAACAGAAACTAAGTCAGGCTTTGTGTGGAAGATCAGGGCAACTGACTGCAAACAGTCGGTGCCTTTTAAAATGCGCATGCAGCATCACAGCGACCTGAAAAGAAAAAAATAAAATGAGAAAGACAGTGAGAACAATGGAGCTCTATGGGAGAGCACAGACAGAGCCGATGTGTGTTTTTCCTGCCTCTCTATAGGTTTGCATGTCCATGACAAAAAAAAAAAAGAAAGGCCTCCTTCCATGTTTGCACGGCGAGTGCTTTCCAAGTGTGCACGCTGTGCCTGCACTGTTTGTGTACAGTCTGCGTATGCCTTTGAGTGATTAAAGAATGCAGTGGCCTGTGTAGGAGGCAGTCGCTGTTTGTGTAGCTGAGTGAGTCGGTTGATGCGCTTCACGCCTGTCTGAGATCTAGATGTTTCCACTTGTTCTGGTTCTTTTGACTTGCTCCTCCCTTCCTTTGACATAGCCTCATAATCATCAAGATGAAGGGGTGGGGTAAGAAGGAGTAGGATAGGGGGTGTGGGGGTGGTTGAGTTCTCCTTCATCTTCTTTTTTTCTTTCTTTCTTTTTTTTTGTCTCCTTCTGTGCACTCACTGATCTGACCTCGAAGGAGGAGCGCGGGGCACATCTTTCCCAAGGCAATAGAGTCCACTCTGAGAGGAGGAAGTAGACCTGTCACTGCTTCTCCAATTTATCAGCTTCCCGTTAAGATTTACAGCTGGTAGCAGCGCTTACCCCTCTGCACGAGAATCCACGAGCTGCTATGAGGAACGAAGCACACATGCATGCACATGAGCTCTTTCACGTACTCAATGCCCAAGTGCACACTTTCTCTGAGAAAAGAGGAAACTCTTTTTGGATAGACTTAGTTGAGAAATGTAGGGGGATGACTGAACCCAGAGAGCAGCTGCAATGCAATCGTGTCTAAAAGCTCCGAGACATATTTCTTGTTTTTGTGAACTTTTTGAGAGATTGGGGCGTTTTTTTTTTTTTTTTCTGACCCTGGTTAATTCAAAGGCCCCACTGTTAGTTCCTAGCTGCTGGTTACATTGCCTTAGTTTGAGATGCTCATCCTCGTAGACCCCGGGGTGCTCTCATCGAACGAGAGGCTGGGCACATCCAGGATAGGTCAGTAGTCCATGCCAGGACAACACAGAAACACAGTGAAGAGAACTGCATGCATGTGTTGGGAGAATATAAAAACACTCCATGCAGTCTCACAGCCTGGCCTTTATGCTGCAAGGCAACAATACCAACTTCTGTCCCGCAGAGCAGATCACATTTGAGTAATCATTTATGAACTTCACGGGGAAACAATCAGTTGTTGTAGACAAAGCTTTAGGGTACGCAAGAAAATCTGTCAATTCCCTGGACCATCTCCGAAAAGAGAAACTAAGGGGTTAGGCTTCCACCAGTGCAGAGCTTGCTCCGAATAGCTGCAGGGGAACTGTGAATGTTAATGCACACTTGGTGACACCTTTGGACAATGATCTGGAGCATTTAAAGAACGCCTATTTCTACTTTCTTAACTCTTTGGAGCAGAAACTGGTTGAAAATTGATCAACATGAGTAATATTTGTTTGTGTAAGGTGGAGATGGGACTGCATGTGAACACAGCCCTTTAACCATTCCAACTGTCAAAATGAAAAAACACACACTGTGAGATCATTATCCCACGAAAATAACTCAAAAATAGTCCAAATACTTTGGATGTATTTTTTTCCCGTCTTTCCTTTTCACAGAAAGTTTCTATTTATGTCTGAGAAGGAATGGAAAGCGATATGAAGCCAATGATTGACCTGTTTTGCTTTTGCAATTTGCACAGTTTGTGGTGCATTTTTTTTCCGAAAGAAAAGATATTTCACTAAGTAAATATTAACATGCACTGAAAAACCTTAAACAAACCTATTACAGCAGAAAGACTTTCAGTATTCGAGATGTCGCATGAACTGACTAGTACATTATTGTGAGAGAACGCAATACCTATTGCGTGGGAAAGCAAAACGTATTGCATGAGATTGCAAAAAATTTGCAATGTAACCAAAAGTATTGCATCCCAAAGCAATACTTTTGGATGTAAAAGTATTTGCAATACTTTTGCGAGGGAATACTTATTGAGAGGGAATGCAAAACTTTTGCGAGGAACCTATTGAAACTTTGTATAAACGATGTATTTCTCAATAAGAGCCTTTTTAAATTTCGGAAATGCTCGTTATCGACCTTCAGCATGCCATAGAAACGTCCCACAAAAAGATCTAACAATACTAAACAAGTGAAGTTTGTGAGAAACAACATTTCTGTCGGATTCAAACCATTTGGCTACGCCACAAACAGCCAAGTTTAAACAACTTCTCTACAAACTTCCAGTGTTACAACCAACAGACTGACATTTTTTAACCACATATGAGTGCAGATCAGCCACAAAGCATTCATCAACCCTTGTCCCTCATCACATTTTCAGTGTGTATGCTGAGATAAATACAGGAAAAATTCAACACAATGTTGTCTACAAAGGCCTTAAGGAGTTAGGCTTTGGAAAACCCCACAGCACACTATTCATTTTCCCTCTCATGCCTTTGCCAGCCCACTCCACCCGACTATTATGGTGGGGTGGCTCTCCTGGGACCCCCCCCCCCAACACAGACACTAGTTTGGAAACCCCAAGCATGGCAGCCGGTTGCATTTCAGCGAAGGAAGAAAAAAAAGAGGGGGGAAGGAAAACACAAAGAAAAGGAGAGAACAGCGTCACTCCTGCTGCATCTTCCTGAGTCTGTGACTTCCATCCCTTGTGAATGTAAACAAAACCACGAAAGAGAAAAAGCACAGGCAAAGTGAAGAAAAGATTTTTATTTGTTGTTGAAAAAAAATGAGTGGTGATAAAAGCGGGAGAGATGAAACAGTTCAGAGGAAAAACATGTCTTGGCAAGAGGCGTGAGATACAAGTCACCAGCTTGTTTGCTGCAGCCACTGCCAGACGCTGATGGAGAGAGAGAGAGAGAACGCAGTCTGGCAATGAGAGCTGGCCTTCTAAAAAAGCTGGCACAGACAGATGTTTTTATGTCCCATCAGTGATTTACATTTAAGAAAATGCTTGTTAGTTTCAGAAAGAATGAAATTGTGTCTTGCTCCTTTTTTTTCTTTTTCTTTTTGCAGTGCTGAGTAATGTCTAGTTTCAGTTCCCACAGATATGTTTGTGGGCAAGATTTATTTTTACTTGAACATTTTCCATGGCACCCAATTTACAATATATTGCTAATTTGTGGTTGTTGCAATATCAATACATGCAATGTCAATATTGCAAAGAATTGACTGGACCACAACATTAAAAAAAAAACAAACAGAAAACAAACTAATTTAGTTTTGTGCACTCAGGCTCTCTGCCTTTGATCATGTAAGATCTATATCATGTTATCATGTTATTCCCACATCCGAGACATACCTGGAGAGTTATTTTGACACATTCACATGCTTGAGAAAGTCTCCAATCTCCCGTGGCAACCATTGGACTGCCTTAACACTTGCTCAATGCAGTCTCCAAAGACTTCAGTCCCCAGCTGAGCTCCCACCCCACAGTGCCTCCTCCACACAGCTCCTCCAGACTAGCGGCAGCACACCTGGTGGAACTTGATCTGCTTCTAAGTTGCGAATGGAATCAATGGACGACATTGAGAAGGGTGAGGAAACTCCAACTGCCCCCAGTTATGATCTGTAAGGCCGGCTTTGCATTTCAGTGGGTCTGCTCCTCGCATCAACAGTAGTAAATTGTGGTGGAAACATGTTTATTTTGCAAGACATACTATTAAGAGCATGCTTAAAATCAACGCCACATGAAGCACCAACAATTTTAAGCCGAACATATTGAAAGTGGTTGTATGCTTGTGAAAAGTAAAGCTTAAAAAATTGTTCGTAAGACGTGCTGCGAACAATGTTTATTACCGACATTCTGACTTTTCCCATTTCGTTAGCTGGAATTCTGCTACCGTGGGTGACCTCAAACGACTTCCGAGGCAACTGGAATGCAGTAACAGCATTTTCATAACAAGCGAGGGTGATTGTGGTATAAAATGGCATTACGTACCTGGAAAATACATAAAACGGCCTTTAATGTAGCATAAAAATCATCATTGAGAAACATGGTTATGATTATATTTGCAGTGGTCATGAAGCAGAAAGACACGAACAACGATGAGTTGCATCTCTGCTTATCACAAATGCTGCATTGACCAGCATTATGCTTTACCCAAAATCAAGCAGCCCTGCCCTATAACAGGACTCAACAGGTTTTAAGTCAGGAGTGCACTGTATTTAGCTCAGGCTCCCATGACCTTTAATCAGCTGCCATTTCCCTGTGAATGAAAAGCATCTCCCAAGTCATGATGCTGCCACCACGATGCAGGAATGATGTATTTTCATTTTTCAGGTCCTGCCTGAAAAATGAGGTCTCATATTGAAATACGCTTTGATATTGACTGTAAGATGACAAAATGTGAAAATGTTCCACGGACAGAAATGCTTCTGTGAGATGCTGCAAACCCAGACTCAAGTCTGCGGAGTCAACAAGAAACTGACTAAACAATCCCAGAGAAGCTGCCATAAAATCACAGGGTCATCAGTTCATGTGCTCTACACACTGTTAATACTGGAAGTTCCTGTCAGCCAACGACAAAGGCCTACACCCTGGTCCAGTGTCACAACAAAGTGTTGTGCAACCTGTAAGGAACAAAACAGAACCATATTAAAAGGTGTGTGTGTGTGTGTGTGTGTGTGTGTGTGCGTGTGTGTGTGTGTGTGTGTGTGTGGGTGGGTGGACCTGAGCAGAGAACAGGATGCCAGGGACAGATTGATTGGGTGTCAGGAGAAAAAGAGGAAGGCGTTTTATGAGCAGTGAGTTCGAGGCTGTTTTTGACATTAGTCCCTATTACACTTTATTTATTTTCCACAAAATGTTCATCTATTACTCAGTTTTCAGAGTAAGACCTCTTAATTAAATATGTGATGATTTAAAGTATGTTCCACATGTCACAAATATTTAACACATTTTCACCTCTAGGGATACATACACAGCCATACATCGAACAGACATATAAATATGCAGCGAAACAATTTTTTGTAAAAAAGAAAAAAAAAGAGGATGTTCATTTAAAATAAATTGCTACTTATATCTTGCACGTGGCGTAAAAATACAAACCATAACGTTTGTACAACTCTGCTAAAAACATCTGAAACATGTCTTCAAATCTGAGTCATAGCTCCCATTCCTGCTTAATATTTCACATGACTTCAACATTTCAAAAACTGTGGCTACTGTGGCTCAAAATAGTTAAACAGAGCGGATGCTTAACCAAAAGCACATACACTTCTTCAGACAGACTCATACATAAACCTTTGTTGATTCTTCTTTGTTTTATCGTTTTATATCTGGCCAACAATATTTATGAAAAGTTTCCTCCAATTCTGATAGTTTTAAGCTCAAGAGATGAGAAACCTCCCTGCCATACATCAGTCTGTGGAGAAAGGCCAGTCAGTGAAATGACTGCTACTTATTGCTGAATGGATGTGAGCCATATACGACGCTTTATGGCTAACAGTGACACTTTCCCTTTTTATTTTTTAATTATAATTTTCAACAAATTGTTTGTGTTTAAGTTTATTTATTTATTTATTTTGGCCATTGACATATGGGTAAATGGAGAAAAAATTAATAGGAATAAAAACGATGGCAACGTAACACTGGTGGCTTCTTTTGTCATTCTCAGTTCCGTGCCATTTTCAGAGGTCAACTCATCTATGTTGACCAATGTAGTTTACAGCAATAAGAAATGGTAAGGATGAACCATTGCTGTGTCTAAACATAGGAGAAAACATAAATCTTCAGAAACAAAGGCAACAATTTTCCCCTCCATCTCTTTGTGGAGAAACGGGAAAACTCCACAGCTTTTCCACGAAGGACTTTCTTTGGAGTTACCAATGCAACATTTGTTGAGTTTCCAATTCTCAATTTCTGTGAGAGAGGTGACTGGTTATAATCCAGGCCAGATTTTAATTATTGCAGGAGATGCTTAACCAGCTAATATTGGCGAGTGAAAAACGTCCTCAAATGTAGCGGGTTTGTTGGAAAGGGAGAAATGAAAAATGCAGGGCAAACATTTTCTTCCTCCATTAGTGAATGCTGCGCTACCCGTTTGCTTTGTTGGTTTAAACGGTCACATATTAGTGAAACAGCCGAATCAAAGTGATCCTAAAGTGATTATTTTGATAAGTGCACAAACTACGATGTGGAGAAATGAACTCAAACAGGCTGAGTGACTGCCTTGCAGACTTGTCCTTCTACTTCTGAACCACAAACTGGTGTAAGATTTCTGCTTTCCATCTGCTCGCCTACACGTTTCTCCGCCTTTCCTCCCCCTTTCCCCCCCTTTGTCTAAAATTTGCATTCAATAAAAACCAACAAGCACAGAGAGAGAGATTTTTGTAGTGGAGACCTCAGACACAAACAAACGTGTAACCTTGTTAGAATAACCAAGTTAAACTCTTGATTCTTGATCATGAGAAACACAGTTAAGATGTTAGATTTTCTCTGATGCTTATTAAATTAAGCTGTAAAGCAATATGGCTGTTATAAACATTAGGCCCCCTCACTCTTTCACTTAGCTGTTTTCAGATATTTTCATATGCAGTCTTTTTTCTTTTGTTTCCAGGATTTGATTGCGATCGAATAATTTGCTTACAGTACTGAGTAATAATGTGATTATTTGAAACCCATGTTTGTTATTTTGTGACCTCTGATGAGTCACCATCATCACTCTCTGCAGGGTGTTGAGTCGTTAAAAAAATAGAGGAAGGAGACAGATTTCTTTCCTGAGGTTTCGGGGTGTTTTAGAAGACTGCCGCTGCTTTGACAGTCATTCTTCAATCGCGTGGACAGATTGTGCACCAAGCGGGGGAAATTCAAGACCATTGTTACCTTTTGCTGGAAAGGTCGAGCAACAAAAGCAAGCACCGGTCGGCAAGGTAACAAAGGAGGCCAGATAAGCTTCCAAGAACACAGCTGTGTCATGATCCGTACGTGTTTGGAAAAGTCTTGCGTGTTTCCAGTTTTAATAATTTATTTGTTATTTGCTTAGATCTGGCTGATGTGTGTTTTACTTCTTGGACTGCATATAACAATAATAATTAGTAATATTTTTAAAATTATTATTAGTGCACTGGAGTTGGGTTCCTTACATTAGCTTTTCTTTCTGGTTACTGTTTAAATTTTCCGTTTATCCTTCAGCCTGCTTCTCTGTGCACTTGTTTCTCGTCTCCTAACTTTCCTCTACCTGCTCTGCTCCCCAGCTGCTCCTCTTTACGAGCAATTAGCTCCTCTGGTTACTTTGTAGCTCCCACCTCTTCCTCAGTATTTAAGTCTACATGTTTTTCAACTGACTCCCTCCGTTGCTCTTCATATTCCCCTTTGTTCTCCTCCTTGATCTCCTGCGTGCGACTCTGCTTTGCACGTTCTAAGTTTCCATTAAGGTTATCTGTTCTGCAGTTCTCTGCTCTTGGCTCCTCCTCGGCAAACCAAACAGGACGAGCTATCTGTGCACTTTGCTTTGGATGAGACTGTTGGAGCCAATCACAATAAACGCTTCCCCCCCCCCCTCCTTATTTACCAAAGTAACCAAAACCTTTTCCAAACTGTAAAGGTTCTGCATGAAACCTAAGGAAAGGTTATAAATATATTTTTTATTTTATATCCCTGCCACAAACACATATCTATTTTGTGTTTCCCTAATGTGGGGGTACAAAAAAAGAAGAATATTTTCAGTATCACCTTTCTATATAGTTCACACAGTGATTTACCCTGTAACATGCACAACACCGGTGTCCCAATGATTACATTGCTAATCTCAAACAACACTTATGTTCGTGCTGATGAAGATTCACTCACCTTTGGAAGTTGGGTGCTTAAGAGTGACATCACATTTAATTGCTGTTGATAGTTTATCTTTAAATATGGACAGAAAAAAAAAAAACATCGTAACGCAGTGATGTCATGGCAAATGTGACAAAACCCTCACCTTTTTGCTGGACAAAGTCCTTGTCCTACCGGCATGTTTTATTTGTCAACTTACTGTTCCAACATGAAGGGTCAACATGGTTATGGTTATTTAGAACGTAACACATTTATGTGATCAGAGGTAAAATTCCCTAAGAGTATAAGATCATTCCCAAAAGGAGGAGTTGTGACATTTTTTTTTTTTTTTAATAAATCGCTGGATCGGCCTCACTAGAGCCGCTAAGCAAACTGAGTTTAGTGAGTTTTTAATCCCAAAGATTAAACTCCTACAAGGCCCAGCTTGAGCATGAAAGAGAGAGAATGTGCCTGTCCTTGCAGATGAGAGCACAATACAAAAATAGGGCAATGTTTACTGCATGTCTAAAGGGTTATCTGTGATGAAGGAAGTGCGTGTGTAATGAAGGAAGCCTTACTGAAAGATAAACACACCACACCTCGTACTGTCTTGTCCTGTTGGATCGCGTCTCACTGAATCAGCCCGACTCTCTATATCAACAGGAGCAGCTGCTTTCATTTGCCGGGCTCTTCAAACTGGTTGGTGCTTCCGTAAGAATGAGCCACTTCCATGGATCCAACCTGGCTATATAAAATAAACAGTTTTTCCATGATAGTTTGTTCATTTATTTATTTGTTTTACTTTGACTAGTCCACCTCAACTGTCCATTTATTTTTGCTGTTGTTATTTTAGCTGTTCACTTCCTGTTGTGCTTCAGATCTTTGTCCTGCTGCACAACCCAAGTGTGCTTGAGCTTATGGTCAGAAAATTATGAACGAGGATATTTTTTGACAGAGAGCAGAATTCATAGGTACTTAAATTACATTTCTACCTCCTTGTTGACACGAGGTTCTGTTTCTGAAACGCTGTGGTAGTTCTACCAAGTTCGTATAACAGGATACGCACCTTTCAAGAGGTTCAGATTTTATCTTGTCAATCCACAGATGCGTCAAAGATCTTCAAGTTCTTTTGTTGCTACAGTTAGATGACTCCTTGTGCTTATTTTGGCCGATAGTTTTTGGTGTTGGGGTTTGCCACTGTTTGTCCGTTTATGGAAAATGGCTCTGAAAGTGGTTTATTTCAGTCCTAAAGTCTATAAAACCTCTTTAAAACACTTTCTGGGTTGAAAGACATCATATGTTTATCATCTGTTCTTGATTTTCTTCAAGAACAGATGATAATACAGGTCTGACAATAACAAGTCTTTTGTGTACTTATTGAAACTGCAAAAGAAAAAAAACAATCTAATTAATCATAGGGAATAATTTACCAAGGAGGTATATTATTTTTTTCCACTTATGGTCAAGTTGATTTGTGTAGCTTTTTCCCCACAAAGACATGATCATCAGTTTAAAACAGCTTATTAGAATTTTTCAGATGCTTTTTGATATTGACATTTATTTGATGATCTAAAACATTTACGAGTGTCTCGTGTGAAGAACATCAAACTAGGTGTCTTCAGCAAGAACGAGTTTCATGGGAAGAGCTCCAACCAGCAAGAAAAAAGACGCACCAGCTGACATCTGCTCCGCTTGTGTCACAGCGTATCATGTGTTCTTGAATTGAATGCATAAACTAAACAGAAAGACGGCGCATTTGTCTGCACACACTATAGGATGGCCTGGACAAAGGACTCCTCTTTGCCAGACAACGCTCCCCGCAGGTTATTCCTGGTGCTGCACTGGGGAAGAAGGATGAAAGAGTGGCCACAAAAGAAAGAATGTGGTTCCTGTTGTGGTCTCAGGGAGACACGGGCAAGTCGATGTAGGCGGGAGGTATCTGCTTTTTCACATTTGGTGGCCCCTGGGGGTGCATGAGTCGAGGTCTGTTGAAGAGGAGGGGCTGACTGGAGGAGAAAATTTGTTTATGGCCCGGAGTCGGAGGGGTCAGAGATGTGGGCTACGCTCTGACAGCGCAAGGCTACAATAGGTGCCACCTCTGTTTAACCCCACAAAACTGAATGTTTTCAAGAACGGATTCTGACTTCAGATGCTCACAATTCCCTTTAGGGGTGTCTCCAAGCGTCTCTGCGAGCAAAAACAAATACATACAGAGGTGTGTATGACAAGTTAAACTCTGAGGTAACATCTCTGGAACTTGAATGCAAAAAAGGCCAGTGTGTGTGTGTGTGTGTGTGTGTGTGCGCGCGTGTGTGGGGGGGAGATCTGGTTGTGTTTATTGTGGGAACTGTGTGTTGTGACAGCAGAGCTAACACTTCTAAGGCCTTGTTAGTTGTAGTGCATAATATAAATGACTGCACGACTTATTTCCCCGCAGTCTGTGTACACATGCTCCGTGGTTGGCAGACTCCCGTAACTGTCATCAAGAAGCATTGCCGCAAAATCAAGTTTTGCCACCTTCTGCCTGTCAGTCTGTCTGCGTTTATAGCCGAAGGGCTGTCACAACACTGCATTCACATCATGCAACCAGCAGCCAGGCAGTTCTTCTGTTTTAGAATTGATAGAAAGATTCTCCATAAAAATCTCACAACAATAACAATAGGGAGACATAATTCAGATCAGAGATAGGCACTGTTTGTGCCTCACCCAAACAAACTGGTTTCATCTGACAAGACACACAAACAGCCTCTTTAATTTTAAAATCCCCTGGAACGAACCGTTGTCCTTAATTTGAAGTGAATGCTGAATGAGACATGGCTTTGATTTTTCCTTCGCAAATACATGAAAAGTGTGACATGCATCTGTGTTGAACTCCACCGAGTCGATACTTTGGCAAACTGCGTTTTGCTGCAAGTCACAGCTGCGAGTGCTTTTGGGTGCATCTGTCAACTTGGTACATCTAGAGACTGAAATGTTTGCCCACTGTATGAAAATAGAGTCAGATGAATAGGGGGAGTACATTTAGAGTCCATTTTCAATCGACTGGCCCATTCTGACACATTAACATGGTTTTACTTTTGCCCGTCGTCTAAAAAGTTCAGTTTTCACCAAATCTGGCTGCATCTTTTTTTCTTTTTTTTTTTTTTTTTCCTGTGCCCTTGTGTCACTGTTTCCCAGCCCTGGACCTCAAGGTATACTGTCCTGCATGTTTTAGAGGTTTCCCTGCTTTAATGTGCCTGATTCAACTGATTGCATTTATAATCAGTCATCGATTGAAATCAGCTGGGCTGTGGGAAGGAAATACCTAAAACATGCAGGGCAGTGCGCCTTGAGGACCAGGGTTAGGAAACATTCACCTACATGACTCATTCTTCAGAACCCTTTGCAATTTCAGATTATGGACTGAACAATGCTCTGTGAGAGTTTAAAAGCTTAGTAAGAACGTTTTATAGGAGTTTGCAGCTAATAAGTTAAGAAGTAAACAGAATTTTCCTGTAACGTTTGGTATTCAAGGAAGTATTTCTTCAGCTATAAATCGACATGCATCAGGTCATAAAAGAATAAGAACAGTAATGCTTGAAGGCACTAATGAGCACTTATCAAGGCAGAAGGAAGGTTCTTGCAAGTTACATTGAGGCAGAACGCCTACATCCAAAGTTCAAGAAAGATCTTTTATAAATGAAAAACTTAGTCTCATTTTACAGTATGGACACAGCTTAGTTGTTGAAATAACTAATGGAGAAAATACAATCTGAAGTCTACTCTTGTTAGGTTTTGTTTAGATGTGAGAGAAAAAAACACGAATCTTAAAAATGTCAAGGCAGCTGAACCTTTAGCCTCACAGTCTAACAACTGAACCACCGGTTGAAAGTATAGATGAGCGACTTCTTTTTAGCCAAAACAATCTGGTGGCATCAACATTTATCCATCCAGTCATCAAACACCTACATCCACCTTTGCTTGCAGGGTCAATGGGAGGCTGGTGGTTATTCCCAGCAGTCATTGGGTGATGGGGGTAAGTAACATCCTGGACAGGTCACACAGGACAAACAACCCTACACACAAGCACACACTCCTAAGGGTAATTTAGAGAGACCAGTTAACCAAACACTGTGAGAGGAAGTCGTAGTACCTAAAAAAGAGAACCCGCATGTGCACAGGGAGAAAATATTAAATCTGTGCACAAGGACACAATGATACAAACCCATCTAGCTACCAGACCACAGAGGTCTATCCAATGTGGAGTCTGGCATCAAGTTCTCGAAAAAAACAAAAACAAAAAAGAACCGGAAAATGATAAAGAGTGTCACAGATTTTCCCTTTCATTTATGCTGCAGAAGAACAGAGACAATACAAAGATGCCAAAGGAAAGGTTGCAAAACAGCAAGTGCCTTTGCACACACAAATATTCCTTTGGATCAGAACAACCTTAATTTTCAAGTAAAGTGACATTATTTATTAACTGTCCCAGTTAATAAGTTTCTGCCCCTGAAAAATGCTTCAGCATTAGTTAAGCAACCACAGATAGGATTCATTTATCGACCTATAAATCATACATGAGTGATCTCTGAATGCTGATTACCAGTCATGCATTTCAGATAACATGTAAATCAATGTTGACTTTTAATGGCAGTGTTTAAGACCTGTGTTACTAGTTGAGAGTGTGTGTGAGTGAGAGCTGCAGCAGCGAGAAATAAGCGGCTAGAAAACCTTGGACAGCGGAGTCATTTAAAATGAGACAAAATGGATGTGATATTTTGTTGGTATAATATTAAGACACAAATTCAGCTTTCACCTTTTATAAGAATACACATACACAATGTTGCAAATCTTAAATTTGCTGTTGTTTTAATTATATAGCTTAAAACGAGAGAGAAGTCCTAAAAAAAAGAAAAGAAGAAGGAAAACAGTTAGGCTTTATTTAAATAGGCAATTTAGCTGGATTGTTTTAATCACACAGGCTGATTTCCAGGTGGTAAAACAAATCCATGTTTGTAATTGATGCAAATTGTGCTAAGCCCGTCAAACCTTGGCCCAAATTGGCCCAAATTTTGACAACCCAAACCTGACCAAACCTGGAAACCATTTACTGGATCAGATCTGGCTCACAACACAAATAAGTGTAGCTATAAATGCGTCCTATTCGGTCTCAGATGAATGACTCTTTGTTGCTATGCACACAATAAATCAGAATCACATTGCTGTTTGTTTTGTTACTTGTTAGTGTTTAAATACATTGAAATACATTTTATGTTGGTCACGAAGCTGCATTATAACAGAAAGGAGGAGAACATTTTCATTTTCATTTCATTTTCATTAGCTTAGTTGTTTTACTAAACTAAAACACTATTTTAGCGTAAAGTATGTCTAATTTTTTTCACAAGGTCAAGGCCCCCCCCACCCTGCGCCAGACCTCCAGGTACAAGCACAATAATATATGAATAGTTCATCTACCTAATTAACCTACTATTTTTATTTTTAGACATTTAAAAATATTAACATATTTTAATAAAAAAAAAGATTTCTCATGTTAAAATCATAAACCTACAGCAGGTAAAATTAGTGCTGAACTAGTCAACATTTTCTCTGGTTAAATGTTTCCATCTGACATCTGTTGACATAAAATTCACAACAGATGTCGGTACAAACCCAAGTAAAGCAGAAATAAAAATAAATCACAGAAAATAAGTCCCAAAATGCAGTTATGGGCAAAGAATTGGAAGAACTGCAAATTGGATCAAACTCAGGTTGTTGTCTGGGTTATTCTAGCAGTTTCTATTTTTCTTTCTCCAAAACCAATTATTTATCATTGGCTGTGCGTTTGGGACTATTCGCTTGCTTGGGAAGCCACACTCATTTCATGTTCAGGTTCAGAGCGTCCCAGTAAATTTTTTTGCGTGCATCCCTCCTTCCTTCAGCTGTATTAAGTTAGCCAGTGCCATCTGCTCTAAGACAACATGTGCTCTACCGGCTAACAGGCTTTTATCTCCTTCAACCCATGCACGCTTGGGTTGTGTGGCAGGACAAAGTTTCAAAGCACATGAGAAAATCCACCCCTAAATGACTCGAAATTGCAGGTTTTGCAGTGGCCTAGTCAAAGTCTGGAATTAGTTTTGATTGAGATGTTGCGGCATGACTTCAAACAGGCGGTTCATGCTCGGAAACTCCCTCCGTCTCTCCAGTATTGTTGAATTAAAGCAATTCTGCAAAGACATGGTGTAATATTTGCCACAGGAATATAAAAGACTTATTACTAGTGAACACAATCGGTTGTTTACACCAAGGGTGGCACAAATTAGGCTTGGGAGGGAAAAATAGAGCCGTTTTTTTTTATTTATTTATTTATTTTTTAAGTGAAATCATTGTTTGAGAAACTGCTGCTTGCATCTTCTCAGTTTATGTTTGGCTGATGTCAACATTTTTGCTGATCTGGAACATTCAAGTGTGATAAAAAAAAGAGAAGAGCATGATAAATCTAGGGGAGGGAATATTATTTTCAGCAGCAACGATAAACTCTTTATTTCTGTGCAAGCTTGCACATCATCATTCAACTTCAGCGGTTTTGGAAAAACAGATCAGCCTTAAGCTCTTGTATCGCGAACAATAAAACACACGTATGGTTAGCATCCAGGTGTGCAAGGTTAATTTTACATGGAAACATAATGTATTTACAGATAATGCCGTCCACTGCCCTGAAATGTCATTCTGTTGCACCATGTTCCAGGAAAATGTCATTTAGATACCAATCTGGCAGAAGGACAGGAAATTTGAGATGCTATAACCAAACCAATAATCCCAGTGGTGATTATTTAACACACTGACCAAGATGCAGCTGTCCTGGATATGCAGCCAAAACGTCCCTGTGGCTTTGAACCTGAGCGCAGCCTTTGTGGCTGCGGATAGATGACGCTGGGTGGGTATCTCTGTGTGTGTGTGTGTGTGTGTGTGCAACATTAAAACAGTTAACCCTCCTCCAGCTTCCAGCAGACACGACCCAGAACAGAACAGCTAATGTTTAGCAAACACAGGTGAAGGGTGTGCATATATATGAGTGTGTTTATGTCTCTTTATATAACCTCATTCCGACCCGGCTCATCTACTAATAGTCTTTGTTAAGGCCACTAATCATTTCGCAGACTGTTGCACAACACGTCCATGCTCTTCAGAGAACAGGTTGTGCTGCCAGCGACGCTCACACTTAAGAAGAGAGCCAGCACAAAGACATACACTCACACCCGCCGATCTTCATGTAGCACAGCGGCTGTTTCAGCAGAGAGCACATAGGGATTTTAATCCAGAACTAAAACACAAACAAATTAGTTTTATTAGTGAAAAATCACAATCTACTCCACCTTCTCTGTAATTACAAGTAAAGGTCCACTAGATGGAGCCATTTCACTTTTAAAAGTGGAAACATTCTGTGTGCTGTGGTGGCGCAGAGGTTAAGCACGGCCCACATATGGAGGCCTTAGTCCTGGACGCAGCTGTTGCAGGTTCGATTCCCGGCCCTTGCGACCCTTGCTGCATGTCTTCCCCCTCTTCTCATTACCCACCTTCCTGTCAATTAACTATCAAATAAAGGCCACTAGAGCCAAAAAAAAAAAAAAAACAGTGGAAAGATTTATTGCGCACTCGTCAAATCTGCATTTTCACTTGAGTTTCAGAATGAGTAAAAATATTTTGTTCTGTAATGTTTTTAGCAATTACTAATCACACTGAATTACATTCAGAGAAGCATAAAGACACATCCTATCTGTCTGAAATGATGGCAAATGCAAGACTTCTGGGAGATCACATTTTCACAAGCAAGCTTTCAATACTACAGAAATTCTGACGTCTTTTGCATTTATTTCTGTTTCTCAACTTTATTGTTACAGTACTTAAAATACTTCTCAGGTTTCATTGACTCAATAACAGCTGTTGAACTTTTTCCCGCTCATCAACATAGTTTTAAAGAATTGAAAAATGCATATATATTTACATTACAGCCTCTAGGTAAGCAGGTCCAAAAATGTCACAGTTTAAGACATAAAAAACAATCATTAAATAATAATTTACAGAGCTCATATCCCTTATTTTCACCCATATACTAAATATTTAAGTTAAATTTATTAATACAATTTGAAAAGTAAGAAGAAGTTGAACTCAATCAATTTTCAAATTGTAAACATCAATTTAAATATTTACTAAATCGTGTCATGTGCTGCAGTGCAATCATTGAAACTGTCACTGTGGCTCAACAGATACACAGTCCAACTTGTTTCAGTTTCGAACCATGATACTCACTGCAGCCGTGCAGATTGACATGGGCCAGGATGCAGAACAAAAAGAATGAATCTTGAACATGGTGTAAAAAATCCTTTTCTCTGTGTGTTTCTATCGTGGGACCCAACACACCGCAATGCTTCAGATTTTTCTCTGCTCCAGCATACGTGGTGTAAATTAACAACTGGTTAGCACGTCTCTGCTGAATTAGACAGTGAGTGTTCTGAGAAAATAATTCAATCAATTCAATCACGCTCGCTGAAGCACGGACACATGCACATGCATACGTGCGGCGGGGGCGGGACCAGAAGACGAGGCGCTGGAAAACACAATTTAGGTCACATAGCTCCATCTTCTCTTAGGAAATAGTTTCTTTCTCTGCTGTATGAAAAGTGCTTACTGGATTTGTCTGTGGGTGAACAATGGCAATATTTAAGTTCAACAAATAGGACAAATGTAACATAAAACCCTAGACACCTTGGAGATATTTCAAAGTATCTGGAGATAAAATGAAAGAAAGTTAAATATTTCAGTTCTTGGGCATTTGATTTCTAAGAATATGACATATCATTGCTGCCATGTTAGCTCTAGTCCTATCTGGTCTTCCCGTTTGTGTTGAAACAGAAGACTGTTTTTGGTAAATGTGGTTTGTTACAACCAGTTGTTATGCCCTGTGGAAACAATGGAGTCGCACTACTAATTGTACTTGCACAGCACCTATTTCATATTGATTTGATTTGAATTTATTTTATTTCTTTACCAAAAGAAAATCATCGCTTTTCTCCTCTGTTGTCTGACTTTCGGGGACAGTCATTTTTGTTTAATTCAACTTTTGTATGAGAATCTGCAGGATTTTTATTCACCTAGTGTCATTTTGAGCAGAAGGAAGAATTATGTTTAGATTTCTAGGAAAATCAAATCAATGCTTTAAATTTATTAATTTAAAGCAAAAATCACAGTTTGTGATTTACCAACATGATTATTTTGCACCAAGAACCAGGATGGTTTGGGTAGCTTTTTTCCTATAGTGAACAAAATTGCTATTTGAAAAATACCTCTTTACAGAAAAAGGGGAAATTACTTTGTTAAATTAGAGCCAAGCTGTTCTTTGTCGAACAAATATACTGTAAATTCAAGGAAAAAAAATATAGTTTTTTTCAATAGACAATTTAGCCAAAATCTAATTATTATTAATCAAGAAGATGGGCTGTAATGCTCCTGTAATTTGATGTTAGTTTTCTGCAATAAATAGTAGTGAGGATGGAAGGAAAATTGAGTTATTCCCCTTGAGAGTGCTTTTCGTGTCCCAGAGGTCTTATCAGTTGCCCTTCCTGTCCTTTATGCCGCCCTGTTTGCAGCTGACTGTCACCCGGCCAGATAGATCGAGGTCTAATAGAGAGACCTGTGCTGTTAAGTGATTGAGCTGTAAATATAAAACGACCTGGAGAAAGACTCTCATCATGTGTGAACTCATTCAACACTCTCTGTCCTCTTGCTTGACGTCTGAGAGTGTCTGAATCATGCCTATCATCGAACCTGGGGACATCTCTGACCGTAAGGGAGGAGAGCGAGTTGAGCGGCCTGTAGTAAACGTGCGTATGTGTGTGTGTGTGTGTGTGTGTGCGTGTGTTTGTGTGAGTGAGTAAATGTGCTTGGAGAGGCTGCTGAAGCATTAAACTGCAATTCTGGGATGATTTTCATATCGGGCAAACAGGAAGGGGAGAATTGTGCAAGGTAAAATTTATGGAAATGGTCATAAAAGGTGAAGACTGCAGAAATGGGATACGTCAATAAAACTCACAATCTACGGCAGTTTACTGAGCAGATGAGAGACACGGCTGTTAGGCAGCACAGATCTAATTTTCTCAATAAAGCCCCTTTAAGTCAACAACACTAAAGGTTTCATAAATCCTAATACAAGACAGATTAATCAAGAATATGTTTATTTTTGGAATAGCTCTGCTGCTGTAGTAAATCTCTTGGTAATAGTAGTATTAGCTATTTTATTAAAAAAAAAAAAACAGCTTCAAAATAATTTTATCTACAGATATTTAAAATTTTCCAGATTCTTTATAACATTTGAGGATTATCATGAGGTGGTTCTTTTCTTGTGATTAGACATTTTACTTTATATATTCTTAAGATTATTTAACGAATCTTCCCACCTACATTTTCAGCATAATGTCTTATCACGAAGTAGCATTTATTTTTATTCAACCCATATTAATTTGATACTTTTCTGTTAGAACTGAAATCATTATAAATATCCAGTATTTTTGCTTAGAGGTGAATTTGACGATTCAGTGAGTCATGTATGACACTTCATCTGAACATCTCCACATTTCTTCCATGGATGGCTGACTGCGCCACACGGGCAGTGGTGCCGAAGACACAAAGGGGCGGCTGGGTCGGGTGGAGGGGCTTATGAAAGCCACTTCTGGGGGGAGCAGAGGACCCCAGCTGTACTAATAGCAAAGAGGGGGCATTATGTGCTAACGTACAACAATTACACCACAATCATTTTTAAGTTATGGGGCAAGTTATCTTGCCTGAAGGTGGGTGGAGAAAAACAGAAATATTTGCTACACACTTGTTTTCCCGTTTCACCTTTAAAATGAGAAAATATTGCAAGATGCTCACAACTTCAGTTCACTTTACGTTGGGTTTGAAGTTTTGACTCAACTGCCAAACTAAGTCAGACTTTTCTTTTGTTAAAGTTGCAATATGTAGCTTTTATTTTATATTAAAAATATGGGTAACACTTTATTTGAAGGGGGTTGAATAAGACTGACATGACACTGTCATAAAAACCTGTCATGAACATCAATAAGCCTTCATGAATATTTATGACTGTTGTCATAAAGCGTCATTCGGTAAATTATGACACTTTTAATACAAAGTTGACATTATTCAAAGTGTCTTTATGACAACTTGACATTAACCAAGAAATCATTACTGATATAAATTTGTTATAAAAGTATTACTGATTTCACTTTAAAAATTAGGTAACTTTATGTTATTAAAGGTAAAGTTTAAACAGTAATGATTTCCTGGTTAATGTCAAGTTATCATAAAGACATTTTGAATAATGTCAACTTTGTATTAACAGTGTCATAATTTACCAAATGACGCTTTATGACAACAGTCATAAATATTCATGAAGGCTTATTCATGTTCATGACAGGTGTTATGTCATGTTTATGACAGTGTCATGACAATCTTATTCACCCCCTTCAAATAAAGTGTTACCAAAATATGTTTATGTCACCATGTCATTATAGTTTATGAGACAGGTAATCTGTGAAAAGCTCAATTTCCTCCACTTACTCCCTGAGCTACTGTTGCCATCTGAAGAAACGCATTGCTCCCGATCCAAAACAACCAATCAGAGCCAGGAGGAGGGTCTTAGCGCTTTCAATCAATTCTGCTAAATGTGCTAGTGGGGGGAGAAACAACTTACCATTACAGAAAAAAACGTTTATCTTCCGTCATCAGTGGTCATGCTAACTTGCCTGAGCATTCACAACATGCTAAGCTAGCTGCAAAAAAGCAAGGACTCCTGACTCCCTTTGGTTATTTCTAGTTAGAACTGGGAGCACTGGGAGAAGGCAGAGGAGCAAAACTGTCATGACATAAGTGACAATTTCAACAAATGTGTAAAATAAATATATATATTGTAAACGTTACCTACTGCAGCTTTAAGACTCACTCAGAAATGGCCTGGCAGCCTCTATCCACACTTAAAGATAAATATTTATACATAGCTTTTTATGTTACTACTGCTGTGGCGGTCTAAAAAGACTGCCACGGCAGTAGTAACATTTAATCATGGCTTATATTTATGTTCTCGCTTGCATCTTTTACTGACAAACTTTAGAATTAGGGCAAAAGTAATGAAAGTAGTAAACAATCATAGATGATTCAAGCTTTTATCTCTCTCTCTCTTTTTTAAATATAACAATAAATTATTTTTTAAAGAAGTGACAGTAATTTTTGAGTACACAAAAGGAAAGTTGTGTCTAATTCATCCGGCCTGGCAGCAGCTTTTCTCTTGGTTTTCTGGGTTAAAGCAGAAGACAGCTGTCCTGTCTAAACATTTTCAGGTCTTTATTTGAGGCAGTGGTCACGCTCAGTGTCAGGACCACGGCTCCTCGGGGGAAGTCTGAGCCTGGATCAACAGTAATCCTTCTTCCATGGAGGTCACACTCTCGTTATAAGAGAGCAAAGGTTTCCCTCCGCTGTTTGCAGCCAAGCCTCCATTAGCGATCTGTTAGCCACAGTCCACTGAGACGGAGGCCGGCCTGAAGCACGAGCTCCTGGGAGAGAGCGCAGACATACAAGGCCACACACACACACACACACACACACACACACACACACACACACACACACACCCACCCACCCACCCATAAGCATCCAGACACACACCCGGGCTCACGGCACAGAGCTTGTTTGATGAAAAAGAACAATTAAGGGAGAAATGAGGGAGAATTATCAGGGGAAATGGTTGATGAAGACTTTATTGATTAGAGTGGCTCCAATGATCCAGCTCTCTTTGTAGCAATTACCACTGGCTGCCAGCAAAAGTGGGGGGCCTCAACGTGCAGGGGCCCATCGAAAGACAATGATGCTGCAGACGTGACTCAAGGAAGCGTTGTAGCCGCATGATCCCAAAAAATTAGGGTAGAGGAGGAAGACATGACAATGTATGACTGCTTTGTAAATAAAAATAAACATTTCCCCCCCCAATAGTTTGTTTTATTTTCATAAATCTGCCTTGTTTTGTGTAAAATATTTAGAGAAAGCTGAAATATGCGGCGCAGAAGAAGAAGAAAGGAAAGTCTTCCTGTCTAATTTCTTTTGTCTCTCCTTTATATAAGCACACACACAATCACCAATAACTAACTTTATTCAAATAACTGTGAATAAAGCAATAAAATCTAATAGGGCCGCATCTGAGCAAACAGAGACCTACCAGAGAGCTCATTCGTGGTTTGTTTGTTTGCTCAGCTCAGCTATTTGTATTTAAATGGGGCTGATGCCTGCTCTTACACCAACACTGACAACACAACGATGGCAGACACTTCCATGGGGGGGCTTTTAATCTGCCCCCCAAAACAAATCTTACATATTAACTAGAACTAGGAGGTCTTCGTAAGAGGGACCAGGCTGCTGGTTGGGTTGTGATTCTGCCTGGCGAGGCATGAAAATGTGTACAATTACAAGATGAATTTTTATCAGTGCGGCAGGGAGGTCAAAGGTCATTTGAGAAAGAAGTCTGCGCTTTTGAGGAAGACTGTTTTTTTTTTCTTTGCGACAAACAATATTAAAAAAACTGCAGCGCCTGTTAAAGTTTTTAAGATTTTGTCACATTGTAGTCACAAACTTAGAAGTATATTACTGGGAACAATTATGAAGTACAAGGAAAAGAATACATATATATTTTAAAATGTTTGCAAATAAAAACCTGAAAAGCATGAGTTACATATGTATTTACTGACCCGTCAACATTTTTAAGACTTTTGCTGCACCCGAAGCTTTTTGTGGAACGTCTCAACCAGCTGTTAACATCTACAACTGTTTGTTTCTGCTAATCTTTTAACTTTCTCTCCAGCCTGAAGCTTTTTTTGGAGCTGCACATTGGATTGTTCAGTCTAACCCTGTTTTAAAGTTTGCCGAACTGTCTGTTGTGTTCCTTGTGCTTCATTAGGCTGTTTGTTCACTTTGATTTGGTCTATCACATAAATGCTCCATAAATTACATTAATGTTTGTGCTCGAGGCGTGAAAAAAGAAATGTGAACAATCTAGAGAGGAGTGAAATTTTTGCAAGGCAGCTTTTGTGATTTGCGAGGTGAAAAGAAACCTGGGCTGGCCTTGGAGGAAAACTGTCATTACTATTAAGATAAGGGAGAGAAGAATTCAACCCTAAAGAAAATAACAAAACTTCCCCTGAACGTACCTTTAAATCCAGTCATCAAATAAAGCTACATTTTCTGTACAATTTGAGTCTTTGTACAAAATAAATTATATTTGTTGGACTTTGTTGACTGGAAATGAAAGTGCAAGGCAACAGAAATCTCAGCAGCGTCCACCGTCTCACTCAGTGCACCAACCAGTCTCCAGCCTCCAGAGCTGCTTTAGCAAGGGCACCCAAACAAGGCAACGGTCAAGGGAGAAATACAAAGGGACAAAGACAATCTGTTTATGCACTAGATGGAGATGGATGGAGCGTAATCCGTTTCCTTCCATTTCGGCGGCCCCTCCTGCGCCATGGCTGTTGCCTACTTAACTGCAATGATGATTAATCCTACACTCACTATTTATATTTTCTAATTGCAATTAGTGCAAACTATCAATTACACTTAGTGCCTAATTGCCCTTCATGAAGTCAACTCCCCAGGTTTAAACAGGTCCATTTAAATAATGTAACTAATAGCTCTTGTCTTTACGTTGTGGATACATCTTCATTGCGGCGCGCGTAAACCGTGATGGCTGCTCGTAATTTAACGCGGCAAACGAGAGAAGGAGTGCAGGTGGCACTGTGGGACTAATTATGGTAAATGAATTATGATGTGACCTTCTCAGAACAATGGCTAATCAATGCTCCTGGTGAGTGACAGTACTCTCTATATGAATGCCAGAGCTCTTATACCAGCAGATCTTAGCCGCTCTAAATAATAAAAACAGGCAGCTGAAAGTTTTTTTTTGTTTTGTTTTGAGTCTATCACTGATCTTTTTGGGGATGTCAGAACCACTTTTGTCTGTCGGAGATACACCAGTCATGTTAACATTAACAATCTTCTAGTTTACAGACTGAGAAAGAAAATGTCTTTCCAAAACACAGCGTAAGCAGGTGCAATGGGGAGACAACAAGCAAGTCCCACAGTTGCTTACAGTTTTCCTTTTAAATTTAACACATGCACACTATTTACATTTAATATCTATAAATCCGGCTTGAACTGTGAGTATAACCTATTTTGAAAGAAGACAAAGTACCTATTTTTGATAAATATCTATTACTTAGAAAGTTGTGATTTCTGAAAAACCGTCATTCCACATATGTGTTTAGGTCTTAAAACGGAGAAGATTTTCTTCTATAATGAAACTATGCAAAAAAACAAACAAACAAAAAAAAAATACAAACTGATGTCAAGAAAAGTAGATTTAAAACAACATTGCTGTTATTTTGAAAGTCATCTTGTTGTGAAAATTTAAATTAACTACTCCATGGAAAATCTTAAAAACTCTTAAAAACCTTTAACGTTTAGATCTGAAGAAAATAAAGACAAAATTCACTGTGTTATAGGAAGTTCTGGTTTTTTTTTTTTGGCATTGAAAATCACAAAGATGTGTGGTGTTTAGAGAGAAAACCTAAACCTTTCAATTCCTATGAGGTGGTCTAACTTATCCACACATAACACCCAACAAAAACAATGTAACATTAAAAGAAGTAGTATTTGACAGATCCATTGTATTATTTTATTATATAGATATAATAAAAAATGCAGGGTCTAAGACAGGGGTGCCCAAAATCGGTCCTCTTTATTTTCTTCAGCTCTAAATGTTAAAGGTCCTTATGTTTTAAACGCTAATAAAAGATCTACTAAGCTAAATGACACATGATTCTTCCTTAGAGGCCGGTGAAGCCAGAGAAAAGGGAGAGAAAGACCTGGGATGGACTTCACATTCCACTTTCCGCCCTCAAAAAAAACGTCATAAACAATATGACATTCTCAGAGTTAAAAATAGACATTAAACGAGCTGGTGTCTTAATTTTCTCTGCGTTTTTAGTCAATTTGGCTGCCAACATACAACTGTGATGATCTACTAAATGTCCCAAATCATTGTACACAAAAGAAACCAGTAAAAGTTTGATGTTGATGAAAGTCGGAGATAAGAAAATGCTAAAAAAAAAGGTCAGAAACTGATAGAGCAATGATGTATACAGCTTTATCTATCAGCACAAAGAGGCCCACACGAACACACCAGAGGAACGTTAGCTGACAGCAGCAGTGTTTGAACTGACCTTTACCTTGTTGTGACAGGAGGTGCACCATGACTGACAGTGTCCCTCAGAACAATTTACCCCCACCCTGCATTGCCCTCCATCTACTCTGTGATGCAGTTGACCCCTTTACAAATCACCACCAACTTTTACACATCTGCTGCCTGTCAGCATCTGCCAGGCGCACTCACCCGTCCCGCCTGTAATGAAAAACTCTCATTACTCGCCTCCACCCAACAGGTACGGGGCCGTTAGGACAATTACCGGGCAACGCCGCTGACCTTGTTGTCGAACAGAGTCGAACAAACAGAGGAGTCTGATGGAAAAGGAGCCTGGCAGCAGGATCCAAGCTCTGCCGCTTGTGACGAAGATGCTGTTCTGATCTCAAGCAGCACCCGTCAATGACATCTGCTTTAGAATTAAAGGAAAATTTGAGATGTGAGGATACTGCAGAGCTTAGTGCTTCACTGACTTCACAAAAGGCAAACCAAACAGATCTCAATAGAGATAAACATCCCACTATGGAGAAATAAACAGAGATTCTCCCAAAAACAATGCATATTGGCAGATCTAATCTAACTATCAATGAATAGGCAGTTTATTTCAGTAGTTTAAAAAAATTTAAGATTATTTTATTTTATGGCCAAAACAATCACTGGAGAGACTGCAGACATGATAACTGTCACTGACAACCTGCACAAAGAGTGCTGCATACAAGCGTGATAATGGAAAGTTGAGTGGAAGGAAAAAAAGTGTGGTTGAAAAATGTGCACAAGCAATTTTCAAGGTGCTTTGCTTTGAAAAACACCTTAGAGAGATTGTGGAGGTTCACATACTGCAGCTGGATGTGTCCAGGACATGGGGAGGAAGTGTAGTACACTTTATATCAAACAACTCCTTAACATGAAACAAGTTCTGAGAAAAAATAGAGTGGTGAGATGGTTGAAGTCCACAGTCAGATTCATAATAAGGAATGTGACCATTGTTGCCCTTATCCTGAATAAGTTTGAGTGACACCATCTGAAGTCTATGCCTTATGATTCCAGAACCTGCTTTGCTTCAAAACCTTCTCACAGTTATACACATTTTCCTTCCACTCAACTTTCCGATCTTGGAAACAACCTATGGCTTTCCTTTCTTGTGGATGTTGTCAGCGACGGCCCGCTGGACAACTCTGAAGTCAGCAGTCTTCCTCATGATTGAGTAGACCATAATATAAATACAGCAGTACAGTCTGTGCTGCAAATGCCTCATTAAATGTCTCTGGTAGAAGCAAACCATCCCATAAAAGAGGAATGGATGGGATAAGCTCTGCATCGAGGATCAATTTGATTCAGTTATTTTTGCTAAGATATAACAATCAATCATTTCTACCTCCAAATGAGATGAGGACCCAAAAATAAAGAGCCAAGACCAAGAAGACCAAAAATAAAAGGCCAAACATGCTTGGTCCTAATGTCAGTTTTACCTTTTGTGTTTTGGGATGTTGCAAGAGTACCAAGTGAAACCTATAACTCATCAAGAAGAGCTTCCATATTCCACACAGAAAGGTCTGGAAGCTGAGTTTGCAACACAGCCCTTTTTGCTGTGATGCTCGGATGATTGGTGATGATCGATGGGGAGATCGTCAGTTTTTTAGAAGGACAGGCTCAGGGAAATGTGGCATAAATGTAGAGTTTTCATCTTTGTTCTGTTTGGGCTTGGCAAGTCCTTCCCGTCTGATGCGATGGCAACATTTCCTATTTAGCACTAAACATAAGGTTCAGATGATGCTGATGGGAATGTCATTAGTGGTCCAGATGTTTGGTCGCATTCCAAAGTGTGGGGGAAATTAGAAGTGAAAACGCAGAGGGAAAGTCACCAAAATCATCAGGCTTCACTGGAAGAATGTTTGTTGTCAAAACACAAATTTCCTGTTCACCTCTCTCTTATCAAAGGCAGTCAAACACGGTAAAAAAGAACAACGGAAAATAGCTACGCTATGAAAAAAAAATCAGCAGAATTACCCGTTTCAGATTAAATATCCTTCCTTAATGATTGACCCGACTCCTGCTGCTCTTTTGTTTGAGCCCCATTTCACAGGAGAGAGGAGGAGGCTCTGCTGGAGCCCCAAGAAAACAATGAAGACAAAAGTCGGAGAGCACGACTGCGACTCATAATCTTGCTCCTGCCATTAGACAAATTATCCGATGTTTAGCAGCATCCATGGGAAGTGGCTACTTTATTGACCCCAGAGGGGGGTCACTGAATGGAAGTGTGTCTCTTCGGCTCCCTGCTGTGTTTGACAGTGATCTCTCCTCTCTGAAGTCTCTCTATGGCTCAAGCAGACCCCAGAGCTGCTGTTCCTGCTCTCAGAAGTCTACCTGCAGGCCTCTTTGTCCTCTGGGCTCGTCCTTTTGTCCCGCTGACCCACGCAAACAGATGTCCGGCCGCTGGGCTTTCTCGCAGGAAGTTGTAAACCTCCAGCGTGCAGCGGGCTCCTTTCATATGGAGGGCCCACAATATACCCATGCAGCTGTGATAGACATGCAAATGGTGGCATGCAGGCAGGCCTTTGGTGGAGGTTTCAACAAAAGTTTGACTATGTACCTACAGACTGTACAATGACAGGGGGGGCAATGAAAGCCGCATGTAGATCAGCAGCAGAGCGATCACACAAAGACAGGAAACTGTGAGGGAGGTTTCTATTACCCTGTAAACATGGCTGCATCCTCCATGTTTCCACCGCCACAAACTGCAAACACAGTTCCTTTTTTTTTTCTTCTGCTTTCTTCTCGGTCTGATCCTCAACCTTGATCTGAACCTACTAAGACATGGCTGCACACCTGAAGTGAGACTGCATTGATCTGAGAAGGAGCCAAAAGAGCTGTGTTAACTCTGGAGGAGCTGCAGAGATCCACTGCTCATGAGGGAAAGGCTTTTGACAAGATAACTTATATAAATATGGCCTTAATAAAAAAGAGGGGGAAGGCCCACTGTTGAGATAAAGCCAAGGTTAGTCATGGGGGAACAGCAAATATGAAAAAGATGCTCAGATAAGACATAAATAGATTGATTTTGGCAAACAATTAAGTTTTTTTTTTTTTTTAATATTCTGATTTTCTGAGACAATGAATTTTAGGTTTTTTGTTATCTGTAAGCCTTGATCACTGTGCATATTTAAAAAAATAAATTAATCAGAGAGGTAAGAAAGCACCAACCCCCCTCCCCACCCCCCAAAAAACAAACTTAAAAATAATTTTAAAGTCAATTCTAATATGGGAAAACTTTTGCTAGTCATTTTACACATCAGTGTGTTAGCAAAATTGTCCTGTAGGGTTTTTGTAGAGTTTGGAATAGAAAACTTTTAAATAAAATCAGTCTAGATTAAAATAAATTAAACTGAAAAGTGATAATTAACTGAAAATATTTTAAAAGGCCAACAATCGCTTCAAATTATCGTATTTGTGCTGCTGCGGATTACCTTTCAAGTCTTCAAAATGTCTTAGGCATCAGGTTTTATCTGTACTGGACACCTGCTTGAGGATATTGATTATGTGCTGGTTTCACCATTTTACCCATAGCCAGTTATCCAGTTTTAAACAGCACACTGGCCCTTTGTGCTGAACTCTCATCACAAAAACGTAGAAGCAGATTGGCTGTGAATTTAAATCAATTGGATTTGTAGAAAAAGTAATCGGTTGCATTAGTTCTGTGGAAACGCTTTCACTCTTTGTGCGCTTTCTTTTGTGATGTTGGATGTGTAAATGCCCTGTTCTTTATTTCACAATTACTAAATATAGAAATTTTGCTCTTTGGATTTCCATGGCTTACATAACAACATAGAAAAATACATAACAACTCAAACAAATACCACAAACAATGAGGTACGCAGAATATGATTTATGCTCGAGTTTGACGACAACTCAGGCAAAGCCATAGCTAGTTCCTGTTATCCATGAAACATTACACAATGAAAAAATAAGTAGAGATTTAAACCTTAAAGGGTCACAGCAAACTGTGTCAAGTGCATGAAAGCAGTGTGAAGAGGCATTGATGTATGGAAGCAAAGACTCAAAATAGACAAATACATAAAATACATTTTGTAAAAATAAAGAAAGTCAAAACCTCTTCATGTGAATCATATAAAGAAAATGAAGTATGTCCAGGTCTGAGTGCCGTGATTTGTAATTTGTTTGGTGTTTCAGCTGACCTTACAACCTTCATCTCAGTATGAAGTCTGCTGCAGTCCGTCACATTTGACCCTGCAAATCTGACGGACCTCAGTTCTGTCCAGCTTTCCTCGTACCTGCTGAAGAAAAACAAACCCACAGCACGAAGCTGCCTTCATTATATATTAGTAGCGCATTCAGGATCATAAGACATTAGGTTCTCACAACAGAACATTTTGAATATACAAAAATGTATTTTTGAAAACCCTAACTTTCCTTCTACTCCAGAAATTTGCAGGTAAGCCATAACAAAATATAAAACGGTTCAACAGGTATGAAAACTGTTTTGAACATACTATGTGAAAGGTTTGAGCGAAACAATGTTTTCCTGCCATGTGCCATGATCCTGGAATAATCTACAAAAAAATGCATTCAGCAAAAACAAAAAAAAACAACCTTTTACACCCACTCAGAATTTTACAGATGCCTTCCTGTGTTTTTCTTTAGAAGTCACTGTGTTTTGGATAGCAAAACTGTTTTACTGTTTATTGTGTATTTATAATTTGGATATGTGTGACTGGTATATTGGAAATTTCTTTAAAAGTTTATCTGATCTTAATGGGACTTCAAAGACATGTTACTATTAATAATCCTTATTTTCAAAGTATGGAAAAGCAAAGCTTACAGTTTGCAATTAACACTATTACAACTGCAGTACAAAATAAAAAACACTGCAGTACTATATACATATATAAATATATATATGTAGTAATTTTGCTCGATTAAAACATGTTAAAAGAGTCAAAGGTGCAAAGGCAGGACGATTCCCAATGAATCAAGAGCCATCTGCGCCCAATTTACATGCAGCTCGTCAATTATTGGGTTTAATGATATGGGTGATTATCATTGGACGCTTTGAGACCATTAGGTGGTCGTGTGAAACACTAATAGTGTTTGTGTCACGTGTCTGGTTGAGAGAATTGGGGGGGGGGGGGGTGAGTCGGGGCTCACCCCCTTTAAAGACTGCGCACTGGTCATTTCATTCACGCTGCGAGACAGACTGACAGCAGCAGAGGGGAGTGATGTCTGTATTCTGAGGAGGAACCTCTCCAAAACCCACAGGAAGTTTGCGCACTGCAAGCCCGCTGCAAAAAGAAACGATAAGCTCATCCCCATGCGCGTAATTACGCACAGCAACCGCCTTTTCCGACATTCCAGGTCTTAAAAAAAGCATCCAAGGATGATTATACCCGTGGAGCGATAATGATGTCTAGCCATAAGATTTCCTTTTCTATAGCTGATATATTGGATCCCAACAAATTCAACAGCAAAAGAGCAAACGAACTTCCCATCGCTAAGGAGAAGTTAACTGTGCCGGATGCAGAGGGGACGAGTTTGGATTGGACCAGCGCAGCGGCAAGAGACTTCAGGGATGAGCGCACAGATGCAGGTAAAGAAAACATCACATTTTTTCCACAAACAATTATATTATTTTAAGTTCAAAATACGGAGAGGTACACTGGAAAAAGTGTGGCCCAGCTTAAATTAAAAAAATTGATGTCCATTTGTTGCATCTAATATATTTGACTTCACAGAATCTAAATAAAGTGGTTTGGTACAACATGACTATTTAATATTGACTCAAACCATATTACTTTACTTGACCCAATATTAATTCTTCACCTTTATCCAAGTTAAATTATTTACATTTTAGTTTTTGAACCAAACTAATATATTTAACTTGAACCCATCAAATATATATACCTTGCATTAATTAATTCATTGGCACCATGAAAGTCTTTTTTTTTATATATTTCATAAACTTGGTTTCATAAACAATTTGCATCACTCACATCACACTTAACACACTCCAGCAACAGTTTTTTTCTAAGCCATTTATTCCTCAAGTAAAAAAGGACAAAAAAAGTTGCATGTTCAGACAAACAAATATAAACATGTCATTGTTGCTCTACATCAGAGCAATGAAATAAAGACAATATGGCTTATCAAGCAAAATTAAATGGACAGAAAGCATTCACTGTTGTTGTACTGTTCAAACACATCTGAACTTGAAGGAATGTTGCATCTGTAAACATCATCAAAGAACTAAAATTCCAACAAAAGCACTCCATTAAAGTGACCCCGTGAGCCTGTATAACAAAGTGCTGTGAGGTGGTCTACCTCTTAAATAGATGCCAGTGGCAACTACATGCACACATTAAGCACACACAAATATACACTACTGTGCAGTTTTGAGTTCACCACTGAGTTTGCGAATCTTGGAAGTCATCTTGTTGGAACCAAGCTCCATCTGGATCTTCTGAAGGGCCTCAAAGGTGAACCTGAAACCCTGTGGATACTCCATGTTAAGAGCATAGCAAAGTCCAAAGAGCATTGCCACTCCAGCTGCAAGAGAAGGCAACTCATTGAGGACTTCCACACCATCAATGACAATCCCAACGTCTTGGGGCTGCTGTAGAAGGCTTGAATTCTCTCTGAAGACGAAGACTGCCATGATGGTCCTCTCCAGCTCCTGCTCGGCTTGATCTTTCTGGGAGACCTGAGGCAAAATATACGAAATATGCAACTGAACAACTGCAGTCTGGCACACCTCATTAATCACTATATACTGTATAATGGCATAGGTGGTCTCCCGTGATGAATAAAGTTGAATCATCATTGTGACAGAAAATATCTGGACATACCATGTATTCCTTTATAAGGTCCTCAACACGTTCTCCCAGGTAGATGATGAGAGCTTTGAGGATACACTCCCTTCTGAAATCGGCATCAGCACCCTTTAGGGACAATCAAAATGGTTATTATGCGATGTGTACACTAGTCTAGCAACTTAATTCCCAGCTCTACCATAAACAGTGCTTTTACAGTGTGTGCCTGGTCAATACTGAATCCATGGCAGACAAATTGAAAGCAGTGAAAATGTAAAGCCATTCTAGTACATCTGCCAGAGGTCACTAGTAGTCCCTCTTTACATATGAAGACAGACTGGATGGCTCCTGTTTGGGTTCCTATAGTGACAGGTGCAGAAATTATTTTCTATGCGCTACTACACATTAATGTACTCATAGGTGGCACATGTTTTTCTGTTTTTAAATGGTTGATAGTGAATATGGTGCAAAACTTGGCACACAATAACAATGCCATGTACATCAATTGCACATCATCTGCACATCCTCTTCATGTAGAAGGATTGAGGGCTGTCGTTAGTGGCTAATTATATACTGCACATCATACCTGGTCAAGAAACTCAAGGATCGTGGCAGTTTTTGCTTTAGTGATCCCTCCTTTCTTTCTGAAGATCTTCAGCAGCTGCGGGGAGTGCTTGTCCAGGTGCGCCATAAGTCAGGTCAGGAGGGGAACAGCAGTAACACACAGAAACTCTGCATCAACCTGCACACAAGAAAACATTGCGAAATACACTTAAAATTTAAGAATAATGTGAAATAAAGAAAATAACAAAAGCAAAACATTTTCTCATCTATGGGCTTAAGTATACAAAAAGTTGTAAAAAGTGTACCTCTTCCATCTGAAATAAAGCTGGCCATCTTTCCATGAGGTTCTCGATGGTTGGCTTCTGATCCACAATCTCTTGCCTCCTGAACTGAAAAGTCCTGGCCATCTTCTCCCGTATGGTTCTCTCAGTGGTTAGCTCTATTTCTTCATTCAAGTCATAGTCAGATGGATTGGAAATGAGTGACGTGACAACTATTCCACTTTTAAAGTCATTAATGGTGCATGACTGATGTTTTCTCCATTTATGGCTCCGGAAACTGCTGTATATGTTGGTTTTGTATGAGCAACCATCAAACATACATGGGACTACTTCATATTTTCTCAGATGTTCATAGATATGTTGGAAAAAAACGTGCTCAGTAGAAAGCTGATTGTTTCCACAAATGTAACACTTGAAAGAAGAGTGTCTTTGTTGGGACTCCAGAGAAGGATGATTTCTAGAGAGATGTTTCTGAAGACCATTCCATGTCTTGGACGAACAGGGACATTGTCCGTGGATGCATGGATAGGGACGCCGCCTACCGTGAAACCGATGGTCAATTCTCAAGTGTTTCAGTATCTTAGATCTTCTTGAAAAATGCTTGCTGCATTCTTTGCATTTCCACATCCAACCTAAAAAAAGGAAAGTAGACCAGTAAATATTTAGAAAATGCAATGAACAGAAATCTTAGTTTGTTTAGTTTTAATGACAGTCTGGTAATCTATATATCTAAATACAATGTTGAGTCTAGCGGTAGTAAAGAACATTGAGCTGCATGTTTTGTATGAACTAAGATATCATTCATTCAACATCATTATAGCTACTACTGCGCTCTTACAATCAGAGCCACCCTAATGTAAAAATGACTGCGGGCAAATGCTACACTGTACTTGCCCCCCCCCTTTCATTAGAGATTTGCTTTAATAGAGTAAGCTTGGTTGAAGTTGGCATGTTCACTTTTTGAAGCACTCTGCCTGCCACACTGATCTTGCAGACCACTTCGACTGAAATAAAATAAATAAATAAATTAATTAAATCGTTTGGTCCACTTAATCTTGTCTCCACATTCATTAGGTTTTTCTGAACGTTGCAACCCAACAGTTTTACTGGCTCAACGATATTTTAACAATGGGCGCGTGCGAAATCACACTTCATAAGATACCTGCCAGCATGCCATGACATATCTCTGAAAACACAATGCATTCGGAAAATGAAGTTCTTAACCTACAGTAAATGGGGCAGTGTCGTGAACAAAATGCATGAAAACCAGTTGTAGAGCCGAACAAAAAGTTTAAGGCTTAACAAGGAGATTCGCTTACCGAGAGCATATCCTGTGAAACCGTTTTAACAGTTGGACAAACCAGCATGGCGAACACTGGGAAACATCACCGACCATACCATACAAGTATAATGCATGCACAAAACACCATTAATTTTCAACGGGCCTCGCTACCATTAACAAACTGGGACTTTACAATCATAGTGGTATAAACACACTAGACTAACTAATTGCTAACATGGCTTTACATGGGTTAAGCTAGTCAAGTTCACCGTGTAGCCGAGCTAACCGTGGTGGAAGCTATTGATTGGTAACGAATTATGCCTACCTTGATTAATTCCAGCTACAACCGAACAATGTACACATAGTTATATTTCTCGTGAAATACGTGTAAGTTCAGAAATTACACCACATTTAACCCAGCGAAAAAGAAAGCGTTTACTGGGATACCCACATTTAGGCGGGACTTTCAGCTTGCTAACCAGGTGACATTAACTCGGTCTTTTGCATTAATACAATTGTAGGCTTGTTAAGACATGTTTACATCAGCTTAGTTTAGTACTTACCGCAGGTTTATTCTTTGATAACGTGCTCGGACGTTAATCATTCCTTCTTCCCCATGCCGAAACGGACGAAGCTCTCCAAGCACTTCTCCCCAACTTCTTCTCACGTGACTCAGATTGAAAATATGACATCATTTCCTTTCAGCATGTTTTGAGAGGAACCAAAATATTTGCTTTCTTCCCTTCAGAAGTCTTATTAATTCAGTCTGAATCAAAATTGACACCTCAGAATGCAAAAAAATAGACTTTCACAACCAAGTCAATTATTTTACATTGTATTCAATGTAAATTATTAGCTTGAATGAACAACTCTGTGCTACACTTTTTCCAGTGCACAAAAAAATTTGTAAATTAAAAACGCATAAAATAAACTAAAATGAATAAAATAATGTTTTTTTTTTTCCTTTTGGTTCTTCAAAATGAAATGAATTGAACCTAAAACGCAGGAAAGTGATTTGGTATCAGATTTGCTGTCATCTCTGGATGACCTTCCCTTAATTTCCAAAGCTGCGTTTCCTTTGGGGGAAGCCACAAAGGCTTGCTCCCAGAGCCCCCGCCTGTGATTGGCACCGGGACAGGCAGGCCAGATAATTGTTTAAATCGTCCCATTGAGGATGCCTCTGCGCGCTTTGATCGATATCCCATTACTGCTTCCTGCATATCTCCCTCCAGCACCTTGCAGGTACAAGCCACAAACCCCATCCATGTCTGATCCTAAATATCGTTCGATTAAAACTTCCTTTTAAATAGATGACATTTATCGATCCCCGCAGCAAATATGAAACTCCATTAGCACGTCACGGCTGGGGTGGCGGAGCTGGATTTAGACGGGATTTCTTTCCGCAACATGACATTTGAAGCGCAGGGCGCTTTATCAATTATTTAAGGATTAGTGACCAACTCTTCCTTCTCCTCTGAATGCAGCTTTACGCTCCACTAACCTCTGACCCCAAATCAAATATTTTTTAGATTAAAAATAAATAAATAAATAAAATAAAATCCTTGATATTGTAGTTAAATTTATCATAAAAAAGACTTATGGAAGTTTCTCGGTATAATCATTTTTGTCAAGTTTAGACAGATTTCTAACTTATTAAGAGCTGTCCTTCAGCACCACAAAGCTGGACGGGGAAGGGGACGGGGGGCACACGCACACCATTATTTGAATCCAAGTTTTTCATCGCTGTTGCAGAAGCCTTGCACGTTTTTTGATTATTTTTTTTAGTAAATTTAAAAAGGAAAAAAAACAACTATATATTAAGAATCCTCTGTCAATTTAAAAAAACAACTCTTATTTACAATCAGAATGCTTATTTGAAAGATTAATTTGCATGGTCAGAGTCAACTTAGTAAGTACTGAAACGGTGAAAAATAAAGATAACAAAACAAATGCAAATGAGTGAAAAAATTTGTGAGTATCGATTTATTTTAGCAGATGAAGGAGTAAGAAATATGGAGGTTTGGGAGCTTGATGAACATTGTGTTGCATGCTTAAAATCTAAGAAAGGGAACCTTTGTAGATGAGGAAAGGATCAGATTTATAAGACGCTGAGCAGATCCAGTTTCTTTCCGTTTTAGAGCAACATTTTCACACAGAATGAGCAAAAGTTCCAAGTCAGACTCATTTTCAAAACTTCAGCAAAATGTCACTACCTCAGCCAAAGATTTCTTTCCATCATTCCTTCACTCTAGTTGTAGGGCTCATTTTTCTTGATTCACATTCATTCAAAAACTCAGTTTGTAGGCAAAGAACTCGTAAAAGTATTTTATGGGTTATTTTTACAAAAAAACAAAGATTTATGTTTTACGAAAATGTAACTTTTCGAGAGAGAACTGTGGCCCCGATGTCTCAGGATCCGAACTGCATTTCAAATGGCCCTGATACGTCACGCCCACCTGACAACCTTCTGGAGGTGCTCCTGTATAAGGCAGCCTTTAAAACTTTGCTCTATAAGTGAAAGGCCAGTCAAATCCACTTTGCTTGATTGTGATTGTGAAGATTGTGTTAAATGAAAGTAAAGTGAAACACGCATGCCAAATTTGTTCTTGTTGTTTTTGATAAAACAACACAATTTGAGTTGGTATAAAAACTCACAACAATGTCCTTTATACCTCAAAACATTATAATGCAACAGAAATCTGTTGATTATAGGATGTGCAACTGTGCCTCTCTTTTTTAAATTTAATGTCTTGTTTTCAAGTTTAATTTTTTTATGACCTTCCTTTGAGAATCTCTGTGGTCTTTTGTGTGATAATCAATATAAATAGGACATATTTTCTTTGGCTGGGCCTCCAATGTGGGGGGTCCTTTGCCCCCCATTTCCCTCCCTTGGTGGCGCCACTGCGCTGACCTTATCTTGTCTTTACAGGAGAAGAGACAGGCGATGAAGACCCAGCAGTCCTTCCTGATCCCATTCTAACACGTTCCTCACGCGAGCGTGAGGACGCAGGCCGGAGAGCCGTGGCCACCCCGCGGGACCCATCACCGCACAAGCGACGACGTGTTGACCAGGCGTGCGCCAAACCGCGACGCGCCAGAACAGCGTTCACATACGAGCAACTGGTGGCTCTGGAGAACAAGTTCCGCGCCACTCGGTACCTGTCCGTGTGCGAAAGACTGAACCTGGCTCTGTCCCTGAGTTTGACCGAAACGCAGGTGAAAATCTGGTTCCAGAACCGGAGGACCAAGTGGAAAAAACAGAACCCCGGGGCGGACAGCACCTTACAGACCGGCTCCAGCTCCCTGGTCAGTGTCAGTCCAAACCCACCGTCCTGCAGCTCAGGTTCCGGCGTCTTCCACCAAACTTTCTCCAACTTCAGCTCTGGGAGTGTGATTTTCCACACAGCTGGTGGTGTTCCTCTTTCATCCACTAGGGGGCTCTTGCATCCCTTTATGCCAAGTGGATTCGTTCAACCTTACTTTAACTGACATAAAATAAATGAAGCTGACTCAGACTTTGAGCCAAGTCATTGTTTGAAATCTTTTCTTTTTTTATTTTTGGGAAAATATTTTCAGTACAGAAAATATTAATTGTTCATGGTATGCTAACCTTTTAAGGTTTCATTGATGTACAGTTACACATCCAGGATATTTAAATGTGTTAATTAAGGATTTAATTAGATGAAAATCGTGATGATGTATTTGAGTTGAAATATGAACCAATCTGAGTTCTTAGTTTTCACAAAAGCCTCTCCATCTGTAGTTGCCAACAAATCCCCCTTCTTGTGTTTTATTGCTCCAACTGAGGCATATCTGTCTATATTTTGAAAACTGACATGTTCGAGTTAAACTAAATGACATAAATGTAACTTTTCATAGAACAGTAAAAACATGCTTGCATGTGTGTGTGTGTGTGTCTGCTTAATACACCGTAAGAACATTTCAAAAACAAGCTGCTGTTCTGGAAAGACCTCGAAAAACATTTAGGTATAAAAGACATAATGATGATACTTTGCATTGCTGACCTTGTCTAAGATCTAATTGTCTTATTTGTGGGGCTGACTTTTTTACTTTTTTCTGTATTAGACATAATAACTTGTGAAAGGAGATCTAATAGTTCACATGAAAGGTCGGTTCTCTGGGCTTAGCTGCACAGACCTGTGGATCGGGAGGAGTGTCTATCTCCAGTGGTTACTGGGCCAGACGTGGGATGCATCCTTGACAGATCAACACTCCCATTACAAGTCAATACACACAGTCAGGATAAACAAGAGTCCATACACTTGTATATAATACCAATTTATATGTAGGCTCCACGTAGAAGGCTGCCAGGCCAGGATTTGAATCCATGACCTTTTCACTGCAAATGTGCATCCCGGCACTCACCATTCAAGAGAAAATTCGTACTTTTCTGTGAGTTATCCAAACATTTCTTTGTCAGGTTTTGGAACGTACACTTGCCTATTAACAGGAGTTGTGAATTATCCAATGAAATAGCAGCAACTTTCTTCATTCAAACATCCACATATTCTGAAGAAGATTTGCAGATGTTCAAACCCAACATTAAGGTGGCAGGAAGGGATTTAGGTGACTTTTAATTGAGGATGGACGTTGGTGACACATGAGTTGGAAGGAGTATTTCAAAAACTGTTGACCTAATGGGATTTTCACATATAACCATATTTCATATCAGTGATCAGGAAAAGAGTAAATGGGAAAAAAAATGTGAGGCTACTGTTCATACAGCCTAACTAAAATTTAACAATAACACATTAGAAAAAGGTCACTTTGTCTGATGAGTCAGGATTTCTGCTGTGGCTTTGGTCAAAATTTGGCATAAATAACATGAAAGTTTGGATCCATCCTGCCCTGTATCAGCAGTTCAGGCTATAGGCGGTGATGTGATGCAGCAGAAGATTGTTTTTCTTGACATACCTTGGGCCAAAACCAAACCAAACAAAATAAAAAATAGCACTATGGAATAAGAAATGCACAAAACAACCTTAAAATCCATACATATCTTCAATGTTGACATTTTTGACTTTTCAAAGAGAGAGGCTGCACAAGACAGCACACAAGTACTCAGGTTTTAAACACCGTTTCAGCTTTAGATGTAGCCTCCTTTCTTGTTTCTTTAATCCAGCTGTAAGATGTGCTTTCTGACACTCAAAAAGAAAAAAAACTAAAATATCTTTTACATTTTTTCTTTTAAGCACTATAAAGTTGTAGAATTTGCGAAACTTGTTTCTTTAAACTCTTTAAAGTCTGAAAAACCACCTAGAATAAGATTTATATTTGTTGGTTTGAGCTTCACTCAAAAGGCAACACTTTGGCCACCACCGGATAAAGTCACTTCCACGATACAACCACAGAGTGTCGCTGTTTCTTTGAATATAAAAATGTCATTTTCTTCTCTGTGTTCAAAAACAACTGGAGTACAGCTGTGTTCTTTGTGATATAGGATTTATTAAGCTCATTATAAGAGATTTGATCTATCGATTTAGGATTTATTTTATGGACTCTTGAACCTTTTTACTATGTTTTGGTTATTGTGTATTTGCTTTTAAATGCTTGTTAGGTCCAGCTCTTTGCACATTTACACCATGACCCTTCCACTGTCCAATAACGGATTGAAGAGACCTCTGTGAGATGTTCAAAGTGTAAGTTATTTTATGTAACCTAATCCCGTTTTAAATGTTTACACAGCTTCTTGTTCTTCAAGACGTTTTTGCACAAATCTTCTCAAACAGATCAAATGAGGACTTTACAGAACAGCTGGTGATTACTCACTACTAGATTTAATTAGATCAAATAGTAAAAAACCCTTATTGAGTATTTATGCCTCCTTGAATACTTGGAATTGTTGCAAAGTGCCAAGAGACAACATTCTTTGTGAACTGGCAATATATAAATAAACTGGATTGAACTAACTTAAGGGGACTTCCAAAAAATTTTATTTATGGGTATCAGATTAAAAAGTGCTGGTTGCAAATACATGCTACGCTTACTTGTAGAGCTTTTTTTGTGTGCAGTTTTTCATGCTGTCAATTAACAGCATTATTATATTGTATGCAATTCCAATTAAATACATTAAAGTGCGCTTTAGCAACATTTAAAACATGTGGAAAAGTTTAGGAAGACATTCTGCAAGACACCATATTACTCCACTCACGCTTTGTTTGACTGATGCAACATTTTACCCAACAAGCCAACAGAGTAAGACCGACAACAAGAGAGCAACGTTGATCCATGTTGTCCATCAGGAGAGGATCGGCCGATTTCAAACCTGTCAGCCAGCATCATTAGCTGACATTTTGGCAGTGTGTTGTGCTTTCATTTGTTTGACTCTCTGGTCTAGGAAGGCACCTTTCTCTGTATGTTGAGAAGGTGAACATCCTACTGATGGAGGTACTGTTTCTGGAGGGCAGACAAAAGTCTCCTGATATCACTCTGATTGTTAGATGGGTGTCAAGAAGCTTTAAATTGGAAGGAATTTTCTCACTTCTGTCAAAACTCGACACATGTCTTCATGTCACTGAGGAGCTAGCATTCATTTCCCCCCCACCATTTCTCTCCTACATTCCTGACTGTCTCTATTTGTATCAACCCATACGTGCTTTCGCATACCGTCTTTGCAAAAGCTCACCAACTCACAGAATCAGCAAAGCAGTAAATATATAGTATCCCTCTGACGGCGCTCTCAGTTTTACACCGGCGCATGTAAATGTCTCCCCTTTGGTCCAGGGATATTTTTCACTGCATAAAGTCTGGAATGCAGAAGATTTGACATCCTGATCAATAGTCTTCGAAATCCAGCATGAGGAACTCACACCGTACTTTGGCTTCAGGCAGCTCTGACATGACAATACGATGAATAATTTTGCGGTGTGTTTGAGGGGGTCCCATGGTCTTGGTGGAAAGGGTTAGCTTGTTTAAAATTCATGTTTGAGTGACTCTGCAGAGACAAGGTCACTACCGGGTCTGTGATGCATGCATGCGTGTGGGTGTGTTTGTGTATATGTTTTATGTTTTTTTTTGTTTTTTTTGTAAGTGCGTCTGAGTCGCCAGCGCATGGGAGGAAAATTCCATCTGTAGCCCCCGTTCTCTGTACTTACCCGAGTTGCAGGCTTGAATAAATAAAAGCGAGCAGAGGATTTCCTGGTATGTGTGGATGTTATCTTCAGCTGCGGTGGTCCACAGGGACTGGGCTCTTCTCCACGGAGGATCACAAGTCACAGGCAAGCAGAAAGTTGTACGGAGAGAAGAGTAGAAGTGTTTTGGAGTGAAAGGGTGAATAAAGTTTAAAGCTGCATGTAAATACCGGGAAAAGAGTCTGGCTCGATTGGCCCTTTGGGTCCCTAGAATTGTGCAAACCCAAAACTTTTAACCTGCTGCGGTCCGCACTGAGGGAAGCCAAGAGTAAAACCTATCACCTACTTTATAACAAAGATCAAGTAAATATCAAGTCTTAAGGCTGCATTAACAGACTTTATTGATACTCCCACATTAACTTGCTTCTTAAATACACAATTTTGACAAATATTGAATCAATGCAAGAAAAAAAAAACATGCAGAATTAGAGCTTATTATGTGACACTTTTGTTTCCCCATAATAATGGAGCAACTGCGGTCACTAATTTGAACATTTATGAATAATAAAAATTACAATGTTCTGGCTTGTTGGGGGCACTCAGGATCTTCCGTACTCTCAGAGAAGCAGAAGAAACCATTAGTTCAAAAGCAACAAAATGCCAGATTACAGTTTACAAATGAACTCATTGACAAAGAGCTTTCCACTTTTGATGATTTTCTGCTCATGGTGGATAACAGTAATATTAAAATATTATCTCAGACCAATAAAAAAAAAAACATTTTTAATGCTAAATGTAGACTTAATGAAAGGTATCTTTAAGACCTGCTTATGTGTAATTTTCAAAACATACTTTCAACCTAACAAATGAGCCTCGTGAGAAATCACATTGACCATTCGTACTCTCAAAAGCACACACATCTACACTTGGATACACACATTGGTAGACATCTTGGGGTTAAGAGCCTTGCCCAGGGCGTCACCTTCCAACTGCAAGACAACAACTTTACTAAACATGTACGTGACAGTGGTGGATAAAACAGCAACTCGGTGAATTCAATGTTCCTCTTCAGAGGGTTTTTCACTCTGTTGTCATGGAAACATTACCTTTGTCATTGCAACCTGACCTAAAAAGGGAAGAAATACATAAACTGCAAGTTCCTCATGTAAAAGCAGCATGAAACGCATCCGCGTGTCGTACATACAACAGAGAACTGTAAATGATATAAACTAATTTGTGTACATTGGTGCAGACTGTAGAGCAGACGGTGGCACCATCACTTAGATTTGTTCTACAAACCAAGATGGCAACGGTTCAGATTTTTGCTCCTACGCCTCTGCCGCATATTTAAAAGTCTGACTCTTTCTCTCTGTACCGTGCAGTACGTGGGCTGCATTGTCCTGCTGTTTGTGCTCTTATTAGGGCGAGAAAACACTAACTTCACCATGCCGTATTACTTGGGTTATTGAGGCCAGTTTATGAAATAAGGCATGTTTCTAAAAAGCATCCTGGCCTTTATTCTCTCTTGTTTTCGTTTTTCAACACGTCAGCCCAGGTTTTTACTTTAGCATGTCAGCTCTTGCCGGCTTTCAAACAAATCCAAACTCTTTTATATCGACCTGTCTTGCTCTTTGAATGAATGGTTGTAATGCAGACAGACAGAAGGACATGGGTATCTTTAGAGTAAAAGCGTATCCGTCAGACTTTGCAGATTTCCTGTTAAAGTTTTTGACATCCCTCTGAGATGTTTGTGGCTCATCTCATGCATACCCCCAGCACAGCAGGGGAGCAGTCAAAGCAGCAGGAGATAAAACTGATTCCTTCAGTGCCAGGCAGCATTTCAGGCTCAAAAGCATCAACTTGTAATGGTTTGTTGGTCAGCTATAGAAAGTGATTAAATGGGGTTAGCATTGCAAACTGAGACAGAAGCTAAGCTCTGTAGCATCTGTAATATAATAAACCTCAATAAACTGTTTATTATAAGCATTTTTCAGAAGAACCACATTAAAGCAACAGCAGTTCACCTCCCCAAAGCCAAATGTGTATCCTTCCAAATCCAAACACTCCTTTCGTATTGCCTACAGTCTATCTTCATTTTGGCATTTACAAGAAAAAATGCACCAAAATGAAATCACCACGTTAGCATCAAGTAAACATTCCTGTTTCTGTATTATGATGACACCATGCAGAGATTCTCAAATGTCTGCACACAAAAACTGTCAGCAAAAAAAAGACAGATAATATCAAAAGTATTTCCACTTTCAAAGTGTCATGTTGTTGCTGGGGTTAAGAGGTTTAAAAACAGAGAAAGACAAAAAAAGGAGCTTCTGTAGCAAGTTTTCATGAGAGTGCACACCCTTAGCACCACAGAAAGAGTTAAGATGTCCATCCAAATCATCAACACAATGCTAAGAAAGTTTTGTAACGACCGGTCCTGAGTTCAGAGCAAAAATTCGTCTGAAAATCCAGAGTAACCTAAGCAGCGCTATGGACAAGAAATAACCTCACCATTTGACATATTTAGAAAATCTTTGCAAGGCAAATCTTGTTAATTCCTTGTTTATTATGTGGATAAACTGCCACAAAAGAGGACTGGACATGGTTTTTCAGTCAAAGTGCGCATAAAGCGTAGAGTTCGACCAGGAATGAGAACATTTATGCAGATGTTTCTCTGTTTTTATATTTTTTTCCTAAATAAATGTGCTCCTTAGCCGACAAATAAGGCATTTGTGTCAAATTAAAGCTATTTTAACAGGATTGTAAAACTTAAGCCCTTATATTTTGTTTTGCTGTCAAATCAAGTCAATACTCTGATTTCTCCAGGTCATCTTTACCCAGCTGTATTGACTTTTTTATGCATTGTTTATAACATCCTTTTTAATAGACCAATTATGGTGCGATAGCTGAAATGTCTCTGTAAAGGGGAAGCACATTTCTAGGATAAAACCTGATTTATATCAGTACAAATAGACCGGAGTAGTACTGAATGTGATTTAGAAACTTGAGAAGGAGTTTCTTTTTTCAGAGAACTTTTTTTGGAAAAAAGTTTGCACAAGAAAGTCTGGAAAATGCATGTTCTCTGCGAATGGTGTCTTCAATTAATCTGCGGCATGCCGTGCTATTTAAGCCGGTCCAATCCATGTTTCCCCTTCCCTCACAAACCTTTTGACTCCATGTGTTGTATTCTGTGGACGCGGGCCAAGGCAGACACGCTTATGATTACATGAGCTCTGGCAGAGGAGTTGAGCAGCACATAAAAGCTGATTTTCCAAGGAAGAGGCTTGAGTCAGTGGGTGAAATGAAGGGGAAATCCAGATGCTTGAATCCACTAAACCTTTATGTTGAATTCCTAAACTAAAGACTGGTTCTTGAATGCTCAATCTTAAAACCAATGTACAGTCGACCCATTAATATGTTCAGCCTTGAGCTGCTGGATATTTTACTGCAGTTCTCACCCCACTGTAACACGAAGGAGCTTTATTATCAGGGTGTCATAACAATTGGGTAAATCTGGGTTTTGACATACTCTGTGGTCAGAGAGTAAATCTCTTTCAGTTTGTGATTAGGCTTTCCCTCAGCGGCTCCATGTATGATTTTATCCTCCCTCTTCCCAACTCTGCCAGAAGTGTTGCTTCACACCGAATGCATTTGAAGGTCATCGGCGCTAATAACAGAGGAGCACAAAGAGTTTAGCAGCCTGCTAACAACACAGACAGAGAGTTGTTAATAACACGCTTTGTGAGAGTCAAGAACCGCAAGGCTGGTGGAGAAACTGCTCAGGGATTTGGTGACAGGTCAGTCAGCGTGTTGAAATCCGGGCAATCAGCAGCGAGATTGTTTGTGCGCTATGCTTAAGAGTATAGAATTTCTTGTGCAAAGTCGAATTGAAGTTACGCAGCGTGCAAACATGCAGGAATCTTCCTCACCACCTCAGTTACTTTGGAGTCTTTGAGAAAAAAACAGATTAGGTTGTGAAACTGTTCACATTTTGTCTCGTTATGACCTCAAACCTCAGTGTGCTTTGGAAGGATTTTACGTGAGAGGCTGACAAGCAAAGGACAAAGGATGCAAATAAAAATCTAAAAAGTGTGTTGTGCTCTATTGTTTGTTACCACTGTGTAAATACTACATATAGCCATCATTATCTTTAGTTATAACAGTATGTGTTTGACAGGGTTGTCAGGTTTTAAAGTGGATCCAAATGCAGACGAGGAGAGGCAGCAAGTAGGTGACGAAAAATGATGAACAAAGATATACAAAAATCACAGGGAAATGAGGGAGCCAGAGCAGAACAAAAACACGAACCAGGAACATAAAGCCGGCAAGGTACTGACGGGGAAATAACGGGATATAACAGGAGGTACCAGCCAGGAGTGAGAGGAGAAAAGGTGTATAGAGAGAGAAAGTAACACAGGGGGCAAAGGAGAGTACACTGGGTACTAGGAAATGAATCTAACATAAAAGAATAAAAACATAGCCACATAAAAAGTTATGGTGGGCCGAACTTGGCCTTGAGTTTGACACATGTTTTAGAGGATCTAGTGCTCACTTAACATTCTCTAGTTGGTGGACAGACTGGTTGCTTCCTCGTTGAAGCTCTACTTTAGGCTCTGGGTTTCTTACCTGGAAAACCTCTATTTTAACTCGTTGCATGGAAAATCCATCCCTGGAACCTCTTTTTCCAGGGAAAAAGAGACTTGAAAGACAGCTTCTCCAACAAATAAAAGTCTCCCTATAGTTTTATTACATGTTGAGATCAACCAGAATGACTCTGCCTAAGGCTTTATGCGAATCGTTGCAACTTATAGATCCTACCGCCTTCCAGACTGGAGATCCGCACACAAGGAACAGCAACTGAACAATCACCAACCTTAAAAGGTTACTGCTTTATCTCTGGACTAGCAAAACGTGAAGAAAACAATCAAATTAATTGAGAACAATATAAATATTCTTATATTTATGCTTGACTCTCTGAAGCAAAGTTTCACATAGGGAAATCCAAAATATCTGATGTGGCCGGGAAACGTTTGGCGTAACCTTTAGATTCATTCAGAATGAAAACCTGCGAAACATCCACGACGATCAAAACAAATTCAGCGACTGTTAACACCCAGAGACGCGCAACTGGGATCCCAATCAATTTACCGAGAACTGACAGCAATTACACTCATGCTCTCATGCACATGGATACACTCTAAAGCGAGGCAAGTTTATTCAAATGTGACTTATCTTTATTTAGCAGCAGCAGATTCCCAGGGCGCGCTCTTTCACGTGTGTGAAAGGAATCATTTTGCCTCTTTAAAGCCACAAATGGTTGGCGCTCCAAAGATTTATATGGCGGCGGCTTTTAACATTTCATTTCACCTTCCTTTATTTTTCTGTTTACTCCCTGCAAGAACCAGATGTCATGACAAATGGGTGTAGAGTCCGCTAGAGACAAGGGAATTAATTTCCTTCCTGTAAAGAAGAGGAAACGTGTCATCGACTTGAGAGGCCTGTATTATGTGGGATGTGCACTCCAAGGTTTCCATTTTTTGCAAGACAGCTTTTCTGTCTGTGCCAAATCTATATTTGCTGATAAGACAAGAATGTATTTGAATTTGCTACTCTTTAGCAGAAATTCATGCCTGATGTCAAAAATAATGTGCGTAGATGGAGACCACTCAGGGCATGGGAGGAATACTTGATCATCCACTCAAGTAAAATAAAAACATCTGAGAGTCGGATTCTTTGCCACAAGATGTGGGAATTGCACTGTTGTTTTGACCAATGGATACAGTTTAATTAATGTAATAACATGCGTGAGCATGGGCCTACACCTGACCAATTTTAACACATTTTTGAGTAAGACTGATGACAAGTAGAACTGCACCAAAATGAAAATTTGGGTTGATATCAATATCCGATATTAATAATGCTGCTGTGGCCGAAAACCGATGTTTGCCGATCATATATTATAAATATAATGTTATATTATAAATAAAATATTTCTCTACCATTCTGAAAACTTTAAAAGGAACTAGCAGAAACAGATGGCATCGAGATGAAAATAAATATTGGCTGTTCATATCAATGTAGTTTTATTTATCGGACTGATAACAGTTTGTTTAAAAATGACCAATGTTGGCCAACACTGATGTGCTGATATATTGTGCATCCCCAATGAAAAGTAATGAAAAATATATCGCTGCCCTTATTGTCATGTATTGAGTCTTCGAGTAACAATGAAATATAGTTTTCTCATAAAGATGGGCAAGTTCAGCAGAATAACAGCTTGTGAGCTGTCTCTAGGAATAAAGTAGAAAAACAGGAACATTTGGTATATGTTACATTTTTGAAGTTTCTCCCCACTTTCCCTACTAGTTTATAAATTATGGATAACGTATTCTTATCAAACCAATATTTTTTTTATACTTTTACCTTTTTGTCTTTCTTTTGGCTTTGTTGTTTTGTTTGTATTTCCTTCTAATTCATGTGAAACACTTTGAACTGCCTTGTTGCTGAAAATGTGCAATATAAATAAAATTATCTTATTTGTCCTTACTGTTTCCAAATCAAAACTGTAAATTTGTCTTCTTTTAACACGCTGGTTGCATAGTTTGGGGCAGGATATTGACCAAACCTCTTTAGCAAATGCCTTTGCACCTGAACATAATTCTTCAGATCAGGCTTCCTTTGCTTTGTGAACTAGTCTATGGCAAACTCTGATGTACCGCATACTCTCTCAGTGTTCAGCTAATAAAGTCTGCTGGAGCTCACCAGGGATAAAAACTGGACCAGTGTGAGAAAGCGTCTCCCCAAATAAACTTTAACAAGCACCCCTTTTCTCATCCAATACTTTTCAGTATGAGTAGATGGGTTCGTTATGAAAAACAGTAAACGCAGATTTATTTACCTTCATTTTTGTGCGTATTTACTTTTAAAATATTCACCAACACGATAGCCTAACGGTTTGGAGAAGCAGCATCAAACTCTGTCTGATTCTCGGTGAAAGAATGCATTTCAAACATGAAACCCATTCACGGAAATCTCCCACATTATTATTAGATGTTCCGCTTGTTCTTCCTACGCTGCTCCTTGCGCCCTCCCCGCCTCGCGCTCTCTTCGCCTCCCCTCCGAGCTGCGCGCGGCAGACCTCGGAGCGCGCAGTCTGATGGAGACGCTCCTGACGTGACGTCGCAGCTCGTTTCGCCGTTTGCCCACACTAACACGGATCGCACTGAGGATAGGCGGACTGTATCTTTACCGTCAGTTCAAATTGGGTTAATCACATGAAAGCGGCTGCATAAAATCGACTCAACTCCAATGTGAGTATTTTCTTGTTTTAAATCACGAACAGGGACAATGTATTTTTTCCCAGCTTAAATTTGGAGTTTTGATTTTTTTTGTTCTTTCTTTTTGAAAGGAGCTTGGGGGATAGAAAAACATTAAGTACCTGATTTTTAAAACGGCTACCCGATTTATTATTATTATTATTTTTTGTTATTTAATAGATTATGAGTAGAAAGGTAATTATTTTGTATGTAGTTTAGAGGGGATTAATCACCTACGTACTGCATCGTTGCAAACTGATCAAAGGTGAGCTACATGCCTCCAGTTCTGTTTAAAAGCAAGTCCTGGTTAAACTGTTTCCAGTTCTGAACAGCTGGAGAATATCTCTGTGACATTTCTCCAGGGGGTAGACTTGGACAATATCCATTTTTAATACTTTCCTACACATACACATGTAAAAACTATATGTTCCTGTTGTTTCTTTATTATCTGTGTGTCATTTTGGACATTTGCGGTGTTCTTATAAATTATAACAGTGTTTTTTTTTTTTTTTTTTTTTACAATGACAAACAATTGCCATTCTTTGCCAAAATAACATTATGGAACAAAGAGATTCATCAGGTCTGAAGGGCCCAGCACGGTCGGGTCGATGCCACAGTTGATGCACGCTCACGTGGTTGCAGGACATTAGTTTTAGCATACACCCCACTGAGCCTAGCTTCTGTGAAACCCTTCCCATTGCACTGTCCATCAAGGTACTTTATCATGATGTGTGGCTTACAACAGTGTAGTAAACACAGTGATCGTGGAAAAAAGAACAACTACTATGAGTTCACAAGTTTGGAGAAGAAGGAGGAAATAGTGACTGACGAGCTGCAGGACGTCAGATACTTTCCGTGTTATTGGAAGCCAAAAAAACAGAGCTTCTGACCAGAACAGAGCAGGGGGAGCTCAGTGTTTTGGTCCAACAGTTGGCCCTTCTTCAAGGCCTCGGACAATTGTTCTTTAAAACTATCCACCCTGCTCTCTGAAAAACCGTCTCTGGAAGTCTGGAAGAGTACTTGAAGCTGTTTTCCACACTAACCAACATGTTAGTTCTGACCAATCACACAATATACTTCGCCTGGACAGGGGGCCAAAAATGTCACCAAGGGGTTGTGACAAGAAAGGGTGACGACAAGAGCCTGAGGACAAAACTATTCAGTTTTTGTCACACAATTGCAACAATGGGAACTGCAGAGCCACTGAGCAATGAAAAAAACAAAAACTAATGCTTTTCAAATGATTTCCATACACAAAGATATTTATATTGCTTGTTCTTGAATCAGAAAATATTCATTTTTTTTGTTCTTCCAAAGGTTGACCTGTAAACTTTAGCTTATTCAGCATCCATCCGCTTGGGCTCCAAACTTTACAGTTAAATGTATCAGATGCTCTACCCTGTACATCCAGTCAGCATTGATTTTGCTTTTTTCTACTTATTTCTCCTTTTGCCTCTGCTATATTAACTTCATTAGACTCTGCAACATTGTTTTCACCAGATTTTTCCCACGATTTCCAGTTTGCCAGAGTCTCCCATCATCCATCACTAATAGCCATGCCTTTCTGGTACAAAAATCTGATTGTGTGTGGGGGGGAGCCACACCTCAGCTGCAGTCAGTCGGACATGTTTCAATATTTAGAACTGAATCTGGAGACCAGCTGGTTGTGTGAAATAAACACTGAAGAATCACAGGTTGTGGCAACAAAGATATTTTTTAAGTCTTTCACATGACTAAAAAGTAAACAAGTTAAGGCTGGAAATAGCAATGGAATGGAATAAAGGATTGGCAGCATCAGCGTGGCAGTGTGACCGTTTATCTCTCTGATTTATACTCGTTGCAGTCACTCAACTAAACACCAGATGTCGATGTTGAGCGGACAATCCTGGGATAGAGCAGAAATGGAGGCAGCAGAAGAAGAGATAGAAGGAAATCCTGTCTCTTTTATATAAAAAAAGAAATAAATGTATGAATATTTATTATGAATTTATATATGAATAGATACATATGAAATGCACCGAAACTTATCTTTGCATTTTTGGACACAGTGAAACAAGATACTTGCACATGCCAGAAAACAAATGACTTATTTATACTCGTTTACAAGTATCGCGTGGCCTATCAAATGTATCTTCATATAGTGTTACTGTCTGACCCTGTGGTCACTTTCTCCCTCTTCCTCCACTGCTGAGGCCCTGACAGGTAGGCAGGTGACCTTTCCACAGTCCCACCCTTCTGGACTGGACTTCCAGTTCAGCTTCTAAATCACTCAAGTTGCCTATTTACTGACAGCTTGAGGGGGAAAGAGTTGACCCTTAATGTAATGGAACAGTGAGACAGATCCAGAGGGGGGAGTGACAGCATCTGTTCACAGTCCATAAGTCTTCACACACCTAAGTTAAACTTCAACTGCACCTCGCCCTCCAGCATATTTGGTCCGCTGGGTGGAGAGCCTTTACACAGAATTTGTGGAAAAAATGCCTAAGCTGAAAAGCTGTAAAAGCAGTGCTTCTCTTGGCAGGGCCTTGTGTAGAAAGGCTTATATAACAGGGGAGCTATGATAAGAAAGAAGGAGTAAATTGTGCCAAATTAGATTGTTTGGGCTGGATGCTGGGATCCACCACAAATGGAAGTAAGAGATTATTTAAAAAAAAATAAAATAAAAAAAATAACATTCATTAGGTGCTGGAATGTGGGAGAGATGAATGATTTAGAAACATGATGGCAATGTCCCAGAGCTTCAGGACAGTAACTTTTTACCAGAGATTGCGTCAATAGCCTTGGCGCATCGCTGTCTTATTTCAAATATGAACACTTTGACAATCGATGGAGATACGGTTTAAACAAACTTGGAAAACAATTTGCAATTTGATTAAATTATATGTGATATCTGAATGTTTTCATGATTATTTGATCTTATCAGTCATCAGAGAAAAGCTGAAACGCAATGGCTAAGACCATAGGTGCTGTGTTTATGGGGCTGAAATCTAAGAGTTTTATGAATGTGAGAGGTTTTTTTTATACATCTGCAGGGTCACATTTTGCAGTACTTAGCTATGTTTAAGTCAAGATAGCTACACTATCTTGACTTAAACTGCACGTACGATTAAGTCATTTCATACTGGTTAAACTAGAGGTGCTACTATAATTATAACGCTGCAAGGATGAGTCATGGGCACATAGAAAAATTTTCTGTTATATCAAGAAGTACTTCAAGTAAAACATTCTTCATTCTAGACCTGCAGCTACAAGTCTCGTTTTAACAGCAACACAATACAAAGGAAACTTAAACTGTTCTAACAAGTTCTTTCAAGGGCTGACCCAATGTACTCCTAAAAGAGAGATATAACTCAGTACATGTGTGCAGGTCACTGTTGCTCCCACACTTATCCTGCACATGTGCACCACTGAGGTATTTAAGCAGCTTCTTCTGTAATATCACAACAAAGAACTATGAGAACATTGCTTAATGCAACAGTACTCCATACTTTCTGCACTGAGTCACTCTGTGCAAAGAGTCAAACTGCCTGCATAAACCCATTTATGATTATTTTGACTAATATTTATCTTTGCACTCATTGGGGGACAGTTCAGATTTCATGGCCAGATTGTTAAATGATCCATAAACACGGAATAGCATCCACTGAAATTTGTGAATTCCACACTTTTGTTGCCAATACACATTCAGGGGAATCCCATTACTTTAAAATCTGCACCATATCCCCTTAATTTCTTCTGTTTTAGATGTTAGAATTGTGAAGATCCTTCATTTATAATTCTTCTTTGATTTTGCACGCGGTTCATTTAGCTTCTGCTCTATTTTTACCCAGAGTTCTTTGAGAAATTGCCGTATAGAAAAGGCTGTTAGTGATCAAAACTAACATTAAAAAAAAAAAAACAGGACAGCCCTCATAAATCCATCACTCTGCACTGCCCACCCAGACTGACACAAGATCTGCCATATGTATTCGCCCAACGCTTTCCCTTTACCTCCAACGTAATGTTTCACTTTAAAGTAACAGTGAACCAAATGACACCTGGCTATAACAAAAATATTTGAATGCTTATGTATAAACTGGCACGCACAGATGCAAAATCTACTTCTACTTTTACAAACACCGTATCTGTGCTCCAGATGTCACTGTGGACTGTGGTTATAAATAGTTAATATGACCCTTTGTAAGGCTTGTGTCCATTTTGTTGAGACTGTACTTTTGTGCTTCAATAGCCAGTTAGTTCAATAGTCTGAAAATCTACACTAAGTTTTTATTTCTTCTCTCTCTCTTTGTGGAGAGTGAAAAGAGATTGGAGCAATAATCCAGCAAGGAGCGATGGATTAAGGTGGTTTCCTGAACTGTTTGTGCTCTCAGGGCAGTTTGAGATTTCCTGTAAAAAAAAAAAAAAAGAGATTTTTGTTTTTTCATTTCTTTCACATTACTTTAACTTTTGATGAATTTCCAGTCCACACAGTAAACATTTTATGATTACCTCAGTTTTCTCATGTATCTTTGTTTGGCCAGTCTGCTTTCCTTTTGTAGCGTTAGAAATTTTGTTTTGCCTCCCACTTCCATGGTCTGCAGCCAAGCTTCCGTCACACAATGTACTGTAACGGATCAAGATGTGCTTACATAGTTGTAAACATAAGGACGTGATTTAAACATTTTTCAAGTGAGGCAGGGGAGTGCATGTGTGTGACTGTGCAGAGTGCTGGCTCTGACTGCCTCTTCTGTTTAACTAACAGAGATCCTCATGAGAAACCCTTCACATTCTGAGAGGTTTCAGTCCTACCGATTTGTGATGCACAGTATTTGTGTCGGCAAATCCTCATTATCAGTCCCATTTTTCTGCTGTCTAGGAAGGATGAGATGCGCATCGTGTTATCATGAGTGCAAGATGGAGGGTCAAATATATAATGAGATCGCTTGTGTCCATTTTTCCCCCACCTTGTCTGCATACGATTAATCATCGTGCAGGACTTTAACTTCCCATTTATTGTCATAGCTAGCACCCATCTTAACAACCAGTACATATACTGCTAAATTAATTGTCAAACTAATGTCCATTGTCAAGAACTATGAGCATATTCTTCCTTTCCTATGCAGAGGAGAACCAAACCCATATTGATCATTAGTTTAATTAAAAGGCCAGTTCCAAATCACAGCTTTAGAGTCTGAAGATCCACAGCTGATTAAAAATAACGAGGACCATCATTTTTCTATTTTACAGTTGCAAGCTACTGATATGGTGTTATTACTAATAATTAAATGGAACCGCGGTTTGCGACATTTGATGAAAAAAATATACAAATCAATAGTTCAAAAACAATCCAATTAGGCCCATCTACAGCTGAAACCACAGTTAGCAAACACCATATAAAAAGACATGATTTTTTTTCACACTGTCTGATGTGAAATCAGAATAAACTTTTCTGCTCTTAGGTCAAGTAGGATTACAGAGAGTTTTTCCTAATTGCCAAATGCCAGAAAATGAGAGAGAATTTTTTGAGGTTATTTTGATTTATTTCTTCAAAAGTCAAAAGTTTAAATACACTTCATTAGTATTGGTACCATAGCCCTTATACTGTATGACTTGGGTCAAATGTATTTGCTTTCCTTCCACAGGCTTATCAAAGTAGATGGCAGGAATTTTGGCCCATTTCTCCTGACAGAACTTGTGTACCTGAACCTTGTTTGTGTGCTGACTGGGTCACACATGCATTTTCAGCTTTGCCCATTAAGGCTTGATAGGATTCAGATCAAGTCTTTGTGATGGTCTCTCCAAAACAGTGACTCCAAGCATCACTCTGGAAAATGATATTAAGGCATTTAGATTTAAATTAGGCTATTCAATTTGAGGATAGCAAGGGACAAAGATAAAAAAAAAATGTGAATAAAGGCTTGAAAATCAGAAGGGTTGTTGTTCCAGCAGAACCGTGACCAGAAAATGGCTGGTTGCCAGAAATATTTTAGCAGCATCCAGAACAAAATGGTCCCAAAATCATAGTAGCAAAAAACAAAAACAAAACAAACAAAAAAACAAGTCCAGTGGGGAAGAAAAAGGTGCAATGCAAAAAACAACTCCAAAATATGAATGAAGTGCACATGAACAATAGAGTTCATGTTTGTAATATGTAAGGAGAAGCTACTCAATGTAGTGTGTGTGTTAACTTGAGTTCTTATAAGAATATCATCAAGCAATTAATGAATTGTAATTTGTTGCTTTACGGTGTTGAAGTCATATAATGTAATGCCCTTAAGATTTTGTCATTTCTTTATCTTTAGAATACAAATAAATCAAGTGAAAATGTCCAATTTAATCTAAAAATAAAATAGTTGCTTCTCATCTTGACTTTGATTCCACATCAATCCAGATGCCAAGTCGTTTTAGGACATTATTGTTTAATGCACAGGAGTGCAACGTTTTATTTTGTCTTAGGTTTTTGACCTGACTTTACCTCATGCCCATCTTTTCTTTTCTTCATGTCACAGATCAATTTTCATACTAAATAAATCCCAGGGTTATATCTCATGCTCATTCTTCAACTGCTCATCCCAACATATTGTGTTTTCTCTCCCCCTGCTTTATGCTTTGTTATAGAAAATGTTTCTCTGATATTTTAGTTAGCTTTGTTTGTAGGATGTAAAGATGTTGAATTTAGGATTACAATCAGAGACACCTCCACTGTAAAAAGTTGAAGTATTCTATTATGAGTGGCTTTCGGTGTCATTTCAAGGAGGGCATTTCTGTCCACTGATATTTCATTAAATCAGGTCCTTAGTACCTCTAGAAGGATCAGAAATAAGTTATCCTCCCAAGCCCAGCAGCTATCCACACAGACATGAGGATATTTGCATGGATTCCTGATAAATCTTCCCTGAGCTATCCCATTATGACATCTGCAGATGTGTGTAACCACTTTCTATGCGACTTTTCATAACTTTTATCAACTTCCTTATCACATATGAGTTCAGATCTAAGTAACTCAATCATTACAGTTGTCTCCAGGGGTGAAAGTAGTGACAAAAGTGAGACCTAAATTCTGAACATCATGGCATGGAGGGCATCCCAGTTTTCCATGTCTGGCATATAACCATTCACTTTAGCTTTTAAACTGGTTCTATTGATCCTGTGTCCAGACACAGGGATAATCCGTAGCCCAGCATCATGACCTGTTTGTTCTGAAGATCCTGCAGCTTCCACTTCTCTTCCTAACATGGCTCCTCTTCACCCTGACTCTCATGCTGATAGGAGGAACCACAGAGCTCTGTTAGGTTAAAGCACATCTTCTGAAATTTGGATATTTTTCCTCCAACAGGTTCCAGAGGAATCACCTCAAACCAGATGTTGGACTGGATTTTATTTCAATGTCATTTGTTAATGTTAGCTTCTCATTTTCCACAGTGGAGTTATAAAGGTTGAAAAAGGTTATCATTTTGGAGAAAGTCTCATCAACATCAATATTTACACTAAATAAGAGGCAAAAAAAAAAAAGTTTTATAGAGGAAAAGCCTCTCAGACTCCGAGCCGACAGCACCAAGCTATTTAGACATTTGATTTAATTTCGCATAATTATCGCGGTAGAAGCCATTTGTCTGTTAAATACTTAATGGAACATATTTACCGTGTTTGATGTTATGAATGATGTATAGTCACAAACGAACGAGATAATCGTTCGTCGTTTATTGAACGTTCAGAAACTTCAGCGGCTGTGAAGCGCCACAGCAAAGGTAAACAAAGATAAAATAACCTGAACAGGTGAACAACTCTAAACACTCGCACCTTTTTACTCTCTCTCTCTCTCTCTCTCTGTCTCTCTCTCTGTCGTTTAAGCACACCCGTTGCCGTGGCAACTGCCTGCGCTTCGCAAGCCGAGCAGAGATTACTTTAAAACCACAACATTCAGTCCGTTACGATATTAGGTTTGCAGGCTCTATATTTATTTTGCGATTATTAATAAGCGCTCCCTGAACACAGCGGTTTGATTGATTGGTTAATTTTAAACTCCTGCTCTGCTAGTTATTTTGGCATGGAACCGAAACGAACAGAATTGCGCAGCAACATGTTGAAACAATATTGAGATTATTATTTTTGTTGGGTCATTAATTTGAACACGTTTTATTGATTTTATTCATTTATTAGTTTTGTTTTGTTTTTGTTATCCTTTAATAAAATTACGAACGTTTCGATAAGCCAATCAGAGGAGGACGTGCTGGTCTCAGAGTCCTGGCGGCGTTCAGTTTGTCACCTACCGCCGAGATCAACTCAAAACCTTCCGCGATCGACGTGTTGCAGCCCTGCTCTGGCAAAGCACGAACAGTTCTGAAACAACATAAAATTAGAAAAAAAAAAATCAAAACCGATTTCTTAACTGATTAAGTCGTGTTTTAGATTGCTCTTGAAAAACTAATCAGTCACGGCTGATTAGTGGGTGAAACACAGCTGCACAGTGAACCCATTGATTTTTTACAGCAGACAGCAGCTCCCCTCTCTTGCAGGCACTGCGTATCCCCTCTAAATCTTTTAGGGGTACGCAGTACCCGACCGTACCCACCTACTTTCTCACCCCTGGTTGCAAATGACCCTTGACTGTATGATGGGCATTATGTATACTGTTCTCTTTTGTTTTTAATTAACTCTGGCGATATTTTTTGTGTTCCAACAAAACAAGAGGATAATTGACAATTGTGAAGAACAAATACATAAGAACCAACTTAATCACATAATCCATAAGTTCAGAAATGTGCAAGTCAACAAAAATATGCTTACCAATGACTTGCGGAAGAAATTTAAAAAATATATATTTAAAGTTATTTAAAAACGGTTTTATTTTTAAATTCTACTTTTCTTTGCTGAACTTTTCACAAGATTGTATGGACTTTTTTGCTTCTTTTTGATATACGGACAGAATGGAGATAAATTGACATCCTCCTGTGTCAATACCAAATTTAAGCCTCATAGTTATAAAACATTATCCTTGAAAGTAAAATTTTCAGATTTGCAGAGTCAGACACTTCATATTTTTTGATAATGGGGTGTTTTTAGTTTTGCATTACAGAACAAACTACATTTATATCCTTGAAACTCCTAGCACTGAGCCAGGCTTTGTGGGCACCGTACAGCCCTCTCCATTAGGGAACTGGTCCTTACGTAGCAGACCACACACACTCTGCAGGTAACCTCAAACATCTTTGGGGTGGCTCCTGTTATAGAAATGTATGATTTTAAATGCCAATACTAATGCATGTATAATGTATTATGTATAAAAATAAAGTGTCTTTAAATAAAACTTAAAGACACTTTATTCAAAAAGGAAGATTATTGAAGCACTTTTAGGCAGCTAGTGTTGCTTTTTGGTTTCAAAGCCATGCATTTAACACCTGTTTCTGCTCTACAGGAGGAGCTTTTTTGCAAGCGATGGATCGACATAAAATGAAGACAAATGAGGACACGTGTGTAAACACAAGCACTTCTATGGAAACCCTACCTTTTTGAGGAAATGATTCTCTGGCTTTCTTTTCCACATGCCTGCTGCTCCACTTCTGAGTCAGCATGTCTCTGAAACACAACAAACATTGGAGCCACACACACAGCGACTACAGCTACAGGCCCCAGAACTTGCCCCTGACTGACAACTTTGGGAAAAGATCTGTCAGGACATTTGTAGACTTCAGGCACACAAACATGCCTGAAGGTCTGGACATAAAAGGTTTCCCACTGTTGTGTTTAGTCAACTTGTCATGTGTCTCGAAAGTCAAAGTAATTAGCTTCCTTGTGGGCTTGGTGCTGATGTTTCTCATCATGGCTTCGTACCTCCTGATGTGGGACAGAAAAGGACTTCTGCTCTCTGAGTTCCCCCGTCCTTTCAGGCCCGTGGTTATCATGACCGGTGCAACAACTGCTGAAGACTCTGTTGACAGGAGCTTTATAGATGTGAAAACGCTGGTAAAGATGATCAACTCCAAGGAGCAGAACACGTCCAGGAAGGTACCCGACGAAAAGGACGTCATCAACACAGACCCACATGTAAGTCTGAGAGACATTATTATGTACGTTAGCCAAGTAAATGACTAATGAGGTTAATATTATAGGAGCAGACTGCACAGAGCCTTGTGAATGTATTCTTGAACCATTTCACAATTTGTCATGAGCATATTTTTGTGGTTTTCATGTGATTGTCCAACAGAAAGTAGACAGCAATTCTAAAGTCAAAGGAAAAGTACACAGTTTGTTTTTTTAAGAAATTCAGAAATTATGCCATGAAATGGTTTTCAGGACTCAAACGTCAAAACTTTCGTAATGTTTTGGTTCCAGCTTTGTTCACGTAGATACTGAAATGTCTGTCGATCCGTCTTCACATGTTGGCTGAAGGGTGTCTGTAAAGCTGAATCTTTGACTCATACCTCCAATTCTGAATTGGTTTCAGGTCTGGACTTTAGTTGAGCCATGGTAACACAACAAGATGCGTCAAACTAGTTATTACATTGTACTTCTGGAATCATGTTTAGAGTGAACATCTTGCTGGAAGGTCAACCTGCACCCAGACTCAAGTCTATTATAGCCTCTACCAGGTTTTCTTCCAGGATCACCCTGTATTTAGCTCCAGCCAGAATGCTACCACCCAAAAGTGTGTCAAAAAGTTAAAATTTCAACTCATCTGACCTGAACACCTCTGAAAACTACAAATGAACTTGCTTGTGAATTTCTTTACACCTTCTATTTAAAGGGCAGATTTGTGGTGAGCAAGACTATCGAGAGATTCTCATCTGAATCTTTTAGCCTCACCATGGGCCTCCTGGCTCCTCCTCTGGTTAATTATCTCATTCTCTTGACAAAATGTGTTAAGCGTTCAAGGAATATGAACATTTTTGCAAGAAAGTTTACTCAGCATTTGGTAAATCATAGCAGTAAGCACATACTCGACAGCAACTTCAAGTTGGAATAATCTCTGCAGTAAATATTTGTTTGATGAAGCTTATAATGACCTGTTTTTCTAAGCGACATACACTTTCTAAGTGTTGGTTTAGGCTTATCTGTAATACCCTCTGGTATAGTATGCTAATGCTTTTCTGCTCATTACAGCCTGATTAAAGGTTTCCATGTACAACCCACACTATTGCAGTGTTTGTAAAAATACCAATGATGGATGTTGCAACACGTGTGAGTCATTAAGTTAAATATCAGTTTGTGCCATGTGTCAGACATATATCAAAGTGAAAAACGGTTAGACAGAGAGAACCAAGTAGGTGATGATTCATCTGGGGTAAAGCTGGAGAATCCTATAATATTGCCCTTAATTATGAATGACTGATGTTTTGATGTGATTGTGGAATGACTTCAGGTATAACAGTGCCACAAAAACAAACATACCTGCAATCAGGATTTGACACAGTGAAAAACAGAATCCTGCTCCCATTTTTTTTATGTTCTTTTTTCTTTAGTTCTTTTCAGTGATTCCTCGCCATTTCCTGCCCCACGTCAAGAGCCCATGCTGGTACGAGGAGCTCTCCGGTGATCTTGGCACGGACCCCTACAAGAACAACCGCTTCAGTCTCCGCTCCAAGAGTTTCAAGAACGTGTGTGACCACATGAGAGCCAGGTTCCACCAGAATGTGTGCGACATAGACGGGAAACGCTTTCGCTTGCGCTGCTTGCCGTACTTTTACATAATCGGTCAGCCAAAGTGTGGCACGACAGACTTGTTTCACAGACTCTTGATGCTTCCGGAGCTTAAATTTAACACCATAAAGGAGCCACACTGGTGGACCAGGAAACGCTTCGGTAAGGCTAAAGTGATCTGGAAGTGTGATGCTAACATTTGCAACTGTGCGGTTTCAAAAATCATGAAGGACTCATACATGTCACGTGGTGTGAGATTCAAGTTTTAATAGTACCGGGGTCATACTTTACAATGAAGATGTAATGTGTGGCTTATTTGCAGCAGAAAAAAATAATATTTTAATAGCAGTTCAATAATTATTGGAAAGCAACACTGCATGATTTTTAAAGAAAATGTGAAGCCGGGATTAATAAAGCACACGGAGCTTCAAATAGAAGGGGTTCTTTATTCTCAAAAAGACACTGTTCCCTCTGACTTGAAACAAAATAAAAAGAATGAGATTCAATATATGGAGAAATAAATGGCCCGTATGTCGAACGCCTTGGCTTCAGTGAAATGGCGGGCTAATAACGCGGTTAGCATTCAACAGAGTAGAACGCAGCTTCACATAAAAGCTGAACTCTAACAGCATAAACAACGGCATAACAAACGGTAGTGGCACGTCTAGAAGAGGACAAACAGAAAAACATGACATTAACATCATCTCTATAACTTTGTCCACGGAAGATAATTCAGTTCAAACATTAATTACCGAACAATTTGGATTTTTCTCTCATGTGGCCATAGAGTCGTCTTCTCCACCAGGTCTCGGATCAAAAAATGTCCTTCTCTTCCGTTTTACCAGTTAGTGCCACAGTACATAAACAAGAGGTTTTTTTTTTCTACTTCCGGTAATTTTAGACCTCTGTGTAACAACAGCACCACATGCTGACAAAAACAAGAATTACAACCATCTGATGAAATAAAAGCAAAACATGGTTTACAAAATACATTTGACATGTACCCATTTTTCACCTGGTTACAAAAATATCACACATTGCTTGACATTTGTTGTTGGTCAAGCAATGTTAAACTATTTTCCCAGAATTTTAAGTACTGTGCCTTTAAAAAGTGTTCATTATCCTTAAACTTTTTCGCATTTTGTCAGGTTATACACAAACTGCAACGTATTTTATTGGGATCTAATGTGATAGACTGACACAAAATAACGCATAACTGTGAAATGAGAGGAAGGTGATTAATTTTTAATAATTTAAAACAGCTCAAACTTGTGTTGACAGATATTCCACCTGATCCATGGATGCCTGCAGTTCTTTCAGAGTTACCACTGGTCTTTTGGCTGCTTCTCTGATTAATGTTGTACTTGGCAGCCGGTCAGTTTAGGTGGCCTGTCATGTGTTACTCTATTTTCAGATAATGGATTGAACAGTTATCCTTGGGGTTCTTGGTATGCGGCTTTTTTTTTTTTTGACAGCACAACCTTATCCTTTGCCTTTTCTGTTTTTCATTATATAAGTGGTGATCTGTCACTTAAAATCCCAATAAAAGACATTGTGTGTAAATGTATGGAAAAAGTTTAAGAAATGTATATAAAAATATGTAAGACAGTTGGTTCCCCTGACTGCTGAACTAGTAGTAGTTTGCCTTACTAGTTAAGGATTTAAAATTTATAAATATTTATTCAAAGTGAAGTCAGATACAGCTTTAAGCTGAACCTCAAAATGTGCAATGTAAGCAGTAAATCAGCACGTCCTGATTCTTTATTTTGATTGATTTTTTTAACAGTCCTAAAAGGTTTTCTACTTTTACGGTTTAGTTTCTTGAAAGTTTTTAATAATATTTCAGTTGAGTCAGGTTTTCTTTTTCTTTGTTTTCATTTTCACTGTCAAGATACATCTACAGTGTAAGAAACCTAACTAAAATTTAAATAAAGAAAAACAAATGTTATAAGCATAAAAATTAATGTAAAAAAATTACAAATAACCTTTTGACCTAAATAAGACCGTCTGCAGCTACTTTACAAAATCTTTAGACTTAAGCTATTGCCAAAGTAATAGCCTAAGTCATTTTTTGACAAAAGGAAAGCAAAAGTCATAATCCATTATTTTAGGAAGCTATATTAAGGTTTTATTATTATATAAGTTATTTTAACTTGGCGTGTCTAGCAGGAAGTTCAGCACCTTAATAGAAAATCCACAACACAATTGTGTGGTTTGACCATAAATTTGGTCAGATCTATTATAATAGATGCCAATATTCACTGGCCTCCATTTGAGATGTACAACAAAGAAAGCTTGGTTTGTTCATTCAAGACATCCTATGGAAAAGCAGTCCTTAATGAGCTTATAATGAGGGCTGTTTTAAATTTCCTTCTGCAGGTTATATCCGTTTCAAAAAAGGCTTCCAGGAGCGTTTTCCGATAGAGGATTACCTGGATCTGTTTGACTTGGCAGCCATCAACATCCAAGTAGGAATCAGTGGAAATTCATCTGGAGATCACCGTGCAAATGAGATCATAACAGGTAAAAAATGTGTGCGTGTGTCTGTGCGTGCATCTGGGCTTCTGTGTGTGTGGGCACGGGTTGTAGGGGGCTGTATGTCATTGTGAGTGGGTGAGAACAATTAGGAAAAGTTGGCGATTGTTGTATTTTAAATATGAAAGAATGTGTTCATTATATATTTTGGGAGTTTAACTGTTTGGTGGCAAAGCTTTAAATCCAGCTTGTTGTTTATTTTACAGCACAAGAGAGTTAATTTATGAGGCACACTTATTTCTAACTTTTGACACATCACATAAAACTCTTAGTTAAAAAGTGAGAAAGTGAGATGATAGTTTCAAATGGAAATACATTTGAGTGATTTTTACATAAAAGCACCCCTGTATGCAAATCAGACTGTAAAACAAAAACTGAAAAAAAACATACAGTGAATACAGAAGAGTGGGAAGTATAAAACTGAATTCATCAAAAAAAAAAAAAAAAAAGAGACAGCACATTAGTTGAAAGCACTGGTGGAAAAAATAGTGCTTAGCATATTGCCTTTTAAGAGATTACATTAGACTGCATCATCACGTTTAAAAGCAACCTCGCTGAATTTAAGCAGTAGCTGGCTAGTTTTTTAAAATATTAACTATAATCTCTTTTTAAAATTTTTCACATAATAGTCAAGAAGACTTTTCTGTCTCACATTCAAATGTAGGAACTCAAGTTCTGCTTCGCATGTTTGGTGATTATTTTAGCAGGAAGGTCAACATTTTACTGATATCCTGACAGCAAGGAAGTATTGCTGGTGTTCTGTGTAAAAAGTATGTTAAACACTTTCAGTCAAATGCAGGATTTCTTCTTCAAGGTTATCAGTTTGTACTGAGTAGTTTACGGATCTCTATAGATTGTTTTTACATCTAGTTTTACCTCGCCCACTGGGCAACGAAGGTTGATTTTGTTTTCCTTTTCTGTCCTCGTTTTCATTGGAAATGAATAGAGGTACTCAAATTATTGAAGAAATAAATCTTCCTTATTAGCTGGGATATTTAATAATGTACAATAGGTCTGCCAAAGTAAGCAGCAAGAGTGTGAACAGACTCTCAATAAGCTCTGTCCGGTCACTTAACTCCCGCATTGTGGAAAAATACCCGCGGTCCCGTCCTGCAGGTCCCAAACAGAAGCAAACAGAATGACTGAAAACAGACAGAGCCAAGATGTTGTAACGCCCAGGTCAAAGTTCACACCCCAACTGGATTGATATGAAGTAGTGGGATTTTGGAAAAGTCGTTCAGAGATAAAATTCTTCATGAACTGAAGCAATTTTGTCAAGAGGACTGATGATGTCATACAGAGAATAAGCAACATGAGGTGGTTCCACAGTTCACCGAGTCAGGGTGTACTTTGTTCCTCCTTGTAGTGAACCGATTATTGAACTGATTTGCCGGATTTGGAATTATAATTGAACTTTTACTGTACTTACCCTTTTGTAGTGAATAGACACTAATAAAAGTTTATTGTGTTTTTTTTTTCTGGATTGCCTTTGAAATGTGCTGTAATTCGGGCTTTTTGTGGTGTCATCCACAGGGGAAGCCAGTGCATCGACTATGTGGGATAATCAAGCCTGGAGTTATCTCCATGGAAACGAGGAGCAGACAGAACCTCCGTTCCTAGCTCAGGACTTCATCCATGCAGTCCAGCCTGGCGCCAAGATCATCATAATGCTTAGGGATCCAGTTGAGAGGTGAAAACAAACTCCTTCATTATAGAGACTTTTTGAAATGTGCCATTTGTTGCAAAACAACAACAACAACAAAAACTGTCCCTGCATCCGGTGCAGTTTAATGTCCAGTTTTCTCAGAACTCGGTTTGTTGTGTCCTCAGGCTTTACTCTGACTACTTGTACTTTACCTTGGCCAATAAGTCTGCAGAGGATTTTCATCAGAAGGTGGTTGAGTGTGTCCAGTTGTTTCAGTCCTGTCTCTCTGAGAGGTCACTGCGATCATGCGTCTACAACACCAGCCTTTTCAACGCCATGCCGGTCAGCCATGTCCTTGCGTCGCTTTTTAGATGCTTTACATCTTTTCCCTCTTTCACAGCAATATTTACTGATACTGAAGAATTGTTCAAAAAATTCATTTATATTTTAATATCTCTATCTCTCCGCCTTGTAATTTATTTCCAAGAACACACAGCAACAAGAAGTAACAATCATCCCCAGTTTGAAATATAATGAAGCCGCTCTTGCTTTGAAAGGAGAAATCTTTCGATCTTGATAAGTTCTAATTTATCAAACTCATCCCCTGGTCTCTCCTCCTTTATCTCCGTCTCAAATGGTTGGTGACCCAAACAGATACTTTGGAAGATTTGCTACATTGTAAAGCCATCATAAGATCACTTGAGGAGAAAGATTAATAAATCACCATGAGATCCCATTTAAATCAACTCTCCTTTCTAGAGGGGCATAAAGAGCTGACAAATATGTAGATGTTCTAGTGACCTCTGGAGGCCTCAGTGTGCTACAGCATATACATTAAGGCCCTAGTCTTTTGCCTAACTTGTAACCAAAAAAATATATAAAAAATTTCAGCAACACAATAAGGAATTTAATGTCTTTTTTCAAATTAGTTTTTATAGATATATCCTGTCATCTGATGAAACTAAAATGTGGTTGACCATAATGTATGTTGTTACATTTGGAGGAAAAGTGAACACCTGAAAGCTTGAGAACAACACTGCCGCTTTCAAGACAGTTGGCATAATGAGGAAATATTGAATCTGAAATCAGGCAGGAAGTTGCAGTTCTGGCACAAATAGTCTTCCAAATTAACCATGTGTCCATTTGGAAGACCAATAATACAACCAAAAAGTTCAGATCTTAATCTCATAGACAATTTGTGAACGTAGCCAAAAAATTGAGTTGTCACTTTCATCAAACTTCAAAAAATGAAATTTCTCACATTATTCTGACATTTAGCAAATTTAAATCATTTTGGTGAACCTGACTGACCTTGATAAACAAAGGTCGTCTTTTAATACTAAATTCCTGGTTTGTAATTTAAAAGGATGATAACATTATTTTAACAGTGCTGGATTATGGTAGAAACTAAAACATGTAGCACTTCTTGTATTTTTCTATATTGAACTTATTGAGATAAAACAGTCTTTACTTTTAGAGTGAAACATCCCAATTCTCCTGTCCTAGATAAAGCAAATTATATAAAAATATTGCACTTCCATTAACTATTTAAAAGGGTTTGCGGCCACAGGTTGTCCTTTCAAGCATTGACACAAATCAACCCTGAATGCTCATGATTATTGCAGTGAAGGATGTTAAACAGTGCAGCACTACAGTATTGCTGTAGATTTTAATTATGCAGATATGCAGCACAGATGCTTTATTCTCTGCTAATGCTCTTCAAACTCTCCTTAAAGAGCTGAATTCTTCATAAAACTAATTTAAAATATGTTTTAAAGTGTTTATCCTGACACATCAACACACCGCAGGATTTTTATTGTGCGTCTTTATGTTGGTTTTTGCTCACAGGTGAGACTCACACTGGGAATGTACTTTGTTTTTGTCCTGGACTGGCTGACTGTTTTCCAAAGAGAGCAGATTCTAGTTCTTCAACTGGAGGACTACGCAGCCAACCTCAGAAAAACTCTCAAGACAGTTTTTGATTTTCTCGGTGTGGGTATGTGACGTCTATCGTTCGTTTCTGGGAAGGTTTGTGTGTCACTCGTTACAAAATATCGTCATTGGCTCTTTGTTTCTCCACTGTCCCCACAGGCCCGCTGTCAGAGCAAGTGGAGGCGTCGCTGACCAAACGTCCAATGTCCAATACGCGCCGGGCGAAAGACAGGATCCTTGGTCCCATGATGCCAGCAACCAGGAACCTCCTCAGTCAGTTTTACCAGCCATTTAACAGTAAACTGGCCAACATTTTGAACAAAAAGGCTTTCCTCTGGAGTTACAGCTGAAGCAGCCTGAGCAGGAATGAAATCGAATGGAGTTGAGAGATCGGAGAGAAATGTGACAGCAGACTGCAATGAAACGCCTGAAGTGAATCTACAGTGAAAGAACTGATGCTCACGGCTCTTTGAAAGCAGGACACTTCAAGTCAATATGAAAATGAGGTAAACAAACTCTCATGTCACAAAGTGCATTCTTAAGAGTCCATGCAACAAACAACATGCCTGAATAGTTTCCACCTAATTTATAACTGAGAAGAACGAGTTAAGTGTCTTGTGCTGTAATAGTTTGTTTTGAACATGTACAAATAAACTGAATTTGTTTCGTTTTGTTTATGTCACATTTGGTTTTAGGTTTGAAAAAAACCTAACATCAGGGGATTGTAATAAAACAAAAATCTGATTTTCATATTGGACTGCATATTTTCTGTTGTGGATTAAATAAATAAATAAATAAATAAAATGAACAATGGTGAAAAGAAGGTCATATAAAGTGAAACATTAAAACTGTAAACAGGAAACTGAAGAACAGACTGTGATTTTAAGTGGATTCCACAATATTAGCCAGTCTATTTCATGATAAAGATTAGTACACAATTTTGATCAGAGACAACCAGCTGAGGTTAAAGGAATTAAAACCGTGAGACTACAGCTCTTATGGATCCACTGTAGATTTCTGTTTGGTGTTGTTTAATAATGGGTCTCCGTTCACATTGTCTGTCCTTTAGCATTTTCAAGGTTTTCAGTCTGTTCCCTTCTGAGTAGAGTTTGGGTGTTCTGCTTATGTATGCATGGGGTCTTTCAGGTTTGTCCAGTAAATTAGAGTGTGTTTATGTGTCTGTGTTGCCCTGTGGCCTGTCCAGTGTGTAATGCTTACCCTGCCTCACATTCATTGAACTCTCACCACCAGGATTTGGCAGGAGTGTGTAACTTTGAACTGATCAGGCTTGTTCACAAGGCCTTTAGGATCTCAGTAAAATACTAAACATGGTTCCGGATGATTGTTCATTTGTTAATGTACATGATTTATTTCGTAATTTGGCTCAAAGATTAGGTCATTGGAAATATTAAACAGTCCTTTTCAACTGTTTAATATTTTCAAGGTTTTTGAATTCTGGTAAAATGTGTTCACATCATAGGACCTGGAATCTACAGCTGTAGAAAGACAGACTAAACAAAAAAAAAAAAGTAGCTAAACAGCCTATTAAAGGTTGTGGAATAACGTCAGTCCCTATAGAGTGAAATGTGAAAAGAAAGGTTGCAGGTTTTGTTGTTACTGACATACATGAAAGAACAGACAATGAACACAAGAGGGCACTAAAATACAGATCAAAGCTAAACATTCACCACACATCAGAAAACATTGCTGATTTTATTGTAACATTTATCTACATATTAGAAACTTGACTCTTTCTAGTAAAAAACCCCCACAACACTTAAAACACATAACATATTTCTATTTGACAGTTATTGGCTTTTATTTTTATTTCTCTTTGCAGTCTAGTTCACAGATCTAGATCACATTTATCTTTGTACACATCTAGGTAAAAGGCTGAAGGCTTTGTTAAAGCATGTGCAATTCAAATTATTTCAACATGAAAAATAGTTCATAGCTTTTCCTTTATTTTGTTTCTATGAAAAAGAAGAGCGTGGACACAATAGGATCCACTGCTGCTTGTTTGTTTAAAGCCTCATGAAGAAAACCTGCATTTTCCACAAGAATGGTTCAAGGACGTCCATCAACAAGCAAAGAAAATTACTAGATAACAGAGAACAAACAGTGTCTGTTTACTGTACTATTTATTTATAATGTGAATGGTGTCATGGACAACATGTCAGCCAAACTACTCAGAATTACTGATTGCCTCCTTCGTGTTATGTCTGTAATAATCCTGTTCAGGAATTTTAAAGAGATCAAAATGTTTGAGGTTATCAAAATTTCACACTTTCTCACTTATCTTAAGTGAGGAAGATGTGATCTGGAAGATCAGAGAAGTTCAGGAGAGAAATTTTAAATGTACTGTATTGATCCCAAAGGGAAAAATGATTACCTAAACAGGTACATTATTGACGGATTACATGATCAATTACATAAGATTGTCTGGGCAACGTGTTTCTTATAATCTCTGGAAAATGTGTGTATGTGTGGAGAATTTCCAATACTGTCTTATCTTCTGCAAGCGCTTCCTGCCAGGTTTGACCCAGCCTTTGTGAAAGATGCTGGTGCACAGCTAATTTCTCACACACTCCTGTCGCTCCAAACTGTCACTCAGCGTAGCATTCATAAAAATAAAAAAAGAAAGCAATAGCTGTCCTTTTTTTTTATTAAGTCAGAGGGTTAGGGTGCCATATAACATGTCTGTGCACATGGTGGTTATGTAAGTGAGCAAGAAGATGTGGTGAAGTGGATGGGATGTTGTTATGATTAACTCATTTTCCTTTTTCTTTATCTATATATAGAGAAAAACAACCACAAAATTATTTACAAGTGGCAAGTATAGTTGTAATCAGCCACCTAAAAATTGTTAGCGCCTGATAGCTTGCAGGAAAAAATACTTGACATTACAATTTGTTCTTGTCTTGGATGCAATGCATCAGTCTGAAGGTAACAAATCCACAGAGAAGATGTGTTCAGGCTGGCTGATCATTGTTTTCTCAGCCACCTGTTTCTCTGCAGAGCTCCAAGAACCCAACAGAAATTCACAATACTGCTCAAATCTTTGCCTTCATCTGAAACCTGTCAAACCAGGAAATACGCTTAATAAAAGAATCACAATACGTTTTGAAAATAAAAAATAGTATAGATGTGAAAAAGAAAATAACAAAGATCTATACTTACACCAGAGATTATTTCAATATACTTTTACATCTTCTGGTCATTCCCTTCTTTTCTCTTTTACTCTGAAATCAGATTTCACTTATATTATCACTCTCGGTATACAGTGATTCTTGAGAATAGGGACAAAATGGGTTTTAATTTTCCCATATTTTTTTTAAAATTATTTCTCAACCTTATGTATGCAAATATGACAAATAATGTTTAGAAAATATGAAGATGCTAAGGTACAGGCTCCCAGTTGCGAATTTTAAAAAAAAATTACATTTTTAATCGACCTGACCCAAACCTTTGTCATCACCATCTGACAAAAATAAATCGAAAACGATTTTTAAAATACCCCATTAGTGATATTTTTACTCAATTTACAGACAAATGCTTCTCAAGAAATAAAATAAATATTATTTAAAATAAAAAACAAGAAAAAGTCCATCTGATGGAGTTGACAGTGCATGACGGAGTTGACACAGAACTGAAGGTGGTGACAAACTAGTGAGTAAAATGAAAAACTTGGTACATGTGAAGTAATGCAATTCATGTAAAATACATTAAAATGAATTAGTTGCACAATTAAGTGAGATTTGACAACAATTTCACTGAAAGAGTCAGAAAAACTCTGACGGAGTTGATATCTGACGGAGTTGACGAAATGCCAAACTACCTCAATTTATATGATGTTATTCTGAAGGAGGCCATATTGTAGCTCGTCAGGTCCATGAAATCTTTACATTATACCAAAATTAAGCTTTTATTTCGCAAAATTTCATCAAAGTTTTGTAAATTGTCAGTTATGGAGTTGACACATCATGGTTGTGACAAACAACTTAGGAATAAAACAGAAGAAAAAACTAAAGAATAACTTAAGCTAACCGGAGCTAACTAGCCCTCCTAGCAAAGGAAGAGAAAAGACAACGTCATGGGGTCCTCAGAAGTTCTGGGGCTCCCCAATAATGCCTGATTTTTTTTACATTCTTTTCATTTCTGACGGTGTTGACAAAAACTAAGGACAAATTTCAACGGAGTTGGAAAATATCTAAAAATTATTTTTAATTCAATTTATCGATACTTTTATAATTATTTATATGACTACTTATACTTAATTGTCATAATATATAATTTTAGTATTTCTTTAATTGTTTTAAACTATAAGAATGTATTGAGTTCTGCTCCTGGACAAGGACTTTTACAGGCATCATCCACCGACTACAATGTTTAAAATAAAAAAATATTCAGCAAAAAAAAGAAAAATATACATTGTTGTGCTCACATGACCCAGGTTAGTTTAGTTAGATATTTGAAAAAAATATATTTTGTGTATATTTTATTCAAATTTCATGCTTTATCCATAGGACCTGTTTTGTCCCTATTCTCAAGAATCACTTGGTATACTTTACAGGTGGATTGATTTCCTTAAGCTAGCAGGCTTCCCTATTTTTTCCTCTAAATGCAAACTAAGCTATTTGTAAAAATGGCTATTATCTTATTCTACTGCATTAATCTGATTTTGCGTCTAAACCTCTTTGGGTCCGTTCAGCTGGAGGAGAAAACAGGTAATTGAAGCTCTAAGCTCTCCTCAGCCCAGTGATTAGCAAATTATCTAAAACTGCAAGGGATATAGATCATTAGTCCAGCAAAAACTCAAAGCAGCTGAAGGAGGTAAAATGGATGTAGGAGCAGAGGAAATGTTCTGATAAAGGTGATTTTTACCTGTTTTGGCGTATTTACATTACATACAGGTAAGATGTTTACAGCTTTGAAAATATATTTAAAAATTAGACTTTATTCAATCTTTATTGAAGAAATACCCAGGGGCTTCCACTGAAAACTAAATGCTCACATTTTCAGGATATCCAACAAACAGAACTCATTACTCAACTCAAAGCAGCTGGAATTCAATCCTTCTGCAAAGATTTGATCAGTTCTGAAGGCAAAATGGGTTCCGACCTGGAACTTGCAAGATTTACCCTAATAAATCCCCTGATCAGAGTTTATAAATTGAAGCTAAAGGTAATTAAAATGGGCTAGATTATGTAGATTGGAATTACTTGGGACTGCATGGCATCTAATCCACTACAAATTTAAACAGTTTATTTGTACTGAGGTGAGCATGTTAGTTGCTGATAGGACTGATCTGAACCTAATGTCTGTTCTGTGTGTTTGTGTGTGTTTAGGCACGTGGAGCTGGCTGTAGACTTTCCTCCGATTGAAATAATTCCAGTCGTTTTCTGCATCTAAATATTTCAAATATGTATTTTGTAAAACAGATCTTGATGATGGCAAATTAGATATTTTTTAAGAAAAAAAATAATTTATCTTTCATAACACTCATTTTTAATTTAGCATTGACATAAGCATCAGTCTTCAAAACATGAAGTAAAGACAGCTGGTACTATGACTAATCCAGCTCAATTAATCCAATTAGATGACAGTTCACCCTCACAGTGATTAGACAAAAAATCTCTGACTTGAGGCTGAATCACTCTTATGAACGTAATGTTCCTGCTTTTTGGTCCTTGAGTCTTACATGTTAGGACTAGATGTTCTCCAAAAAACAGTCTGTTGCATTTCATGAGAAGATTCATCTAGAGAAATATGAAAAAATAAAGTATTTTGAACAGTTAGTAAGTAAACGTTCAGTTTTAACTTTAGCTCTTTGCTGTATTATAGTGCGTTGTTTATTCTTTTAAGTAAGTCTGGACTGGTTTTCAGATTTTGAATTTTACCTCCCATTTTTCCCAATTAGATAAAAGTCTGTATTACCAGATGGAGAAGGACCAGCTCTCAATTATAAGAGATTCAGTTCATCATTTATGATTTGAGAGTGAACCTCCCCATCATGAAAAAGATTGATTAGTCAATGTTTGTTATTTAACTTATTTTTGTTTCTTTCTTGTCTTTAACTTTTATATAAATAATGCATTTACCATACCATACCATATTTATTTATAAAGCACTTTAAAACAACCACAGCTGATACAAAGTGCTGTACATCAAAACGCAACATAACAATAAAAAAATAAAAACTTACAGTTTAAAAACAAAAACATAAAATTTAAAACTAGATCCCGCTGGAGTTGAAAGCCAAGTAAAATAGATGGGTTTTAAGGCGAACTTTAAAAGTGGACAGTGAAGGGGCCTCTCTGACCTGCAAAGGCAAGTCGTTCCATAACTTAGGACCCATGACAGAGAAATTGTAGACATTTAGTTCTAGATTATGTTGAGCACTAGTTCTTGTTCATTTTTCCTGTTTTCTTAAATTGAAGTATTGTTTAATTTCTATTTTGATTTCAAAATAAAGCATATTCCTTAGGAATGTAGTTTTTTTTATATACCAACATATTGAAGAGTTTTCCCTCTATAAAGGTGAACGATTCATATTTAAAATTTAATAGACTAGGTAGATGATTGGAGCTTAATCACACTGAAGACTATGACAAATTAAAGAAATAACAGCTTTACATATTTTAGCAAGATAAACAAATTCACCTTCACTGTAGTTGACGAGATGGAGAAACATTTCAACTCATCTGATGAAATGATTATGATGATGATTTTCATTCTGTGGGAAAAAAACTGGTTACAAGTCAGCTTTGTTTTTCTGTTTTTTTTTAGTTATTAGTGTCTTAATATGATTTTTCCTTGTTCTCATGTGTAGGCTAAAGGACCAGCTTTTACCTCAATAACCATCAGCAGCAACACAAGTTGGAAACGTTGAGCAGCAGAATTTTACGCTTCCACAGACAGTAAAGGGCTGATGGAGATAAGTCCGTGTGTACAACAGAGCCCAGGCAGAGGCAATCAGTCATGGTTGAACTCTGCTATGACTTCAATTTCAGGGAGAGGAAACTCATCCCACTATCTCATTTGGTTGCACAATAGGGCAGCCTTCTGCAGGACTCAGTTGCTTTCCCAGTAAAATAAAAATATAAATAACTAAATAAATCTAAATTTTGCAGAATTATTTCAAACTACTAACCCGTGTGGACAGGATATGTGAACACTTACATTTATTACTGAATAAATAGCATGACCACAACCCTAGATATTATTTTTTTTATTTACATTTTTTTTATTATGAACATCTGCTTCAAAAAAAAAAAAATCTGAATTGCTGATATATTACAGTAAAATCCATCCATCCATGGTCTATGTCTGTGTATTTGTGGAGGATCGCGGGGTGGGGGTGGGGGTGGGGGGGGGGTGGGCGGGGGTCTGAATAAAGCAAAGATGACCTTGTCTTGTTTTAGAAGGAGGGAGGGAAAAAATAATTATTAGTTACTTCCTATAACCATTTTTAAAATGCACATAAAGTAAAATATTTTTTCTGTTTAGTTATGATCAGCATATAGTGTTTTATAAAATATGTATAAATATATTATATAATGCACACTTCACTGCATACTTTCGCATAGAAAAACCGTTGCTCGTTACAGGTTCTCAGCTGGACACTGTTTGTTTATGAGATGCATCATTAGAGGGCTAATGAAACACCTTACTGTATAGTTTTAGTCACGAAAAATCTTAACCGCAAACAGGCCAGTCAAGCATGGATAATGTGCCTGTGTGGTCATGCTGTTATGGGTAATGCCTAATTAGTCCTGCCATTGTCCTGTCGATCACCTCACAGACCTCCAAGGAAAACATTAGGCTTATAAAGATATTGAAATAGAAAAACCTGTGTACCTTTCTCAGAAATGCATCAAAGCATCAGTAACACCTCCACATTTCTGCACAGATACCCAGTCCTTGGTGAGTGGTAAGGTCAACACCAGCACTGCAAAAAAAAAAAAAGCTACATCTTTTACGGGTAACTGATGGACTTCTAATCTTTCATCATATATTTTCAAGAAGTAAAATTAAAAGCCAGGTCTCCTCGGATAACAGATTTTTTTTTTTTTTTTTACTATTTCATATTTCTATTTCCAGAAAGCCGTGCCAGATTACAGTTATATACACAGCTGAGGTCTGTATGCACAACTGTTTTGTGTTGTGATTAAAGTGACCTGGAGGTGCAAAGGTCACATCCAACAGAGCTGACCAGTCTTGGTGACACTGGTGATTGCGGGCTCAGTTTTACACCCGGAGGTGTCATGTGGATGATAAAAATCCCCTTCATCTGAATGTGTTGGCCCAACACAGATTTCATATATTGTTCTCCTTTTTTAACTATATACAATCTGAATCAGTTTAATCTTTGTGCTTTAGCTCAGTTTGTTCAAAAATACATCTCAGCAATAATAACTAATTATCAGTGATTGCGTTGAAGCTCGAGCAAGAGGCACTGCACTACGCATCTTTCTGCTGGATGCGAGGGACAAACAAGGAGATTTAATTTATGACACTAGCGAGAACAAGGCTACTCTATATCTGTCTGACTATAGAGAGGAAGAGAGGCAGAGAAGGCATCAGTTTGAGGCACTAGTGGTGCTGCAAAGCAAAGAAGTGCTGCATGACTACTGGGCGAGTGCAACAGCTTCTCTATGGACTGAACCACTGACCCACCAGCTCATCTGCCCACTGGGGAAATCCCCAGTAGTTCTGTATTGCTGCTGTCAAGTCATCAGCTCTATCCAGCCAAATCTACAATAGGATGATTCAGATGAAAGCATATTCAGGTGTTAAATTGCAAAACTTCACAATAACGGACTTCATTTTTTTCTACCAGGTGAAATCATATAAGTTGCTAAAGTTTTTTTTTTTTTTTTTTTTTTTCCAAAACCCTGTTACTTCTCAGACTCACTTAAATTGACTGCTTAATGGATTGCATTGTAACTTATTAATTAGGGTAAAATGATAAGCATCTGCTCTGAAGTGTAGCTGCAGAAATAACTGAGTTTTGCACGTTCTTGCAGAGGAGAAAATGATGCAGCCATGGTTTCTATAACATCATCTATACTTTGTTTTTTATTTGTACAGTACATTTTGCATCCAACAAATACCCAAAACACTTTTAGATTTTTCTTAGTCATTCTTGTCTTGTGTTCCCACGTGACATGAAATCTCCTTTCTTTTTCTGCAGGCATGTTCATTTGACCTCTGTGAGAGAGTCTTATTCATGTGTAAACCACAATTCTCCAGAAAGTGGTCCCATTGTGTTTGCATCTTTTCACTGCTGAGGTTTTACTAATGAAATGACTCGATGGATTTTCCCTAAGCCGAGGGCTCTCAGACGGCTAAAGCGATAATTGCATAGATTTATCTCCTTCTCTCTGCATAGATTCCCAACCCCATCAGTTGGACTTTTTTTTTCTCTGTCTCTCTCTCTTTTAAAGATGGTTTCCTTAAATTCCTCTTCTGGTTTTCCTTGCTGGTCGACATGACAAGTTGTAAGACAGGAAGCAGACATATGTGGTCAGTGAAGGACGGTCACATCCTAATGTGAATGCCAGTCTCTCCAGTGTTGAATCTTTTCTCTCAGGGTGTGAAATGTTGTCTGTGAAAATATATTGGAAGTGAGTGGTGTCTTATCTTCTGCTTTAACCTTTTGTGAGCATAAATGGCTTTAAATATGACACGCTTTTTCTGTGTCAGTTTGAAAATGCCTGTCTTGGGTTTGAATTATTGCTTGCTAAGATTTTAAATGGCACCCGAAGACAGATTGGGTGTCTTTGACAGGATGGCTATCACACACATTCTTCAGTGCAGCTCAGAAAGATAATGAAAGAGACAGAAATGTCTGACAGATTTATTTTACAGGATCACTTTACAGCCTGGGGTTCATCGGGTGTTTCAGGGCAAATCACCAAAAACACCATGGTGTTTTGATTTGATAGAGAGGAAATATATTTCCAGAGAAAGCCCTGTGACTGAAAACATCAGTGGTCCAGAAATAAAAAACAAAACAAAACAGAATTTAAGTGGATTTTGAACTAATTGCTCCAGTTCAAAATCAATATGAGAATTATCTCATGAACGCCCCCAACAAATGAATGATTTCAGCATGAACTGACTCACTTTGAAGCGTGCTGGGAGTTTGTATGCAGAGCTGCATGGGCGCAGAGGGAGGCACAAGTCTGAATATGTGCTTTGTATACTTGGCAGGATGGGAAAACATGGGCAGCATGCAAACTGGAGACATGAAGGTCAGTAAAGACGCAAACACCCAAGACAGAATTCGTTGTGCCGGGCATCACAGGATTCAGATACGTTTAAGACTTTGAACACCAAAAATGAAGCTAATGGGGTTCTTAGGTCAGATTTTGAAGTTTTGTAAGTCTCTTATGAAACTGTTGAAAATGAAAAGACAAATTTGGGTGGCCTTTTTAAGCAGCAAATCTTCCTGATGAACTCAAGCAGCACTTCATCACCTTTGAGGTCAGAGATCAGGGTCCCTCTTCTCACTTCCTGATACGCGGAAAACATATTCGAGTCATCTAACTAAACTGGACTTGTTATACAGGTGTCACTTTGTCACGCCATGGAATCCACTGAACTCAATCAGTCCAAAATGCTTGTAGAAGCAGAATGAATGCGTGCAGGTGCTGGATTTTAACCTGGGGTTGGATTAGGACATCCCTGAGTCGTAAAGCTGCACTTATTTACAAAAAAATAGGACAAAGTTTGCTGATATTAAACTTTTCAAAGCAGCCGATGAAACACTGGATAAGAAAGCCCGGGGAGACCTTAGATGCATTTTTCTACAGTGCCTACTCTTTCACATTAATGAAAAAAACAAACAAACATATAAACTGTTTAGTCTTACTTATTTTTACTGAAATTATCTAAAAGATTACAATTAAAGAATTTGGTGGTTCAGATACAATGTTGGCTGTGGTCACTTTTGATAAAGCGTTTCCTGTTTTTCTTCTAGGCAACACGCTCGCCGCGATTTTCCCCACTGCTGTATTTCCTGGTCATTAAGCAGGTGGTTGGAGATGACTCACTCTGAAGACTGAAGCCACAAACATCCTGCTCTCATTACGCAGCGGAAGCAGAGCTCTCCAAACAGCTGGCAGGACCACCAATCTATTATTATTACACAGCATCTGACAAAATTCTCTCAACATGGAGCTGAATTTGCCATAAAAAGGCATTTTATTGTTAGCAACAAGTTCATCCGACGACAAACTGGTTATCCTGACTTTCATTAGTCTTGGTAAACTGAAGTTTGCATAACACCTTCTGATACAGCAAAACAGCAGGAATTGTACTAAAAGAATAGACTTGAACATTTCTAAGATCTTTTTATTTTTTGAGAAATTAATACTTTATCATGGCTTTCACAGTATCAGAATTTCATTTAATCACATTTCTGAAATGGTCTTGCACAAATATTTTCTCTGTGATTCAGGGCAGTGTTTACTCTGCTGCTGCCACAAAGTGATGTAGCAGAGCGGGCTTCGATTATCCCAATATTCAACAGTTGACTTGAACGGCATTTAGAAATCAGGGAACGTAGATTTAAAGCACTCCAAAAACAAAGGTCTTCATCTGCCGGATATAGTCCTCAGGTTTTCTGACATGAATTGGTTCTCTCTTTGAACAAAAAAGAAAAAAAATGAATTGATCTGAAGACCTCCGATTTGGCTCAGATTTGTAAGTGAACTTGTTGACTTAACAGTAATGAGTTCATGTAGTTTGTCATCAGTTAAAAAAAATATGAATAGATTAAACAGAACAACTTAACAACTGACTAGAAAAAGTACTTACTGAAATTATTCATCATAAATACAGTTAATAAAGAGTAAATAATGATAATAATAATCATAATAAGCATCAGCAGATGCTTGTGTCTGTGTGCAGCTGGATAGAGGTGTTTTTCTTTGTGGATATCTTTGATTTATTCAGTTTTGATTAATTTTACAGAGCAAGAATATTTGTTCATAGAGGCATTTTCAGATAAGCAAAGATTCACACAGAAACAAAGTGGCTACTTCTGTGACCGGTCCTGACATACCTAGCCAAACAAAATATCCAAATATTACAAAAGTCACCCAGCGTGCTCACCACTACAAACTGGTTGAAAGAAATCCACCACCAAGTACTGTTGAGATTTGCACCTGCTCACAAAAATAAAGTGTTAATCTATAACCAATCAAGTTTTGCAAATGAAAATAGCTAAATCAAGCAAATATTAAGATCATTTTCACTCTCTCACACACATCCATAAGAGACGTCAGCTCAGACTATCCCCTCGCCCACAGTCCCTCAGGGGGAAGCACGCAGAGCAAACAAGTGAGTAACACAAGTGAGACCAATGCTGCACCGGTCAGTCAAACGGTGATTAACTATGAGTCAATACAGCATGAAGCCACAGATCACATTCATCCTCAGAGGAAGGCATAGGACTTCCATCAAGGGAGATCTGGGGTTAGACAACACCTTCTGGACTACAAGCAATGCCCACTAGTAATCAACTCAGCTTTTGAGTCAGAAAGACAAACATCTACAAAACAAAATCCATGTCACCTACTGTCAAAGCAAATTCACAGTAGCCAGGCAGGTGCCGGTGCCTCATGGCTGCACCAGCAGAACAAAGACACTGATCAGAGGAATGATAAGCTGTCCAGTGCCCAGATGCTTCAGACCCCTTCATCACTGATGCGGATGAACAAGCTCCTGAAACAAAGCTTACCTTGACACACTTCCTAGACAGATGGCTGGAGTGTAACACATCTGCCATGCAATCAGTGTAATATTTGTCTGACATTTCTACTGAGGACGTAGACATGTGGTGCAGGCTTTCTCCTTATGGCTGATTACACATGACATTAGAACTGAATCACTTCTTCGTCATTGTTTACACTTGCAGAATATTAACAATAAAAAAAAGAAATTATTAATTAGTGAGTGATATATTCTCCACTACTCTGTCACAACCTGATTTGGTTTATTTGGTGATTCCTCCCTGAGATGAACAGGGGAATTTTCAAAACCTGTCTTACAGTGAACCTGTGAATTATATTTAATTTTAGGTTAATTCTGTGTCAAAACATACATTTATACATGATTTAATGTGGATAGCAAAATTACAGATTAAATAACACTATGACCATGGACAGGTGAGATGAAAAACATTGATGACTTCTCATTTTGGCACCGGTTAGACCTTGACGTGGACATTTTGTTCTGAAAGCCACGTTGTGGCGACTCAACAACTGTAAAACCGCAGCTCTTGTGATGTGTTGTGGTCAGTATCTATACGGTCCAAGGAAGGAAGGGTCACAGGGTCATCGGCAACAAAGACTCACTGAAGTATGTAGACAACAAAGATCTCCTGATGTGGCCTCGTCCGGCAGAATAAAATAGTTTTTTACTGTCAACTAAAGTTGTTACACACACACACACATGCACACACCCACGCACGCACGCACACACACACACACACACACACACACACACACACACACGCACACACACACACACACACACACACACACACACACACACACACACACACAACTCTTTGATGTTAACACTATTGTACAGGATCCTCACACCATCTTATCCTTACTTAATTCAGCATGTAGAGGACGTTTAGTGAAGTTTAATCAGGTTATTCTGCTGTTCAAATTGGCAGTCTGAGTCTCTTCTGTAACCCACCAAACCGGGGTCACAAGTTTTGAAACAGCAATTTCTTAAAACTATCCCGCCTTTGTCCCAAAAGCGAGAACTCAGCATTCTGATTAAGGAAATGATCCATCAGTTTTTGTTTGTGCAGGCAAGTGCTACCCCTAAATCACTGCAGCAAGGGAGTAAGGCAAGAAAAACAATCTAAGATGCAGCATTCCTGGACAAAAATAGATGGTCTTTATTTGGGCAATCTGTACGCAGTCTCAGTCTGCTTGCTCGAGGGCACAGGGGAGCTATGACATTTGAGTTTAACATTCCCATGATTCAGATTATTTGAGAGCACTTGATCCATTATGTTTACTGGAAGACATCCTGGATGTTAAAGGATCACGTGGACGGAAAACAAGACAGGCGAGAGAGAGAGGAGCCTTGCAGTGTGGTGTATTCGCAATGGCTGTGCGTTTCATCGAGGCCAAGCTATCTGTGATGCTTTATCTCGTGTAGTATGAAACTTATTCCTGTTTAATGAGCAAAACCTGCAGAAGTGCTCGGCTGGACTTTCAGACGTTAAAGAGACCACGCCGCTCGGCGTTGTCTGTGTGGAGGAGGATTTGTAACACATTGAGTTCAGTGTTGCTGCCGCTGATTAAAGGAAGATGCTGCACATGACTGACTCCAATTACTCTGGAGGTCTGACTGCCAATTTATTTTTCACTGAGCTAATTTGAAAGCACAAATATCAAATAGCTGTGAAAGCAAGTCGTTGCTGCTCATGTTGTTCAGACTGAAATTTTTAACTGCATAACAAATCAGTCACTTTACACAGATTTAAAGTAAGAGTGTTTTGATTTGTGTAGAAAAAAAAATGCCTTCTGAAGCTCCACTCTGACACTTCTTTTTTTTTTAAAATCATGTTAACCCAAATGCACAAGGTTGTAGAGACTGCACTAATCTCTAATAAAGTCTAATAGTAGCCCGTTAGTAAACCGAAGTGTAAAGCGCCCATTGATTTCTACTTAAAGATGACATTGATCCTTGGAGACCTTTTCATGCACTTTATGTAAGGAGTAAAATCTCGTTGTTCAGGTGGCATGAACTAAACCTCCACTCTCGTCTTAGTTTCCTTACTCCTTCGGTTTCTTGTGCTTCCCACACTCCGTGCCTTAATGATAAGGGTGCAGCGTTTTATGTACGGCAGATTTCCGTCTGCTTCTCACCCACACGCTGCGTCTCTGAGGGAAATGTCGTCTACGCACACCTCCAGGCAGGGGATCCTTTCAAACTTTCTGAATACTTCCTGCTAATTGCTCTCGGTTGGTGTACTCTGCTGTGGAACAGCTGAGTTTTTACCCAGTAATGAGAATTACTGGAGGCAGGTGTGACTTCTGACAAGTATCACTTTATCTTTTAATGTAATTGCATTTTATTTATGCAGAGTGCGACCACGTGAAAATGATGTGTTATATTCATAACAAAATAATAATAATAATAAAATATCCCTATGCTTACCTCTGACTGGCTTTCTTAGCTGTGTTTATTTTTAGCTTGCTCGCTGTTCTGTAATTAAAAAGCGTTTAGCTTTGGATCATAATGGTTCTGTGGAAAGGCTTTGTTCTGCTGCCAAGTTAACAGCGGTAATTATTAAATTATTTTGTTCTCTTAAACTTAATCAGCGTGGGAGAGAAGAGACCTCGGCACACTTATATGTAAGTAATGCATTTGCTCAAATTCATTAAAGCTATCTCTTTCTCTTGTCCATCATTAAAATTGCAATAAAAACACGTTAACTTGCAAAGGAAAACCACTGAGCTTTTAAAATATCAAAATGCACAGCATTTATTGCATTATTATCACCAATGCATTTAGCAAAAAATCAGACACAGTTAGACAAAAATAAATAGCTTTTAAGCCTTTTTAAAGGCTCCATACTGTCACAGTAACAACATGCTGTTTTCCCAGTGTTGTCAAAAATAACTAACGTTTTACATTATAGATATAACTCAGCCCCTCTTGAGATGCTTGAGCTGGAATGTCACTTAACTCTAGTTGCTACCACATTCAAATAACATTTCATCGTACAGAACCTGCACACTTATTGACACCCCTGTTAAAGACTTGTAAGAAGGCTTCAGATATATTTATCTTGTATTGCAATAGTGTACAATTACACTGGAAAAAAAAAACTGCTGTCAACTCAAGTACCTTTTTTTTCACTTTCTCAAAAATGCTTTTTTTTTAGTTTGGTTTTTTAACAAATACACCAGTGCCACACTTATTGGAATCCCCCCCAAAATTATTTTTTTTTGCAATTCGATTTTTATTTATGTTGCTCAGAGTTCATTTATTCATCATTACATTTTTGTTTTTGAAGAGTAAGAGGTGACACTGAATATTGTTTGTCTTTGCTTTTCCTTAAAAATGCAAAAACAAGAGAACATTCCACACACAGGGGGAAGAATAGTAAGCCAGGTGAAAAAGTTAATTGCAGCAAAGTGTGGGAAAGCACCCTACTGAGACTCTTTAAGGCCTGGTTTCTCTTCTCACAGGCGAGGGAAACTTAATAAACTGCGAGGAATCACAAACTTCTTAAAGTACCAGGACATTTTAGATAAAAATTGGATGACTTTTGCCAGAAAACTGAAAATATCTCATTGTTTACATATGACATGACACTGAGACCTATTTATCTTAGCTACTCCTAAAAAAGAGGGAAAAGAAAATATTTCTTTCCACACATTGAAGAGCGATGGTAAGGGGGAAAAAAAGCTCACTGTTAGAATTATTGCAGTATAGTGTGGGAAAGCACATCATACTTAATGTGAAGCATGGCAAAGGACCAGTCATGCTGTGATCCTGTTTCTCTTCCAAAGGCTGTAGGAACCTTGTTAAAGTGTATTTATTCTAAATCTCTTTGGAAAATATAAGGATATTTTCTACAAAATCTATTTGTCCTTGCTAAGTAAAACTAAAAATTATTATGCTAAAATCTCTCAGCATGAGGATTATCCAAAATTTCTGACCAAATCAAAACAAAAATTGCTTAACAGACAAAATTAGTCTCATTTACATTGCCTTTGGGATTAATAAAGTAGTTCTGAATTTGAATTTCATGGCAACTTCAGCCCCCAGGCATGAATACAGTTGAAAATAGAAGACTAAGGGCTTTCCCGTTGGCAAAAAGAGGTTAATAAGTGTAACATCAGTGTTTTTGTTCCAAAAAAATAATAATTTGAGAAGTTTTAACTACACTAAAGATAATTTATCAAAAGATTATGTTAAAGGCTTTTCACAAGTATTAAACAGGAGAATCAACAAGTGTAGAAGGAGCTCTGACTTCAACAATGAGGCTGCATCACAAAATACGGTATTCAACCAAACAACAAAAATACTGAGAAAGTGTTTATAAGGTCCCATCTGTTGTGTTTTGATTAAACTAGAATTTGTCATTTAAAAGGCACTTCATAAGTTACACCTTACAGTCACAATATGCAGGGGTTTCAATAAAAACCCTCAGTTTAGTGCACAATACCACTGATGTACTTTGTGTGGACAGCAAATTCTCCAACATAATAATAATAATAATAATAATAATAATAATAATAATAATAATAATAATAATAATAATAATAATAATAATAATAAATTGTTACTGAGGTAAAAGATTAATTTGACAGAGTTATACAAGTACTGGACTAATCAGTGTATTTTCAGACTGCATAAGTACATAAGAGCCACTATGGTACAAGAAAATACTCCTGCAGAGTTCATCTCTCTAATATTAGAGCAATGGGGGACGTATACCCTGTAGTTACCATAAAAGACACCCTGTCTTTTAGTGAAAGTGTTGCTTTCTTTATGCTATTTTCACTTGCAGCAAATTTAACATGAAGCTACAAAGCTATTGGGAAAGTAATGCCATGATAATCTATGCATAAGTTAAAGAGCTACCCTTGTTTTCAGAGCTAAAATTGCAGACAGCGTTAAAACATCAGAAATTTGTATGCATGTTTTTACATGTACATGCATACACATGCACCACATGAACACATTCCACACTGTGATCAAGACATGGACAAAAGAACTTCCTCATGGCATTACATTGAGTTAACGTATTGTATTCCACAGACTGTGCTCTTGAGATTGTGAAAATAAAATTGACACGACGAAGCATTTTTGCCCATAGATCAGAAGTTGCAAGGTGTACATGTGTGGGCGTCTGTGTATATACATCTATGTAAAACCTTGCAAGGTTTCCTAACCATCAACCAATAAGAAAGACAACTATAAATATAATAAAAAATGTGGGTTTTTTTGTGTGACCTACTTTCAAAAAAATTATGCCCTGTGCAGGAACAAATGTGCAGCTAAGTGAGTCAGGCATTATAAAGAGACACATGTTTGCCTCAGATGTTTTCATGAACCTATTTTGTCTATAAAAATAGATATAGACTATTACCAGCCTTGTTCCCCGGCGAACAACTGAGAGGCACACGTTTTGAGCTCTGATGCTTCAAAGAGGTCAATCGGCCGTCTTGAGTTTGATATACATCTCTACATGTGACTGCCTTCATTGGCTGAGTGGTTTGTTAGTTGGTGGTTGGATACTGACCGTTGCGTTGGAATTGGCTGCAGTAGTCCTAGCTTTGCTTTCTACCCTGAAGGAGGAGGAGTTCAGGGAACTCCTCTTGAGAGCTTTATTGGCCAGCAGGCTGCAGGTCTTCCTGTACTGGTAGCGCAGCAGTGAGTAGACAAACGGGTCGCTGGCTGCCTTGCTGTAGGCCAGGCATTTGGAGAAGACACCCCAGTGAGGGTTGATGGGTCCTGGGGAGAAGAGCTCTACAATTCTACAGCAAAAAAAGTTAAAAAAAAAAAAAAAAAAAAAAAAAAAGGATAGAGAAGTCACAAAATTCTTGTGTAAGTACTCGTACCCTTTGAACTTTTTTGCATTTTGTCATGTTACACACACAAATTATAATGTATTTATTGTAATTTTAGGTCAAAGAGCAAATTGAAGGAAATAATTGTGACGTGTAGGTAAAAATAATACAAGGTTTTCAAAAGTGTGATAAAATTTTGTTGTTGGCACGTATTTGTATTTAACCCCCTATGCTCTGAAACCCCTAAACAAAAATAAGTCTTTACTAATTAATAAGCGAAGCAAAGCAAACGTGCAGTTCAATCTTATTTTAAGTTTAGGTCTCATCACCATAAATAAAGCTGCTCTGTGAAGTCCTCAGTAAATTCATAAGGAGCACTAAAAACCGAGTAACTTCATTAAGACCTGGGAACACAACGGACATGTCAGGAATGCATTTGTGCAGAAGTTTAAAACAGGCTTACGTCCGTTTTAATCTTTGGACTGAGCTTTGGTCGGGCCATCTCCAATGGCACAACACCAAACCTACCAAAACGTGACCAAGAAATCTGGCAAATTTTGTCTCTGTGGTAGAGTTAGAAGACAGATGCCATTGTTGAGAGAAAGCCATGAGAAATCCCCACTCCAGCTTTCTACAGTCATTCAGAGGACACAGCAAACACAGGGAAGGAAAGGGCTCTGGTCAGAGACCAAAATAAAATGTTAACATGTAAAACTCATCCCTTAACATACAGCTACTACAACAATAAAATGACTTCATATGCATTTGCTAGAGCCTAGTCCAAGTTTAGACCTAAATATAATAAAAACGTGTGCACAATCCTTTGGAGATACATTAAAGTTTGTGGCTGCAACACGACAGCATGTGGAAAAGTCCAGGAGTTATACATACTTTTACAACTCAATGTAGACTCCGAGAGGCAAAATGCACAAAGAAGAAGAAATACACCGGTAGAAATCCATAAGAAATATCGTGTCATTGCTTCACTTCAGAAGTTGACTTTGTTTTTTCCTGGAGTCACTGATAATTAAAATTAGCTGTTGTCGTAAATCAGTTTAAGCCTGTCAAACCACTGCACTCCGGTGGTTTGACCGGAGTGCAAAGCACTGACCGTGGTGGTCAAACATCATTATGTTTCTCATCTCTTCTGGAGGAGAAACATAATGACAAGGATTATGTTTCTCATCCTTTGCAAACTGGAACATAATGAAGATGTGACAGCCTAAATGTTTTAAATGTCACTGGAAAGTCTGAAAGTGATAATTCTACTGATTGTAACTCAGCCAGGAAGTCTACTTTATTTCATTTAGTTTTCTCCGGATATGAACTCTTTAACATCCCTGCTGATGTTGTGTATTAGAAATGCATTTTAACTTCTGTGCCTCGGAAAGAGGTTCGGATGTTCAATAAGGACGTGCATGCAAAAAACACCCACGCAGTCACCCACTCAAAATCCTCCCTGTAAAGCAGCAGAGATTTCTGCTCACCTTGTAATGACGTAAGGTGTGAAACAGACCACAAATGTGCCGATAAATGTGCTGATCTTCTTGGTGGCCCTCTGCCTCCTGCGCTTCTGCTCCTCCAGGCATTTCTGGCGAACACTGCCAAGGCAACACAGGCACCGTCACCACTTCAAGAGCATGACAAGAGACATGCAGACATGATGGAGGAAGTTTAAAAAGAAAAAAAAAATACTTGGAACTGACACGAGCACAGCAGCTGTCTTTGCCCTGCATTTTCTGATAACATTTTTCCTACTCGTCTCATCCTTTTGGTGAACTGAAAAAAACAAACACTTGAGCTTAGCTTAAATATATATTTTCTCCATGAATCCATACAGTTATGAATAATTTGTCAATAGTTTTTTTAAAATACACAGTTGAAGTCAAAATCGACTGAACTAAGATTTGAATAAACTATATGTTAAAGTTATATAAATTAAGATATTATCATTATTTATTTATTTATTTCATATATCACATGCTGCATTTTATGACGAAGTTATTTAAACTGACCTTGTGATTCATTAGTTAAACTCAAGCACCTGATTGGTTAACCTGCACAGCAACTTCACCGAAGACCAATCACCTTCTTTATAGCATTTTAACCCGAAACAATGACTCTGATGCGAAAGGCTAAGATAAAACAGATTAATCCCAGGCTGTAATGACTGATTAGCTTTGATGAGGGTAATCTGTCACTCTGTCCAGGGTGGCACGACCTGTGGGGTTGAAAAAATATTACGTATTATTTTATGATTTAACTGGGAATCACTGTTAAAGTTAGCTGTTGGAGTTTAATTCAGCATAATACTTAGACTGCAGCTCTGCAAATATACAAGTCAGAGGATTTTCAATGCTTTCGTTGTATTAGAAGCACTTTAGAGTGACTGAGTGGATCATTGCACAGAGATCACAGATAATTTGGAAACACCATGAAAACAATTCGGGCTAAAACATTCTTAAAACTGGACCTGAATGAATACCTCTATTATTCAAATTCAGTTAATATAAGATTAACTCTTAATGCTTCGGTTAAGTTGTAAGGTTTCCCTTTCTATTCTTTTCTCTTTTTTTGCAGAAAGAGCTTCTCTGGGGAGATGACTTGTGTTTGGTTGTTAGGCTCACTCAGGTTGAGACTTAATGAACTGCATATGGCTGTCACACAGAACAAGAAAATAATACCTAGATAGATTAGATTTAGATAGATAGATAGATAGATAGATAGATAGATAGATAGATAGATAGATAGATAGATAGATAGATAGATAGATAGATAGATAGATAGATAGATAGATAGATAGATAGATAGATAGATAGATAGATAGATAGATATTTCTTTGTATTTCTACCTGGGGTGAATATCCACCAGCAGCACCAACGTCTGCATCGTGATCACGTCGATGCGCTTGCAGTGCGACCTTGCAACTTTTAGCACTTTCAGATAGGTTACGCACATCACGATCAGCGTGAGGAGGAATGTGAGACAATGCAAAGCCACGGTGAAAACAATGTACTGTTTCCCAGCCGCCTTTGCCCGGACGCTGCAGAGGGTGCAAGACGCGTAAAGGTGGTTGTACCCGAGCCAGGAGCGGCAGGTGGCCACCGCGGAGAAGCACATCGAGTGTATCCAGGTGTACGCCAGCGCCAGTACCGCATCCCGGTGGCGTATTCGCGAGTGATAGCTCAGCGGGAACACCACCGCCACCCACCTATCGATGCTGAGCGCTGCCATGCTGAGCATTGAGTTCGTGGTGAGGAAAGTGTCGAGGAAACCCACTATCTGGCAGAAGCCGCTGCCTCCGGGGTGCCCCGAAGTGACGAGCCCGACCAAAGTTAGAGGCATGTTGGACACGCTCTGCAACAGGTTGCAGAGCGACAAGTTGAGGATGAAGAGAGCGGGCACCTGCTTGCGGATCTCCGGGTTGTACAGAAAACAGATCAGCACGACGACGTTGGAGAGCAGCGACACGACGATAATCCCCAAAATCAGCAGAGAAGCAACTACGTCCGCTGCGTCCATGGTGCCTCCGCCTGACTATCCACACTTGGAGAGAGCGCATCCGCAATCTTCATGCAAACTGCCACAAGTCACGACGGCCAGGAGTCCCCAGTCATGCTTAACGTCTCCAAGATATAAATGTCTCCAGCAAATCGCTCTGTTTTTCCAGCCCCGTTAACTATCTGACCAGTTGCTCGATCTGGTCATGTGAGAGAATCTGGATGCGCATTTCCCATGAACGGGGTCAGAACTGAAGGGCTTTCTCCTTGACGCGCTGCGGTAGTTTCAACCCAGAGCATCACGCTGCTGGAATCACATTTCATGTCTGTCTTGCTGCGCAATTGCGCATAATGAGAGGCAAACTTAAAAAGAGCGCAAAGGGATTCTGTCTTGAGCTTTGCAGACTTTTTAATATCCCACTATTTTCCCTCGCGGAGGTGTTCCAAACTGCTGGTGCACCCCTGCTCAAACGAAGCTTTCGTAGAGTAAAAATAGAAATACGACGCACGGTGACGTCACTGTCGATTAGGGTGAGGTCATGCGCGTCACGTTGAACTTTGCTTTGCTTTGCTGCTTTCGCAGGGGAAGTTTTCGAGAATTAAATGTTTGACAAATTAGACTGAGTGAAATCAACTCATCAGCGTCACACTGGTTTATTTTAAAAAGCAGCACATGGACAGTATATAACTATGGGATATTTCATTAAAGCACATGATGCATCACATTAGAGGAAAAAAACAAAACAAACAAAAAACACATGCATTCCCCCTAAAAAGAAATAAAAAGTTAAAACAGAAAAACAAAAACAGAAAAAGTCATACAATTATCACTTTTTTATAATTGCAATGATCACAAATGCAATTATGCAATGCTTAACTGGAAAAAGAACGTTTCTTTCTTTCCTGTAATAATATATATATTTTCTAAATCAGAAATACTTAAATTTTAATTTTGCACATCACAATTATTTTTATGCTCCCCCTTCAGGAATGAAAAAGTTCTGAGAGACCAAAATCAACAAAACTTTAAAATATTTTCATCTAGAATGTTGCTCATCTTGTACATAACTTTTACAGTTTACCGAAAAAGGAAATTTAATCAGACTTAGACAATGGGTCTTTAAAAAAATGGTTTTCCTGCCTTTTTATAGCTTTATTATTTTATTTTATTTTTTCACATTTCTCATTTTCAGAGAGCTAGTAACACTGAAACAGATCACTGGTCTGTGGTGACTTCAGGGACCAAAGAAGCTCTTTTCTGACTACTGATCTATTTAAGCCCAATAACATTTGTCTTACAGACCACTAAAGTCTTTCTATTTACAAATTGGACGCCAGTGAAGTGATTTATGAACAGCTGTTATACTACAGTGAAATTTCCACCTCGTAGAAGTTTGCATATCGAACCTTTTCCACATCATACATGTTAAAGTTACAAACTTCGAGGAGTTTTTCTCTGATAGGCCAACACAAAGTAGCAAAGTTGTGAAGTTAAAGAAAAGGGATGCGTGTTTTCTTTTTTTAAATGAAGAGTGAGGTGTGTATGTGTTTCTCCCCTTGTATTCTGCTTATCTGAATAAAACCCAACGCTCACTTGTCTATTTTTTGTGCTCTCCATAAATCTGGTCTTCATAGAAGAGTGGTCCAAATAAAACAATTGTTGAAAGAATGATGTAAAAAAGTTGCGTTTTTAGTTTGTCACAGGCCACAGTGGAAGTAATAAACATGCAGAGGAAGATCAGAACATACTTGAACAGTATAATCCTGCTGGATTTTATGTTTTCTTCAGGTGTTAGCATGTTGGTCAGGGTAGGAAGAGAATCTTCGAGGCTGCAAACAACTCCAGATCTTTCAGCAGGACCATCGCAAGCATACAAGGGATGGTTTTAGATCATGACGTGAAGCATGTTAATCGATATAGAAATACAATAGTACAAGATTTGCTTGAGAAAACGATGAATCGCCTCTCTCCAGTGGTACCTCCTCCTCCTCCCCGTCCCAGTGGTCTGTTCTGTGAAGCCACTAGGGTGTGAATACTACTGCTATTTCCTATATTACTGGTGCTGGTCATGATTTTAGCAGTGTTTTTTATTTATTTATTTTTTTTAGATAAGCGTCGGCTGTCAGGTTTTATTTTTGTTACTGTCTGGATGCTTGTATAAACACAAACAGAAAAAAAAAAATCTTGCTGGCTGAATCCACAAATATAGATTGTGCTTCTGTGTCCCACTTAGATAGACACCTTGAGATTGTAGATGTTTTTTCAGGTGCTGGTAGGATGGAAGAACAAAGACTCAGCAGTGAATTTTACAGTCCTGAGTGACATTTGGAAAGGAACCAGTTCAGCTAGACTGCGCACACACACGCAACAGAGTATTAATCCACAGTTCAGCGGTTCCACACTGTCTGGCATTCAATAGAACATGCTGTCTGTAATACTTCAGAGGGATATTGTCAACAGAGTGAGTGAAGTGTTTTTATTACCTCAGGAGCAAAATGTATGTATCTGTTTTCGTGTGCTGTTTTTAGAGAGGACTGACTGACATAAAGAAACTAGATGTGAATATTTCATCTTTAAGTCTGAATGACTGTCAAAGAGTGATCAGAATATTTGATTTGAGGGTGAATTATTTCAGCCAGTCACTTCAGTTGTGAGAGATGCTGTCATGTATTTATGCTTTAGTAGAATGAAGCTACTGTGCAGCATGTTACCCATGGCGATTTTTCACAGTTCTGAGTCTGATTCAGTGACAGTAAATTAAAATTTAATTCAATATCTTCTGAACAAGAATGTTCTAATTTAACCCTTTGTGTTACTTTTCTGCATTAACTATGTTGTATTATTGTGGAATTGTAGTCATTTTCCTACTGTTCATTTAAATCCTTATGCTTGACTAGAAATGGAAATCTAGCAGTGCATCAACTACGCCAAGATTTTTTTTCACCACTGTTTTTCTGTTGTTTTAATATAATTTGAGCAATGCCTGTGTCATATCTGGAGCTTATTGGTTAAATATCTTAGACTAGACGGCTAAATGGTTCATAAAGTGAAAAATGATCCAAGCCACCTCAACAAACTTGCAAAACTAAGCATTTCCGTACATCTGTGACAGTAATAATCCGTTTCTTTTCTCTCACTTTATTGGAGTTCAATATGGAGTCCTTTGAAAGTTTTAATTAACACATTCACAGGGACTTTCGAAGCAAGGACGGAAGTTAAAATGACTCATTTGCAAAAAACTCATTTAACTTCAGTTTTCATGAGGAAAATTAAAAGTCCTGATGTGATGAATAGCACTTAATTGAAATAAATTTGTGCCAATGTCTCACTACATGATTGGAGAAACTGTTCTATTTGTTAGACCGGCTCTCACACGCGCATCTGTCTTACATCCCATTACTAACAAGGAATGATGAATTGCCTGTGACGGGGCTTGTAAGGGGCTCGGAGGATTTTTAATTAATTCCACAGAGGGAAATTTCTCACTTCTGCCCTTTCTACTTAGCAAAGGAACAGAAGGTGAACCTACATTCTATTTTCTTTAACGCAGAATTAATTCTCTGCTGTGCTTCCCCGACCAGGATAAAGTTCAGCTTCATTTTCTTACAGACTGTGAGTTAATGAGGTGAGGGGCTTCAGGTACACAAGGCTGCACAAACAGTTCCCTCAAAGTCTCTGAGTACACCTGTTATATGCCGAATACATTTTCAAATGCACAGTGAGGTAAACGCCTTGCTTTCACTCGACATTTCATTTTTTTTGGAGCGTTTTTACATGAAGTACTAAGTGAATCAGTGCTCCCAATTATTTGCTTGTTAACCAAGATGTCTCCTGTTCCACTTTAAATCGCCGCTTCTTAAACCTGAATGTAAAAAAGATGGGAGAGAAACTTGCCAGTGCAACAAATTTCAGCTCTGCAACGTGCGCTCTCAGTTTTTTTTCAGTCCTGTTTAGAGTTATGGTCAAAGCTTCCTTCATCTCCTAGTTGGTTTATTTTGACAGACATTGAGCGATTTTAAATTTGAATTTTATTTTTGATCGACTTCTCTCTAAAAGGTTGTCTCAGCGCTCCCTCCAGATCAACTTTGGCTGCTACTCCACGGCCCCTTTTTTGCACAATTATCTGCTTTGATATATTCTCTTGTAATGAGAGCAACATCGCAGCGCACAAGCTAGACTGAAGCAACTCCTTGTAAATATAAATATTTTTAAATTAGGGTGTGAATATGTATCTTGATCATGATGTTAGATGTAATGATGACGTGGAATTTTTGGACTATAATTTCTTCTGGAAATAAAACATTTTGATTTGGATTAAAAGTCTTTCTTTTAAAAAAAGAAACAAGCAAGATAATACATTTGACATAAATGACGTAAGATATAAAATTCAGTTATCTATGAAAATGTGCAAACATTATTCAATACAAAGTACAGACTAAGCATTGGCTGTCTGGTCCTAGAGGCACAACAACAAAAAAAATATATATGCTTGACTGCATCCCAAACCGCATCTTGCCCAAGTTCAGAAACTGTCTATTCCTTTTATTCTTTGTTTGCTTGTGCATGGGCAACTTTTACCTCTGTGGAAAGAGCCGTATGGCTTGTTTGTGCTATGAGTCATGCATTTAAATATAATTGGGTGATTCAGAGGGAGCAAGAGATCACTCATAAACATGCAAGTATGTTTTGCAATCTGAGTTCTCAGGGCAATGGTTTTCATTATAAACACAAAGTCCACAAAAGGTTACGTACTTGAAGCTACGAATGCTTAATTTATTCTGTTTGTCACTTTGTGACAAACTCAAATCTCAAAATGTTCAACTACTTTAGGGAAATTTCTTGTCTAGCATTGATCTGTGGAAGCTTGGACTGTATGTTGAACTTAAATACGATTCTTCCAGTTGTGTTTGTTGTAGACATCCCATAAATCCCACATGTCATCCTGATAAGTCAACATGTTTATCAGTTTGTGAGGCTCTTCAGTACATTCATTCATCATTTTGGACTTTGTAAGAGTGAATCAAAAAAATGGACTTATTTAGATGATATCATCTGGTTTCAGGTCCAAATGGGCATTCTTGCTTGTTTACAGCTTTGCATGTCCTGTTTAAAATGCATTACGTTGCCTCCTTAAAACAAAGAGGAAATTACAGCACCTACCGTACCACCTAAATACAATAGTCCTCTTGGGTTTGTATCAAAGCTCCAAAATTTAAATAATGAATTTAATTCAATAAATAAGGCACACTCAACTTTATTTATATGCGTTCTTGTTCATTTCTAATAAAAACACTCTGTGGTTAGAGTCACTTTAGAATGTGAGTTAGAAAACTCAGAAGTCTGCATCAAATTATTTACTTTACAGCAATTCCCCTTCCAAATAAGCATGTGGTGACAGTGAACAGCTGACGGCCAACATTACAGCAACTAAATACAATGTTGGGAAAAAGTGTTAATTGATAAAATAGCAAAAGAGAGGGAAGTAGGTCAGTTATTCTTGCTCGACTTTGACAACTTCGCTATGTAGACACGCTGTGGAGTTTGATGTTCGACTCAGTTAAAAAAAAAAGGCGACTTACACACAAACTCTGAGATGATCAGTAGAGCAGGAGTTTCAGTTGTTTAAATTTGGTAATCTACCACTGCTGATACAATTTCCATCACCCACTCATCATGGAGTGAACAAACTTTATTGGTAAAAGGGTGATTACTATCCTGAGTTTTTTGTTGTTTTTTTGTATTAAGCATTTCATTTTGACGAAACATTGATTAATAAATTGTTTTAATAAGAAGAATAGGACTGTTTGGTGTCCTTTCACAGCAGCTCTCAGGGTTGAGCGATGATGAAAAGTCACTTTGCAACAAGAAGATCCAAGGTTTGATTTTCAACCTGGAATCCTTTTACATGGAGTTTGCATGCTCTCTCCTTTTTTTTTTCATTTTGTCAAATGATGATTGTAAAAAACTGGAATTTCTCAAAAGTTCAGTAACTCAAGCGAACAAGGAACTAAACCCCCTTTGCTTTTTAACATCCAATGCAGTGCCTCCCTCTAGTGGACGTGAAACCATATCAAAGGAAGGACTCGTTTTGAAATAACATTAAAAAAAATATATGAACTAACTTTTTATTTTTTTATGGTTCCGAACATAAGTATTACATCTTTTTCTTTAGCTGTAAGCTCTACTTAAATATATTCATAAAAAAGAATTGGTCAGTTTTAGTTTTGCATATTAAATCAGAACGTCATGCAAAATATTAATTTTGGTCATTCAAACTGGAAACATGAAACTATTATGTTATGTAGAGTTGTTAAATATAACAGATGGACGAAATTTCAAGGGTGGGTTTTTTTTCTTCTAATTGATCAAAAAACTAATGAAAATTTCAGTTGCACAGAAATATGTTGTGGCCTCCGCCATCGTAAGGAAGACCGCTAACTTTACATTGCAGCAGATAGTCATTGACACACTCCACATGGAGGCTGTTCATTTGAATCCTTATGCTTGGGTTCTGTCAAAGCAACCTGAGCTTCCATTACACTCAGCAGAGCCTCAATCTGATCACTTCCATGCTACTCTGCATTGATGCAGTAAATTATGCTTTACACTATATGGACATTAATTTAAGTAGGCATGTCTATTTTTTTAAATTAATCTTTTGTAATATTCTATTTAGATTGTTTGTTAGCAGTATACCACAATCATCAAAACAGATGAAAAAAACACTTCAAGTATAGCATTCTGGGTAACACTTTATTTGAAGGGGGGTGAATAAGACTGTCATGACACTGTCATAAACATGACATAACACCTGTCATGAACATGAATAAGCCTTCATGAATATTTATGACTGTTGTCATAAAGCGCCATTCGGTAAATTATGACATTTTTAATACAAAGTTGACATTATTCAAAATGTCTTTGTTATGACAACTTGACATTAACCAGGAAATCATTACTGTTTAAACTTTACCTTTAATAACATAAAGTTACCTAATTTTTAAAGTATAATCAGTAATACTTTTATAACAAATTTATATCAGTAATGATTTCTTGGTTAATGTCAAGTTGTCATAACAAAGACATTTTGAATAATGTCACCTTTGCATTTCCTCTGAAGGACTTTAAATCATAGAAACAACAGCACAGAGGATTATTCTCCATTTTGAAACTGAATGTTATTTAAAACCCTGAATCCGGTAACAGCCCCATGCCTCGCGACATTTCTTTAAAAAAAAAAAAAAAAAATCCAATGCCTTATTGATAGCTGATCAGCTTCTCCGATTACTTATTGAACTGAAAGTGGAAACTGACCTCGTTCCCGAGTTCGAATGGCAGGATAGTTGATATTTAGATAATAAAATAAAGCTAGCTATTAAAAGTGTCATAATTTACCGAATGACACTTTATGACAACAGTCATAAATATTCATGAAGGCTTATTCATGTTCATGACAGGTGTTATGTCATGTTTATGACAGTGTCATGACAGTTTTATTCACCCCCCTTCAAATAAAGTGTTACCGCATTCTGTGTGTAATGTCTTTGAAAAAAAATATAAATGGTATTTTCAATAATATTTTAATATATTTAGATGTACATGCACATATTTCTTTCGAAACGCCCATTAGTCTTGGGACTCTTTCCCTATAATGACCACCGGAGGGCGCTCTCTGATCTCTGCAAAAAAAAAAAAGCTCCTGGCTGCTCAAGCTGCAGGAGCTAAACTGATTCAGCGGTGTGCTGTCAGAGCTGTCAGCACTCATTAGAGCTGTCTCATTAAAGTGATGTCAGTGGCACTCCATTAGCAGTAAAATGAACAGCTGCCTTGCCTCGAGGCCAAGTCAACAAGTGCACTTTGTCGGTCAGCGCGGCCTGCGGGGTTAACCTGCTCAAGATAGCAAAGAACAACCAAGGTTTGTGATGATTTTCTCAGACGGTTTGTGCTCTATGGTCCTCAACTCCCAGAGTCATAAGACCAGATTTATACAATTTTAATGTGGCATTAAAAATTATGCTGTTGGGTTAAGATGTCGTTGTGCTCTGCTGATTCGGCTTATATAAATTACAGGTGAAGTTCTTTCAAACTAGACCGTTATTTGGAGTAAAATATTAAGGGCAAAGTGAATAACTTTGACACTAATATCCAGGAAACAAGAGGTTGTAAGCATCACCCCTCCTTTCCTTTTTTTTTTAAAAAAATCTGTATTTAAATATTCAAGAAGGAATTTTTTAAAAAAAAGAAAAACCCACATAGGTGACGTGCTTTCTTAAATTCAATGTCAAATTCCAGTTCCTCAATTCCACCACCTGGGGGCGCCAGTGTGTGAGGTTATCCTATGTTGCTTGGTATCAAGAATAATAAGAAATACATATATATTTAAATATGAGTGTTCATTTGGTTTTGCATTGTATGCACTTTTGACATTATCCACAAATGACTCAAAATATCTGATTGTTTAAAAAAAAAGCCAGCTGATCTTTAGCTCTTTCGCCACACTTCCTGTCCTCTCCCTCTGTTCCTTGTCATCCAACACATGCTACACCTCAGACAGGCACTTAGTTATACCAAGATCTGAATAGCATTTGGGGTCAAAACCACAATATCCCCCGATTTACCTTCCCCCATTAATGGCCTATTTAGCCTACCGCCGATGGCAGTAAAGAGATAGCTAAGCTTTTATACCTTCTGACTGGATATATTAGCAGGTAATGTTCTTAAAGAGGATTAGTGGATGGAAAGGGGAAGGGGAGAAAGAGAGTGGCTGAAAGCGCCATAGGGATGGCATGGAAGCAAATAGGCAGGTGATAGCAGGGAGGATAGGAGAGCTTATGTTGCCTTGTGCTGCCTCTAGCTATGAGCTACGGATGGAGGATTAGCAGCCACTCTGGACTATGCTATTCGGGGCAGGTTGAGTCATATCACTATAATTGTTGGTGAAATAAACTTGCTTTTACCTTTATAAGCAATGACAAATCTGTTGGTAATATCTAAAAGTGAACCACCATACATCAGTTGTAACGGTCTATATATATATATATTTTATGCAGCACGGAGATGAGAAATTTTACTGTGATCTAAAAGTGACAGTGAAGAATGTGCTTGAGGTCGAGGTCAAGAATCACAACAAACCAAGCAAATTATCTTGTTTACGGTGTTTAACAGCTAACCTCCTGTCCACTCAAATCTTTCCCTAAATAGACGTATCAGTGTTTAATGGTGGCCTTTCCGAAGTGAAAGCATCTGTGTGCGTACTACCAAGCATTACCCTCCAGGGTTTAAACATCAAACCAAAAATATGAGGCAAATGACCATTAATAATTACATAAAATAATCACATTTCTAAACAAATTAATTTATCGGGTGGCATTAAATAAACCCTCAGGAAATAAAGTAAAGAATCCAGGTGTTGTGTTTAACCTTATGTTAAATTCCTGGTTTCCAGGACTGTCTACTGGCATACATAACATGCTCATTCAGGAGGAGTGATGACTGAGTCAGTGACTCAAAGCATTTGGCTAGAGAAGATAGAAACCTTTTTTTTCAGCACTTTGAATGATGAACTGAACTTGACTGTTCTGTTTAATAACAAGGTCTAGTACATATGTGACTAACTTTAAATCAGGTTTTTATGTTTGGATTAAATTGACTATACAGTTCCAAAAATAAATTGGATGATCTGTTTTTATTTATTTATTTATTTATTTACTTTTGTCATGAATTGTCGCTATACGAATCAACTGAATTGGAGGGAAATTCTTCTTTCATGTCTTTACTGATTGGAAAAACCCTTCACATGAACTTCTCTAAGTTGTCTGGGCCAATTCTTCTCTGCCACATCTCAAAACCACTCTGATCTTACCGTCTTTTGGCTTGGCTCTCCTGAACTGTTTTGGGTGGATTTGATCATGCATAGATGACACGGCGTTAGAATGGGTCACTGCAGATTCTGCTTTAGCCACAGTCTGTTGGAAGGGAGTCAAGTGGAGGGCAAGCACCTGGAATAGGTGACCTTTACCTGGACAGAGGATATATGAAGGGAATGGGAAGGGATACCTGCAGAGATTTGTTCCATCAAGAATGCATTGCGGAGCTTTGGGGATGTAATTGTAAAACAAATAGCTTAGAAACAATAATAATAAAAAAAAACAGCTATAAAACCTGAAACAATAACTCTATGTATTAGCCTACCTGGATATCACCATAACCTGTCTGTGTGTGTGTGTGTCTGTCTTACTGCTGCATGGGAATACTTCCTCACGGTCGCTCAAGTTTCCAAGTCTTTAAAAGTGTGAGACTGCACACTCTGCAGAGGAGCTATGTACAAAATGTCTTCTTTGCCAAGACATCCTTGTGACCGTGTCAGTTCGCAGCGGCAGCAGCACATGAAAGGAGCATTGTGCACTTCTTCACGCTCCATGGCCAATTGACTTCTTTTCCCATTAATCAAATGGACTGTTTACCTAATCTTTCATAGCATTTCAAAACCATTAAAACCCAGAGGATTATCCTAGTGTTTCTAATGGTGTAGCTTTCTTCAGATACCCGTGCTCTGATAACACTCTTGATCGTTTCTTCCTCAACTCCTTTATTGGATTCATTCTTCTGTACCTGCTGAGGTTCATTTAATTCACCAATTCTTAAAGCCCCTCCAACAACTAATACATGAGTCTATACCTATTAAGGGATGCTGGTAGATCCAAACTCACATTGTACAGGTAGGCTTAACTATAATGTTGAGTGTTGTCTCAGAGTGCACCTTTTCCCCTTTGAGCAGGAAGTCAGTCCTGGTTAAAGGAGAGTACGTTTTCAGAGAGTGTCTTACTTTAGAGCGGAAACTGTGAATTGGATTGCACTTAAAACCACTCTTTGTAAAACTAGAAGAGGCACATGGCAAACTTGCATACCAGAGCAGTTAGCCAGGAAGCGAGGAAAGGCTTAAAGGTTGTAGCCAAGTGGGACTGCTGCTTTTGATGCCCTGCAGCTGAAGAGCAGGATTTAAACTATTCTACCAACAAACACCACAGACATTTGCAAACTATGGAGTAGTGTTATTTTTGTAAAGTGTATAAAGGCTACTTTTTCCCCTTTCTATCCAGTCCATTTATAAATCATCTACATATGGAAAGTAAGACATATAATTCACCCTCCAGGTATTGAAGTTTTACATCTGACACCAGGGAAGACAGTTGATTTCCAAGTTTTTCAATGCCCTGAAATAAAACAGGAGTAAAATGGAGTGAGTATTATATGTTGTTATTTATGTTACAGCCCTATTTTAAATTGCATTTAAAAAAATATATAAACAAAAATACTGCATTATAACAATGTGGACAAAAAATTTGAGTGTTGTGATTATTTGCTAAGATTCACTCCCCCCAAAAAAAACAAAATGTGGAAAAATTGAAGCGCTGTGAATACTTTCTGAATGCACTGTAGTGAATTGATTTTTTTTTTATAATACATACAGGGTGGGGTAATTAGATTATAAATTCAAATGTGCATTGGTGACTTTTATAAATAATCTGGATTCTAAACTATTCAGTAAAAAAAAAAAGTTTCTTGGATTTTGAAGAAAACTGTCAAGTTGTGCATACCTATAAGCTTTCACACACACACTTATTCAAGCGTGACTGGTCCTGCTGACTGAGTAGTTGCTGATGGTGCTGAGGGTTAATCTGTATTTAGTAGGTTCATCCGGATGCCTTTGAGGCCACCTTATTAAAGGAAATGAGACATTGCGAGGGCTTTTTCAACAGACAGTTTCTGAGCTCTGCAGGCATTCCTTCATGTCTGCTGTGCAGCACAGATAGAAAGAGCGCCGGCCACTGTGAACCCTGCCAAAACACAGCAAAACAAAAAGGCCCTTGTCCTGGCACACATTTTAGAGAGGACATGCCGGTGTGTCAGTCCGATGCAATTTCAAAGATTATCTATAAACAGAACCACAGTAACCACCGTAGATGGCCGAAGTTCTGAGCTATTTGAATGAAGATACCCGAAGAATCTAGAACTATTGTGCTTTAAAAGATTGCCCAACCCTTTCTGTTACCCGGCAGAGTTCGAAGGGGTAAAATGGAGACCTGTTGAAATGGACTAATAACGTCTTATTCAGGTCATTTTTTTCTGGCCAAGAAGCTGACTGTATGTAGGGATGAAAGGGTTTAATTGGAAATGATAACCTGCTGAAAGAGAGGATCTGTCGGCCCACAAGCCCTGGCTGTCTGTCTGCCAGTACTGCAACAATATCCACAGGGAGATTGGCAGATAGAAGCTGCTGTCAGCGCCCTCAACTCAGGGTTGTTCCAGTATAAGCCTCGCACTTGTGTCTGGTTCAATTGAGGTACGACGCATCTACTGCAGGCTGTGGGCAAGTTACTCCAAACATAGGTAAACTTTCATAGGCAAGACTGCCTAGACGAGCACGCGTATAAAGAAAAGACAAAGAAATCAGACACGAGAGTCAGGGAAAGCACAAGTAAAATGGTTTCATACAATCTGAGCACCTCATTGAGATCCATGACATCAAAGCCACTTAAATATTTTTCATTCTTGGGACCGCAAAATGCAGCATGACATGACAGATGCACAATAGACCCACAGTTTCCTCTTGGCCCCTGCAGCAGTGTTGACATGAGTAGAAATTAAGTTATCACCCATTTCTAAAGTCCAGACGGCTGTCAGACAAGACCATGGAGCTGATTCGATGCTTTGCCATGGCAAGAAACTTCACAGGGACTGTTCTGTTTCACATCCCCTACAAGAATAGCATGCCGCTCTGCATCTTCTACCACCTAACCATTTGAAAGGATTCACAATTGACTGTTGTTTTGAGCAGTTTTTGAGGAAAGCAGTTTCTTAACCATAATACTGGTTGAATCTACTCAGAGACTTTTAACTTTGCAGAGTAAATATTGCTCAACCTTTGCCTCTTCTCCAGAGTTCCAGAGGCAAATGTTGCCATACGATCCATCCGTCCATCCATCCATCAAATCAAGTCTCAATACAGCACAAAAAGGTTTGAGGTGGCGATGTGACCAAATATGAAAGGTGGTTAAGGAGCATGAATATGTTTGCAAAGCACTTTAGATTCCCAAGAAATACCTGGAATCTAGCAACTCAAACACTTTCATCATCAGCGGTATGCACCCTCATCCCTTCAGAAACAAACAGCAGGAGATTCCTGCATTAAAAGATCAGTTGTTCCCCATCACAAACCCACCATTTAATTGTGACACACAGGAAATTATCCCTAGAATGGCCCCAGTGGTGATAAGAAGTCCAAGCCTCCTGATTGACAGCTTTAGAAACCTGAGAGAACTTATCAACAAAGTGTGGGGTGGGGGCCCACGGCTAGGTGCCTGACAATCTGATTGTACTGTCATCCCTTGGTCATAATTAATACATTTATCAAATAATAACTGGAAAAAAAAATCTCAGAATCATTGGCGCTATTGTAAAAAGAGGCTTGTCTGGGGCCCATAGGTGAACAGAAGCCAAATTCATGTGGCTGGCGGTTTCCCTTATGGCTAATAAGGCTGCTGTCAGTATAATGGGACAGAGGGGGGCAAAGTGAGCTACTTCTTTGGAAGTCATGACAGATAAATTGCCTCCCAGAGTGCAGAATGAAACTGAATTTGGAAAAAAAAAAAGAAACATGTCACTGTCTAACAATAATGTGTTTAGTGTTTAAACACAACATATGCAACATACAAGTTTGTCTTCCTTTGTATTTTCAGCATTCACAACTAAAAGGACTTAGTGCTTACTGTCAGAACAAAGAAAAGCTATCTGAACTGGTCTATTTTCTTAAGTACATTACAGATTGTATGCAAATTGCAGTGGCTCTGCTAATGTTAGACAGTTGTAGCAACTTTTGCAAACATTTCCTAAAATGCCACACAGTCAGCGTCTCATGAGGCAACACTTAAAGGGAAGATTGTTGTCAAGTGCGATCAATTCCAACTTCATTGGGAATAAGACGGGTCGGCGAACCACTTGAGAACCCTTCTGCACAAACTGGGTCGTACCATTTTTGAATTTGCTACACCTCCTATCATCTTGTTGATACTGTTCAAAAAGTTATTTAAATCATTTAAGTAACTCCCCTAAGTGCCTAACATTTGCAGTAAATTTGCTGTGTTTACTCCCCATGGGGCTATAATCCTATTTTTGACCCCAGACTGCTGCCCTGTCCTATCCTGTGCAGGTGGAAACCAACAGCAGGGATACTTTTATCGAGCATTCCTAAGGTACAAAACAGGAAGGAGGAGAAGCGGAATTGTAAAGGTAACACAATCAGCCGCTAAAGAAGTCACAGGAGTATCAGTTTCTTTAAGCCGGACTGAGCGCGGCACAAGATTAAGATTTGGATTACTGAACATTTACTTTATGTCACAGAGACTGAGTCACGTGGTTTGCGTTATCAAGCGATATGCACCCTGACCTTCTTGATCCTTTGCTCTTACATTTATCCAATGAGAAGTTTCAGTCTTTTTCTGCTGAGGGTATACAGACACAGTTTGGAACATTCTGCTCAAAGTCAGTGGAGTGATTTCTTCCAGTAGATTCTCACAGACTGGAATCCAATCCCATACACAGACATCACCTTTGACTCTTGTACTTGACCCTGTAACCTGGGATTTAGGTTGTAGAAGTTGCACATGTATGCTCACACTGTGTATGCATCATTGCATTTCAACATGACCTGGACAGCAAACAGGAAAAAGTTGTGGTAACGTAGGTTTGTTGGTGATAAGCTAACCGATTGCACATTTTTGTAGCAAACCTAAAAGGGGTGTATTTCCTTGCAAAAATGTTTCGATGCAGTTAATTTTCTCATTATTTGTTGTGTAATGACAAACTGAGTTTATGTAACAGACCAATTCAAAATGCTGCACAGTGTTTTAAGTTGAAGAAAAATTGTGCATGCTTTTCCATGTCTTTCACAAAATCAGAAAAGTTTTTTTTTTTTTTTTTGTCTTTATCTGGTACCAATCCGGTGCACCCAACTGCCTTCAGAAATCACCTAATTAGTAATCATTCCACTTGGATATCATTTAATCTCAGTATAAATACAGCTTTTTTTTTCTTAGCTTTTTTTTCCTACAGCACAAACAGGATCATAAAGATCAAGTAACACAGAAATTAAATTATGAAGGTTTAAAGCAGGATTAGGTTACAAAACAGTTCAAACTTTGAACATTTTGCATATCACAGTTGAACACATTTTGAAAATGGGACAAGTACGCCACAACTTTTGATAAGGCGCAGAAATCTATAGCCCAGGGGAGAAAATCTCTTGAATGGATTAGTCACATGTTCTACAGTACATTATTATAAATCTGTGGTTTTAAGAGTGGCAACTATCATAATTCATGTGAGGGAATTTAGGAAAGATCCTGAAGATGCTCTCGATGGATGAGAAAAAAGAGATTCTTTTTGCAAATCACTGTGTACGGTGGAAAAGTAACACTCCACATCACCCTGAACACACCATTCCCATTGTGAAACCTGGTGGTGGTTATGTCATGCAATAAGGATGTTTTCTTTTTTTTTTCATCAGAGAAAGCGGTATGAATATTTTTGCCAGGCACTGCAAACTAACTTTTTTAAAGTTCATTTTCCTCTGTTCTTTAAAGTAGATGATGAATCTCTGTAATCTTTAATGAGCTTGGCTATCTAAGAGAATAGGAGCTGCATTCGCCAAAAGCGAGACTATGTAACTTAAGCCTTGAGTGTGTCCTACAGCTATAGTTATTATGTTTTTCAGATCTGCTGCTCCTCAGACCCTGATCTTACTGCCACTCTGGATGGGTGAGTGGGTGGGTGGGTAGCACAGGTGCACATTGGCGCAGTATTACACATTCCCCCTGCTCATGTTCTGTGTGCATTGTGTCCCATTTCCTTTACGTCCACGCTCCTTGGGGGTGACTGAGAGTGTGTCTTCAGCTTTCCAGAAGACCCCCTCTACCACTGTCGACTCACCCGTCCACCTCCCTGTTCTAGCCCTTGTTCCAAACAAATGTACCAACCTGGGAGAAAATGTGGATGAGGATATAAGGTGAGCAGTGAATTGAGTTTGAGGAGGGGCCGGAGCTTTGCAGCCCACATCCCCATACACACCAACCCTCCCCTACAGGCTTTCTCTCAGGTTTGTAGTGTAGAGAGAGGCATGCCGGCTGTCCCAAAACGTTTCGCCTCTGTGAACACGCACAAGACGTCCATTCATGGACCCTGGCCCTACAACTTTGCTCCACTCCCCCCCTCCCTCTGCTCCCTTCATCTGCAGCTGAAGCAATTCAACTCGGGCCAAAAGCAGGGACCTTTAATCTAACAGAATGTAGTAGGCACCTGAACTACTTAACCGCTGTGCTTGTTCAAGAGGGTGGGCACAGAGGCTAAGGTAACTGGGGTGTAACAGAAAGCCCCGAACTTTATCCTTGGCCAGGATGAGTACATTTCCTTTCTGTTGTTCCCAACAAAGGCCAGCAGGTACAAATGGTCCGCTATCTGTGTCACCGGGAAGTGGAGAGCAATTTGTTTCTATTAAACAGGACGGTCCTCATCTTCTCCATCCACAATCCCCCTCCCTCCTCCAGGCCCATATTGATTCCAGTGGCTTTTGTGCTGAAGTTAAAACACCGGCAATCGGAAGATTTCATTTGAGCCCACCTTGATCAAGTGGGAACCTCAAAGTCTTTATCTGTAGGCTTCTAAAACGCCTGAAAAATGCATCTTTTGTTGGTTGTTAATGTAAAACAACAACAACAAATGCACCTACATTGGGGATTGAAACGTCACTGCAACATTTCGGCACTGTCACTATTCCACCTTCTGTTGATGTGTGTTTTGTTTGTGGTTGCAGGCACTGATAATGCACAGCAACTCAGCTGTTGTCTTATCTCTCTCTTACACACACACACGCACACACACAGTCTAAAGTAAATATATGCCTATATATACAGCATATCAGTGAAAGCTTGCCCTTCATCCCCGCTGCTTTCATGAGAACCAGATCCCCTGATTGTGACAGAGGTACGACGGCTGCTTTCACAGATGGGAGTTTTTTTTCTTCTTTATTTAAACCTTAACCCATTCAATGTGTAATCACCACAGAGAAGACGTTAGGAGAAAATACATGACATGATAAAATAAATCAAACAATGCAAAATCTAAAGTGTGAAGATATTTTTGTCGTAAACATTTGATATATTTCCTTCACTTTAATGTTTTTTTGTTTTAGTTTTATTTGTCTTTCTCTCTTTCCATCTCTTAATTTTATTTTGCTTAGTTTCCTCTCATCTCTTTCCATTTCTTGCTCTATTTCTTTGTTCTTTCCTTTCCTTTATCAGTAATTGGACACATATGGATCAGTTCATAAAGGTAATGAGCACCTCGGAATAGTTAAGGCGAGACACTATCACTCTTCCCTTTCCCCCCCATCTACCTTTTTATTTCTCCACATTTTTAATCCTGCCTTTTATCCCCCCCCCCCCCTGCTTGCCTCCTTTCCTTTGTATTGACGCCCTGGGACCCCATCTGGGCCCTTTAGAGGCGTGAAATGCACAGTAATTATTAGTAATCATCACACACCATCAGAAACGGATCCTAGTGCTGTAATTACATGATAAATGTCTGCCTAACACATGCCCTCTATTTAGCAGCCCCCTGGAGACCATGGATAATAGACAGCTAACAGGGATCCGCAGAATGGGCCTTTCAGCGCTGGCCGGAGCTCATTGTCTACGAGCCAATACACCCTCTCCCCCCGTTTGGCAACAACGCAGACCCCGATCAATCCCTGCACTGCCCCCCCTCACCAAGCTCGCTGACCCCTCCTCTCACACACGTCCCTTGTCACTTGCTAAGTAGACGACGACGTCAATCACCGGCATTACACTGCATTGCTAATGGTCGCCAAACAATTTCACAGAAGAGAAAAAGAGTTTTGTCCAGCCATTCATCAGATAATGGTGACTTTGTTTAATTGTGTTGCTGACCCGTGAGCAAAATGTGATAATTAGCACAATCATTAACAGCATGCCGTTTTTTTTTTTTTTATGTGTTGTTATTATCAAAATGCTGCAGACAGCAAGCTGTTTTTTATTAAGATCTGCTGTCAGCGATGTGCTGTGAATGTGGCACAGAGATTCAGTGGCTGTCAGGAGCTTTGTTTGGATTCAACCGATTCCTGACTGGTGCGTAATCACACATCGTGTTTGTCTCTCTGCACACACGGACTTGTTCACTTGTAACCACAAAACACAGGCATGTCAAAAGTAAGCCATTTGAATTTTATTTGATGTAAAAGACTAACACAAAGCAGGGCGCAATTGAGAAGTAGAAGGACAGTGACACATACTTTTCAAAATTCTTTACCCATAGAAATCCGAAAAATATGGCAGTATTTATTATAGTGTAACCGTTTCTTATCAGATAGCAAACTTGTCATAGGAAAGCAAATAATTACTAACGCTACACATAACTCTGATCACATTATGCCCAGAGCGAAACATGGTCTCATGGTTTTTACATGTTTGAGTTTTTGTTTATTTTTTATTATTTTTCGTCCATAGGGACAAGGAAACAGGAGCTGATGTGATAATATATCAAGGCAATCCAGGAAGAAAACTGGAAACTATACCAAATACACCAGCCAGAGCAACAGTGGAACCATATCCATTTGTTAAAGTGGTAAAAAGCAAGGGCTACAGGAAATTAGGAATCTCTGTACTAATTAAAAATTGTGCTTTGCACCTATTCTAAATCTAAATGAACTTGAGCTAATTTGTAAAGATGATTTGGGGAAGACTTTAGTCACCATATGTGTAATCAACGGCACTATTTGCCTTCCCTAAAAAGACATTTTCAGCGGGCCTGAATACAAATGCACACCAACAAGCTCTGACTTTTAAAAGCATGTATCTTTTTCCTTCTAATTTATACTGAAGTGCCCTGAAACAAAAATCGCACTGACATCTTTACATGTAGCAAAACAAAATATGGAACATGTAAATTGACATAAAAACAGGCATTGTGTAATGCCTGTTTTCATTGGCTTAAAAAATAAATGACAAGGACAAAAACTGACAAGTTTTTGACATTATCAAGAGATTAGAGCATGAAATTAAATAATACATCATTTAGATTTTTAAATAATTTTTATATTAAGTACTGTAGACAGAGTTCAGGCCCTGCTGGGTAGTACAGTAAACGCTGCTAGTGACAGTTAGAATGAGGCGTAAGTGGCCTCCAACCCAAAAGCAGACTCTGCCTGTCCGCAGTGTTTAATGCAAATTAACCTACGTGAGTCAATAGACACGTTCAGCGCTACTTTCAAACAACACCGCTATATTAGATTTTCATCGACTGTCCTTGTATTCTCGTAACAGAGTTGATGGCAGTCGTGCAGTTTGAATCTACATATGCAGTGATCAGATATGCATGCAAAAGAGCGTCCTCTTATCTATATCCATAGAGTGAGAAGAGGAATCCTGTTTGTGAACAAGAGGAATTTGCCTGAGATTTGCCTACCTGGCTCTTGACAATGGTCAGCTCTTGGGGGGGATATTTTATATATTAGCCAGAAAAGGCCGCAAGGGTGTTGGCTGTTAAGCAAATTTTATATTCTGTCTTACATCTATTCATAATATTAACAGTAATCGCTTTAAGTTTTGAGCATCCAGCCTGTTTACTTCTCGTTCCTGTTAATTTATGAAAACAAGACATAACTGATTTACTGGTAGACGGGTGTCAGGTGATAACCATGGAAAGTCCACTTTACCCTCTACCTTGAATTACATGAACATAAGGTCATGCAGGTAACTGATGCTCACAGTGCATGTTTAATCTATTTCCAGATGCCAAATTATTTTACATTCAGTCTCTAATGAGAAAAAAATAATAATCCAGAGCAAATCAAGGAAAATACAAAGATATTTTATTTGAAAACTGTTAATCAATACCATCTTCCTCCTACATCAAGATTCGTATAAGTCAAGACCACACACACACGTTTGCGTGGCTATCTTTATGGGGACTTTCCATTGACTTCCATTCATTTCTACAGCCTAAACCTTACCTTTACCCTTTTCCTAACCCTAACCATCACATACCTAACCCTAACCCTAACCAAAACTCAATTCATACCTTAGCCCGAAATCTGACCCCTGACCCAAAAACGGCAATTGGTCCCCACAAGGTATTACAAACAAACACACACACACACACACACATGCACACGCAAACACACAGTTAAACTATAAAAGAAGCAGATCTGCCTGAGCTTGAAAGCAAAGGCAGACATTGAGAGAAAAGCAGCGCGATCTCAGACTCCAACAATAACAGACATATCAACTATTCCCTAATTGATACAGACAGGCGGACAGTCACTCACTTAATGAATTGCTAATGGCCTTCAGCAATGCTATGAGTGACAGGGGCCAAGCATTCCACCTGGTGGAGGCTTCCCGGGGAGTGCTGAGGATGGAGATGCTTCTCATTAATGGAGGCAGGATGCCTAGCGATTGTTCAGCCTTGTGTGGAGAGGCCTCCACGTCCGCACAGAGGCAATGCCTCGCTCCCTCGTCTATATAGGCTCCTTCAACGTCAGACAGCCAAGCGTCGCGGAGTCACGGATAATGAAGACTTGATCAAAGGGACACAGCATTCCAAGGGCCTGACCGAGCAACCGGACAAGATGAGTGAACAGAGCCGGAGAGGTGGCCTGAAAGACATACGAGGAGAGAAAGAAACATATAAAGGGAGAAGGGTCATGGGAAGAAAAGAGCTATTCTCAGCTCTCAGCGTTGTGCTTCTGCAATTAGACTTTGCAAAGCGTGCTTCAGCTCATAAAATATTTGCATTGATCCAGAAGTCTGACCAACAAGAGTTTGGAAAGTGGCTTACAAACTGGTTTGTGAAATGGGCAATCGCTTGATTTTCACAGTTAAATCTGGGTATGGATGAGGCAAGAGTGCAAAGCACAAAGTGAGTCTCCTGGAGTGCAAGAGTAAAATCGATTACCTCTATTAAGTGCACAATCCAAGATCCACATGCTCCTCGTTTATTTGCTCCATTTGCCACAAGCTGTAGTGTTATTTATTCTAATGCTCATAACTGCTGTCCCTTCAGATGACCTATAATTTCCTACTAATAACTGCTGTGGGCAGAGTGATTACAGCTTTTCATTAGCGCCGGCAGCTTTTACTGGTGCTATCCCAGCTAAAGGGCCCTCTCTGTAATTGTTGGCCATTATAAATATAGTATACTGAAAGTATGGGGAGGGGGGCAATGACGCCTCTTTGTTAAATGCTGATGATTGAGCAATTAAACTTTGCCAACATAATTAGCTCTCCATAGTAACATGGGTATGAGGGATGTAGACACATTGTTCTGAGAGTTAAAGCCTTCATCTTAATGAGTTGTGCTAAAGTTTGAACAGCGTCTTGCCAAAAATATTTGGACTCCTTGAACTTTTCACATTTTGTTATTTTATTCCTTATTTTGACAGACTGTCAGAAACTAACTCATTTGAAGTGGAAAGATTATTACAAAGAAGTATGAAAAAAATACCTTCATATATATTCAGATCCTGAATCCACAATTAGGTGAACCAGTTTACACTGCAGTGATAGCTACTAGTTAGGGAATGTCTACAAGCAGCGTACATCTAGAGACTGAAAGTTTTGGTAATTCTTTGGCAATGTAGCTCAAACTCAGTTTGAATGAATAGCTTTAGCTTTTCTACACGTTTGTACACCTTCATCCACATGTTTGCTGGGTCCAGAAGACCAGAAGATACTTATCTAGCAAGCCTGAACGGGAGGACCTAGTTTACATACTTTAGATCAACATTAGATTATTTTTCTTCTTTTGCTTGTTCTTTTGGTTTGTTATTTTGTTTGAATTTCCTTTTTAAGTCCTGTAAAGCACTTTGTATTGGCTTGTTGCTGAAAATGTGCTTTTTAAATAAAATTACCTTATTGAGGAGAGATTTTTCTACCTGAGCTCGGCTGCTCAGGTCGTTTTGACTCCTTTGATTAAAGCTCACCTTGTCCAGTCTATCGGCCGTGTCTTGGAAAGTTTATAGTTGAGTACTATTCTTTTTGAAAAGTGATCTTTGAGATGTTTACACTTTGGAAAATTGCTTTATCACCTAAACCTCTTGATAAAATGTAATGTTTACTGTTTTTTCTCAATTGTTGGCTGTGTGGCGTAGTCTATGTATTTTTATTTTTGTGTTTTTTATGATGTGAAGCACTTTGAACTGCCTTGTTGGTTCAATGTGCTGTACACATTAACTTGATGGATTGATTTAAACTATGCTACAACTTTATGACTTTGTCTTTGTGACATCTTGATAAATCCTGGAATATGACACAGGTGAACTAAGTATATATTATTCGGTTGACTTCTTAAGTCAAATGGTTGCATTGGATTTTAGTCACGGGTATTGGTGCTGAATACATGGATGTTTATTTGTAAAAAACATTTTAAAATCATCCATCGTTTTCTCCTCACAATTGAGTGCCACTATGAGCTGTCCTGGCAAATATCCCACTAAAACACACTGAAATTTGCAATTTTATTGTGTCAAAGGTGAAGAAATTTAGGAACTGTGATTCTATTGGAAAGCCTTTGTATTTAAACACTTAATTCACAAGTAGGAGAGATATTTAGAGTAAAAATTACGATGTTTATTTTTTTCATTAAGCAGCTCCTGTTTACACTGCCTGCTTGGGGAGTAGCAGTAGCACTAGTATCAGTGTGCGTTAATATTTACACTCCTTTACATCTGAACATTTACCTGGTGTTTAACTGCCTTCTTAAACGAGCACAAAGAGATAACCAACCAAATATTGGCGAGACTTATCCCCAGTTAGTTTACATCACAGAAAGGTTGTGTGAAGCAAATGAGAAAAACACCAAGTTACAAAAATTAAAGAGTCACATCCATTCACACACACCATGCAAGCTCCTCATTAAGTGGCATTAAAACTATGAAAGTCTGTAATTATTGAATAAATCCTCATCCGTGTGAACAGATTTCATTGCCGTGCAGTAATTCTTCTTAACGCGGAGCAGCTCTGGCAGTGAATGAGCCCTTTGTACGCCGCTGTGGGAAGGCTTTTGTGAAATTACACTACTGCATAATGATGCTAATCATAAATTAGCATTTCAAGATGGAGCAGTGTTTGGATTTTTTTTGCATGTATATGAATCTGAAGACTTAATACCACTTTGTTCTGTTTAGAGTGTAACAAGGCAACATTAGTCAAAATTAATGTTTTTACATCTGTACGGTAGTATACCCCCCAAAAAAGACTATTTACAAAAATTGTATTGCAGAATAATCATAAATTTAGACATTTAGACTTGTATCTTTGTATCTTTTTGTCTGCAGTGATTTTTTTTTTTTTTTGTGCGTTTGTTTGTTTTTGTCCTTGGTGGTTGGAGGCCAAAAGCAGCAGCTGGGCAATTGAAGACAAGTTAAAATCTCTGTCCCACCCTCCCCCACCCCACACACTTTTTCCTTTGACTCACTTTTCCTCATCTTTGTATTAAAACTGCTGCAGAGACACACACCTAAGTGTGCACCCTGCAACACAAACCCAAAACATGGGTATTGTGGCGTCCACTCGGAGCCACATGACAGTGGTATTAGATTCAAGTTTCTATTCATTCCCCGAGAGTAGCAGGTGTGTGTTTCATTACCCCAGCAAAGAAAAACACAACTCCGGAGCGGCTTCTTAATGTAGGGGGCTCGACCTGCAAATGAAAGCAGACAAAGAGACCAATCTGGAGGCAGCGCCCACTCTGTGTCCAGGACATTTGTCAATTAGTGTCTGTTTGTTTGATGTGACAATTAGCAGGGAGGCGCTTGGTCATTAATCCCAATATGGTTTCACTGTGTGAACATTTAATACGCCTGTATTTATTACAAACACGCAAGGTGGTCAATAATCATAAGAAAACTAATCGTATGTACAGATACATAACTGGCTGGTAAGTGTTATTTGTTCTCATGGTTGTGGGGTAGAATCTGCTTTTTTCTGTTTTAGGTTTTATTTAAAGTAGCACTTTCTCTGCGTCCGTATGTAAACAGTTCAGTCTCGAAAGACGGGGACTTGCCTCACAAACGGAGGATTCAAATTGATGCTGCTTTCAAGTTTTTGATACTTGCTCGTCGCGCATTGTTTCCAATTACTTGAACAATGACGGGACACATTAGGCGTCGGGGTTATGCAGAAGTCATTTGCATGGAAAAAAAAACATTGGGACCTCACAACGAGGAGGACATGTAAATGATAACTGTTACAGCACATAATAAAACAAAAGGACACTGATAAACATCCACATTTAAATTTCATTACCATTTACCTAACCACAGCTTTTCTCTGGAAGGGAATTATTTCTGGACACATTGTTGTATTCTTCCAGTGCGCCTGGTTTCGTCCTTGTTGTCTTCCATCGTCCTTACAAATCGATATCTTTGTTGTGCTTTGCATATTTCTGAGCAAAGACAAGCAAATCGGGGTTTGTATGCAAAATGTATGGCTTTTCAGACATAGAGCACCTTTGATGTCTTGTTATCTGATTCTTGAACAGTCACAAAAAAACTTTAGAGTCCAACACAGTTACGCCAAACAAAACAAACAGCAGCAACATAATTTTACATTTCAAGGTGATTTTGGTATTTTGTTTTGGGGGATTTATAGGGGTAAAGGTAGGAGAAGTGGGTCAGTTTGGTTGTTTGATGCAATTCACTGAACCAACACTAAATTTATGAACCGTAGAGCATTTACTGCAGGCCAGGTCATGGGCGGTCTTAAACATGAACTAGAAGGGGAAAAAAAAAGATTATTTTAAACAATTTTTAAAGATCCATTGTATCAAGAATGCACAAAATGAAGTAAAATATATTTCATCCACCAGCTTGAGGCTGTAGCAGTAGCTGTGCACTAGGTGGTGCCCCACCTCTTCACCAAAACAGCCACTATTCTGCTTGGATATGCACTGAAGCTCTGATTAAAGTGTTTTCTGTGCAAGTTTTTTGTCCAGTATAACCATGTGTCACATTATTAATATTAGCAGATATAGTCTTTATTTAGTTATTTCCTGAAATCGATTAAAATCCCCCTTGGTCGGTTTTAGTTCACATGTAAAAAAAAAACGAAGAGTGTCAAAATAAAGTGTTTGGAAGGAAAAGGAGCTCTTTTGGACATTTGCACACACACACACAGTTCCACACTCAAATCTCTTTTGTCTCCCTTCCCCCATCTCAATAACTCAGAATAATGTGATCTGAGGAGAGAAAACTAATGGTGGTTGATTAAAAGGGATTCAGGTGATGAAATAAGGCTCCGGTCTCTGTGCTGAGGGCCTTTAGTTTCAGCCAGGCCCACAGGCAGCAGCTGGAAGCGTAATTACGCGGGCTGATTTATACATCATTAAGGCCTCCATATCGGTCACCCCTTTTGAAAAGAGCAGTTAAGCTACTTACACTTTTCACAAAACAGCGGCAATTCCGTGCAAAATGAATGTATGCCGCTCCTCTGAAAGCATATGGTATATTTCTAACCCATTAATAATTCAAGCTGAATGAGCAAAAATTAGTTGGCTCGGTTACCGCCGCGTTTGTCCCACATTCGTTTTGCCGACGCTTTGTAAATGGGGCTATTACGCTAAAAACAAAGCAGAGCGAATGACCACAGTTTGCCGTGCTTAGGAAAAGAGAGGGCCTCATTCGTACACCTGTCATTTTCCAACAAGGAACCATTATGGCTGTGCAGAAAGGTGATATCACACCTTTCATGCTGCCTGCACCCCTCTCTGTGGAAAAAAGCACTACTGTGGAAATTTAGATATCTGTGCAAGAGAGAGGTGTCTTATTATTGCAAGGATCCAGATATTTGTTTTTGATCCTTCCCCTTTCAAATGGCTTTTGGCTTGTGTTTCAAAACTAAAAATAAGCAAATAATTTGCATTTGCACTGAGGCGGCAGTGAAGCTTGTGCAGCACTTTAGCTCTCTGTGTCCTATTTAATACACACGCCGTGCTTGTTCTAAACACCGAAGCTCACGACTGCAGTTTGATTGAAATCAAATGAGGTGCCCCACTTTATTTGGGCAGCTAAAGAATACACGAGTGAACAGGTGCTCTTTTTGATACATCCCGGCGTACACGTTTTAACAACCCTCGACACATACGTATGCACAATTATTTAATGATATGCACACGCCCTTACACACTCACTCGCACACTGGACACGAGAGGAGAAGGCCCAGCTGAAAGGAGCTCAGCACATTGTTGCTTTAACCTCCCTGCACTAGTTATCCCTCTCAGGGCTCAGAGCCTTGGCAGCCAACTCTATAGGCTTTTTGTCACCGAGCTTTAGCTTGTACAGTGGTTGGGAGGCGGACAGACGGCAAGGGAGGACAAAACAGCACGAAGACATCTTTCTTTGACATTATTTCTCAAGTGAAGTAAGTGTGAGCTGGAGCTAGAAGAGGCCTAGTCAAGTCTCGTTGCAGCCCCCCGGTTCTCTCCGCATCATTATTCTCCGCAAATCATTAGATTTTGAAGAGAAAGCAGCACCCGCAGCTTTCTCCCACATGACCCCTCCACTCCTCTGCGTGGATTAAGAGTGAGTAAATGAACTGACCTCTGCCAGTGCCAAAACTAAACATCTACACGGGTACTTGATGCGACAATAAATGAAAGGATGCAGCGCATTTTTTCCTTAATCCCCCCCAAGACAGATGAACAAGTTTCTTTTGCTCTTGCCCATCCTGTTTCTTTTTTTTTTTTTTTTTTTTTTTTTTTTGGTGAGCTTTGTGTTCAGTGCTAAACTCTCACCTAGCCAGGTCAAGTTCTCAAAAAAGGAAATGACAAAAGTAAAAGGTCATAAGTTGACATTCACATTTGAGGGTTTTTAACATTGTGATGTTTCAAAAAGTGATGATCTGATTGAAGACCTGGTTAGGGTTCTGTTCAAAGCACTTTTGAAGGATCTGTGGAAATGTGATGAGATCTTTTTGCACAGGATGTCTTTGGTATTAACACCATGCCATCATATATATATATTTTTATGTATCAAAGGAAAGTCCATCTTTTGAAGCTCTACAGCTGTCAGTGTGGTGGGAAACTGGGCAGAGAGCAGCTGAAACACCAGGCGTTAAATGTTGCTACGTTCAAAGCTAAGTGCTGTTTGCAAAGCAAGAAAACTACTTAGTCTATAGGTTTTGTGGACCCAAATTAATTTTTTTAAGCTCCAGTTGTCAATGAGTTATTTCAAAAGACAGAGTAAAACATTTTGTGTGATTTCACTGAAGACTGCAGCTCTTGGCCAAATAGGTATTTCTGTCTTGAAAACTGAATACTTGCAGCATCTGGAATATTATTGGTGATTGAGTTAAGTGGAATGAACTCTGATTAAATGTTAGAGCTCCACAACATATCAAGCAGGAATCACCATTGCAATCCATATGGGGAGTATTACAGTCCAAAAGAACTGGTTAGATGCAATATTTAGTGGGGGTTGTTCAAGTGGAATGAATGCGAAATCTGCATGTTACTAATATTTGGACAGACTTCCACTGCTCTTGAACACACAGTTTAGCAAAGTTTTAATAGCCGAAAACCTTAAGCCTACAGGCTGATGACGAAAAATAATTGTCAGGAAAATGTGGGTTAATCATCAACGATATTGTAAAATATATACTGCTCAAAAAAATAAAGGGAACATTTCACTTTAATTTTGTGTGTGGCTCCACATCCAGGCCTCCTTTGGTTAATAAATTTGATTTCCATTGATGATTTTTGTGTGATTTTGTTGTCAGCACATTCAACTTTGTACAGAACAAAGTATTCAATGAGAATATTTCATTCATTCAGATCTAGGATGTGTTATTTGAGTGTTCCCTTTATTTTTTTGAGCAGTGTATATTCAGGAATGGCATCTTTTCCTGATATCATGCAGCCCTGATCAAATGTAGCATAACGCAGCGGGATTGCTTTTAGCTTTGGTCTATGTCAACAAAGATCTTTTCTAAATTCCTCAAGTTGTTATTGGGGACAGAACTGTGTGACTGAGACATCTCTACTTTTAAGCCATAAATTTCATCTTCAGTGGAAAAACAGAATAAAAAAAACAAACAAAAACTAGTGAGCAAGGCCATGACTCAAACTATCCACATGTGTAGATAACAGCGCTGCGACATGAAGGCGCACCGGGATGTTCACATTTACAAACTCTTCCTTCTCTACGTCCTTCTCCTCCCTCCTTCCTTTGCAGCCCCTCCCTCCTCTACCTGAATGTCACCACTATGCAGGAGGATTTAACGTTGCTTTTAACCCTCACCGCTTCATAATTACCTTGACATTTACCCTGCATTCAATCAAGTTTTTAACAGCGGATTTATTGCAATGACTTTTTTGTATTGCAGCAGGCAGCACTAATTATACAGGTTAGCAGAAGTCTTCATGGTCATGTTGTTTTACATCTGTAATATTTTCCGTACCACTTTTCCCTGTGCGGCTGAGCGCCCTGTCAGCTACTTTGAGACAGAGTGACACAGGAAAGGACAGAAATACTATTACACGAAGTATCAGATGTCTTGGGGTGTAAGCAGTAGAAAAGAGTAGCACTGCCTATCCCTCCTTTATTGCTCAGGTTATTATCACAACTGCTAGGGAATTGTCGAGACGGAGAGATAGGAGTGGCAACGATCCATCCGGGACTCGTTCATCACCTCTCGCCGCAGCCCCCCGACTAGAAATTACATCTGCATCTGAATTAGTAACATTATTCGCCAATTTGGCTCAGAGTGAACATTGTTCCATTGAAGGTGGAATTAAATTAGAAAATGAGTGAGTCTTTAATTTTCAGATTATAAATCAGGGAATATAATTCACCCCCCCCTCAACCCTCCCATACCTTAAGGGCAATCACATTATCCTAAGCGACATTTTATCCTCCCGCCCGCCAAGTAATCTCATCACCATACACAGTCACACACCAATCACGCTTCCTGGGGAGGCAGGAAATACGTCTTCCTCCAGAATTAGACGTAAAATATGAGTGTCTCGCCCCACACCAGAGCTTATTTTACATGAAATTTGATGGTCCTTCTGAACTCACAAACAGTAAGGAGAATTACTTGTTTAAAAGAATATTGCCTTCGTTTTATCCTCATAAAAGCCAACTCTTGCTGGTTGAACGTCAGGTTAACTCCCCAAACGCCCTACCTTTGTGCTGTCGATTCTACGCCACAGTGGGAGGAACGAGAAAACATCTTGCAACCACTGAGGTCACCAAAGGGTTTTGACTTTGGTGGTACATATTTGAATCCACTCAGTCATTTAGTTCTTGTATTCTATTTTAGTTTAATTAAAAATAAATAAATAAAAAAAACACTCAGCTTTTTAAAATGATGCTTAATCATTTCTAAACAGTGTTGCAATACTACAGTGATCGCAGTAAACAACTCCCAACCTTAACCTAACCTGGCAGAATCAGAAAGAATGTATTGACCTTTCACTGCGAGTCTTTCTTTAGTCTCATTCCTAAAAACTCTGCCTGTTCATTTCATTCTGGCCAATGCCCAGAGCTCATTAAAAATGAATGTGCTCCTTAAACCCCAACACTAGGCCTTTTCCATTAGGGAGAGAGATATGAGGGTGATAAACATTATTTGTGATCGGATATGAATTGTGCGAGGATTGGCTGCAATATTGGAAGCCGCATTGAAAAGTGATTGTGCTTGAATTCCCCCATGCAGTCCTGTGCCATATCAAAGCTCTTGTAATTTGATTTCTATTCATTTCAGCCATTGTTGTGCATTATAATGAAAAGCCATATCTAGCTGATCTAGACCAACCAATTTGGATTTTTTTTTTCTATTTTGTCCCACTTGGTTGATTTTAAGCTGATCAGGATATTTGCTTGGCACAGTCTTGGGCATTCTGAAAGGCCTTATCTTACATTTAATTACCATACTGCCTTTGTTGAAGCAAAATTCATCTATTTTGGTGTGTATGGGCGGGGTATCCTTCTGCCCGCGTGAATAAAAGAGAACAGGAGTAGGAAAGAGCCTGTTTGGTTGTCTTCACTTTGTCTGTCAGCTTCTGTGATGTACCATTCAGACGTATTTTCATGAAAACGGCGCGTTGGTGCATCCCCCCATAAAAACCAATAAAAGCCAGGCTATCGGAGATTCACCCCTGAGCGCTTCACTGACAACCTTCCAGACATATACATTTAATATTCCATTGATTGAATGATTTTTACGAGTCACAGTTAACATTATCATCAATATGCCCTTAGGACCAGGACATAAACCCAAGAATTGGATTCATCAAATGCTGAACAAGGCAAAGTGGCAAACGTCAGTTTCTGGTTTTTTGAAAATGACTTCTTCTACTAATAATAATCATAACATCAAATGTAATTTTCCTATAAAGTCCTCCTTTCAAGCTACCAAAAACACCATGGCTTTGTGTTGTGATATAAATTCCAGTATTTATTAAATCCTTAATGACTAACAATTCATTTTTGTTGAGGTTTTCTTAGCTGCACGTAGACCCGATTATTTCCAGATCTGTAAAATCATGAACGGCTGGCACCTAAAAAAAGCACCTCACTAAGAGACATGATCCACAAATGGAGGAAAACAAGCACCGATGATGAATCTTTCCAGTACTACAACAAATTATATCGGCAACTCTTCCAGGACGTCACAAAAACATCAACAGCATGACAAGCTTCACTTGTATCAGGTAAGGCCGGCGTTGGGAATCCCCTCCGGCCAAAAAAAATAAATAAATAAATAAACATAACGATTTGCCTCAATTGGTGGAATAATACCTTCTGTTTCTTAACAAAAACACCTGGATGAAACTGTTTGACCTTTAGTTTAGTTTACTACCTCAAGTTCAGGAACTCGCATTCACTTAATCACACGTTTCATCTCTGAATGGGTAAAAACAAATGAAGTTTCTGAAGTGGCCCAGTCGACATCCAGACATAAATCCAACAAAGATGTAGTGGCATGATCTTAAATAAGCGATTTATGCTCCATTGGGGCCGAGTTAAAACAATTCTGCAAAGAAAGGTGAGCCAAAATTCCTCCACTGCGGTGAGAAATGTTGAAAGCAATTATTCCCAGGATGGAACAGTTGTAAGATTAAAGGAACACAAATTTTTATCACATCGAGCCAGGTCGATTTGAATTGCTTTCTGATTTATTCAGTTAAATTTTACACTTAGTCAAGTTATCTTGTCTGGTATTTAGATTTGTCTTTTTTGTTCTGACACATTTAAGTGCAACAAAAAAAAAAGAAAAACAGCAAAAAAAATCTGTAAGGGGACAAATACTTTTCACAGTACTGTGAGCAGTTGATATTTTATTTTCTCATTTAATATAAGTGTGCAAATGTGTGGGATTTAGGCTATTAAGGAGTGCATTTCACACAGAATTGCACGGCAGATAGATGTATGTCATCCAGGCATATTGTACAATATCAGGTGGTTTGAGCTGTATTAGCCTGACTGTTTGACCCCACCGTGGTAGTCAATGTGCCTGTTTTACTTCCTCCAGGTTCACTGACAGTCAGAACAGGATGATAATGGTGACCCTTGGACACTCTGCTCCATGGGGCAGGGATGCAGTGGGCTACAGCTCACGCACATATTAATATTAATACATATAAAAGCCATCCAACTGGCTCAGAGTCATCGAACACACACATACACACACACACACACACAGATGCAAAATTGTATGGAGACCAACTGCTTCAAACACACATCTGCATGGTTCCAGGGACACACACACAAACACACATATATATATATATATATATACAAAAGCAGGTAAAAGGCCCATTATGGATGAAACAGCACAGAATTTGTGGCTGGACCGTTTCCCGAGGTCAGTTTGAAACATTTGCCAGCCGGAAACCTACACAGAGTGCCGGTTGTTCACACCGTTTGGGGAAAACACACATTATGTAAATGATTCTTCTTTCGGAATGAAACACAGACAGCTAGGAGCTGTGTGCTAATGGCTATCGTGTCAGCCAAAGCTAATGGTTGTTGTGCTTATTTATTTTTTTTTTTTTTGCTCATGCGTGTGCTGTGTCGCATGCTTTTTGCAGCTTATTCTGCATGTATGTTTGTGATATTCTGATTTGCATTCCCGCATAAACCCATTCCACAAACCATCGGGCATTGGAATTTCAGCCTGGATGGTCAGTAAAACTAGCTAGGACGAAAAAGTTTTTCTTTTTTTTTTAGCGCTTTGCATATTTTGAGAATCCACAAAAGCAGTTTGTTCAAAAGATCTACTGAGAGACTAAGCTCGCTTTCAGAGGCAATAACACCGCTCTTATTCTGGGACCGCAGGATAGTGACAAAGGTACACAATGTCACCCCTGTCAGTCGACCAACCGAAGGCACGGTAAATATTAAAACTCTATTTGCATACCTTTACACTGGCTGATAATTTGATATCAGCAGCATCTACAAACAGTCTAGAGTAATGGAGCATCCAGGCAGTTCATGTGGTCTGGATTGAAGGAAATATATCCTTTATACAGTGAGTAATACGGCTTCTCGATGTTTGTGTGGAGCCCACAACGTTTCCACACAAGGGTGACGAGGAAATAAAAGTTCAATGATTTGGAAGTGAAAGTGCTGAGGGGCGTATGAGTCACGGACGTGGACGGTGAACTGAAAAGCACATCTCAATGTCAGTAGGCAAATCAAGGAGCGACTGTCTTGTTTTCCCTGTAGTGTGCAGCAGGAGATGTAACTGTTCAAAAGGAAAATTAAACTGGAAATTATGAAGACCTGTACGGCTCTCTGGATTGCCTCTGCATGGTTCATCAGATGCCACTGATCTGCAGCTTAAGCTCTTATAATTCTCTGCAGTACATTTTCTAATATTTAGTGACACATTGCTGATGTAATGTTAAATGATTTAAAAGAAATGTATTCTTCACAGAAGGAAAAAAAAAAGAGAGTGGCTTGTGAATTTTCCTATGTTGAAACTGTAATTTCTGATTTCCTATGGTCAGCTTGTGGTATTGAGAATGATAGGACGCCATTATTATCTTAGTAGCTTGTCAAAAAGGCAGATAACAGAGGCAAATATATGACTACAGATTCTTTTACCGGAGCAGATTGAACCAAAAGTTGCCTGGGGCTTTGACTACACTTGACTCTATATTTCCAGCTAAACAAAGATGCACAGAGACCTTTGACTACCAAAGAAGACGTCTTTCTGAGATGGTGTCACTGAAACGAAAACAATGTCTTCAAAAGTTATTTACACCGCAAGTTGGAAGTCTTGAAAATTTCAGAAGGACAACAAACCGGCGTAATGTCAGAGCTACAGTGGAACGATTCAGGCAAACGTTTATGCAGGATCAAGATCTAAATTAAGTGCAATTTTGTGCTGCATGAATTCACAGTAAATACATTGAAATGTAGAAAAGTTCAAAAACCATCAATACTTTTACCAGCCACTCGAAGTTTGATTGATCACATATCAACGGTGAGAGAAAAAGCTGACATTATTGTAAATAATTTAAAAGTGATGTTTTACAATATTTTCAAAAGCAGCATAAATATGTTCTTCCAAATAAGTGGGACAACAGATGGAAACAGTTTTCTTAGCTTCCAGATTTGCTAAGAAAACTCTGGTGCACTCCGAGCCGGGGGTTGGACCGGGGCAGGTCATATTTCACCGTCAGTCTGACTTGCCCCAACAATGTGACAGCTGGTGACAAATAACCTGGCTCATGATTGAAATCTGACAAAATAACGCTGTGTTTTATAATAGCGTCCTCGAGCAGAAATATGGAAGCCGCAAACTAAACAGTGCTTCATCACCTCCATGCCAGTCCCAGCGGTTCTCCATTAAGGGCCAGATCACTGTGTTATGCCTCCCCCCACCTCCCCATCCCAGCTGACCGCCGAAGTGACAGCCCCGGCTTGCCGCCGTGACATTGAAAAATATTTGTACTGACAAGGCCACAAATCACACGCCGACAAGTTTTAAAACTCAATGTTCACTCCATGTGCATCTGCTATATTCTCGTTAAAAGTGTAATATGGTAGTCTCTCCCCTCCGCGTTCTTTTATTATTATGGTATTGACAGCGACTATAATAAAGTTGTGCTGTTTTGATGCCAGGGAGGGAAGCTCAGGAGATGGAGAGATTGAGAGAAGGGGTGTATGTGGGGTGAGAGACGAAGAGAGTGGCCGCGATGGTTGAATGCTCGCATGGCGCCGTAACAAAAGCGCTCCATTTTCATGACAGAACTTCATCTGACATGTTTAGTTTGATAGTCTACCTGTGACCTTCTCAATAAGTCTAAATTCTGCATTAGGCTGCATTTCTTTTTAGGCTTAAAATGCAATCTCTTGCTTGATATTCACATCTGAATTACTTTTTAACCCTATGTTTTCGACACTGCCTCCCATGCTCTATGCACACTGCAGAGGGAGTGCAATCAGCATGCTTGTCTACTCTAGTGCTTTGGAGCCTGTGGTTGCTCTAACATCCCCCTGTTTAAAACCTCATCGACCATGTAGGCCTTAATGTGTGCCCGGTGCACACGAGCAAGTGTGCTTTAGGCTCATTGTTAACATAAGGCCAAATCTGTAATATAGCACGGACAATTAAGTGCACAATTTTTGTATAAATGCAAAATCCCTCACTGTGAATTATTTAATCCCCTCTCTACAGTTCATTTAATAGAGCCCTTTTGGCGGCCGGTTGGAGTCACAGAAAACTAATTTGATTCTGTTCCTTGATTTAATTAGATCTTATGATGTATGGTATTGCTAATTCGGTGGCTCACCATGCGTTGTCGGCGCCTGTCCCTTGCACTGGCGGTGAGCTGTCAGAGCCCCATTTTTAACAGTATTGAAAAATTCAAGCTTTATTATTGCCCCCTCACTCATTTTCTCCCATCAGAGGGGAAAGTAATGAGCTTTTAGTCTCTCCTCTTTTACTCGTCGCCCCTCTCCTCTTGTCTCTCCATTTTTGTCGCTCTGCGGCGCCGTCTTTCTTTCTTTCTTTCCTTTTTTTGTGTGTGTGTGTGTGTGTGTGTACTTTCTTCTTCCTTTCATTCTCTTTTGAAACAGTAAGAGTGGATAAAGAGTCTGGGAGAGCACAAGGAAAAGAACCATGAAAGCGGAGAGGCGGAAAGTAGAAATGATGGCACCGATGAGTGCAATACACTGCGGAGAATGAAAAGAACAGAGAATGAAATGAACAGGTAAGATAGCAGAGAGCAGGGAGGGATGATCAGCTGAGAGAACGAATTTGTCAGAGAGAAGTGGAAGGTGAACATAACTGTGTTAGTGAATATGAGTGATAAGTAGTAGTTAGAGGGGAGGAAGAGAGAAAAAGGTAGATCAAAAGAACCAGGGGAAAGAAAGGATAAGGGGAGAGGTGGAGATTGTGCTGTACGCTTACAGCGCTCCGGGCTTACTGCTCTGGCATTAGCTCACTGATTCATGAGTTAAGTTTCCCCAACTGCCCATGGCTATTAGCTTTCAGTTCCTTCGGCTGTCATTTAGACTCCAAAGAGTCTTTTGGTTAATGCACTGTTTTAATGAGAGTGCACCACTCGCTAATATATTTGACTGTATGAAAGGTCACAACAGGAAGCTAAACAGATTGAAAGAGTGGGAGCAGAATGGCAGCAGGGCTGTCAAGAGGCAAGACGGCTTTTCGAGCAAACTGATTGGATTGGGAGGTGGAACGTGAGAGCCGGGCGGCGGGGTTAACGTTAACCTGTGAGGCAGGCTGCGGCGGTGTCGCTGTTCCGCGCGACGAACGCTCCCTCTGCCCCGGCGCCCAACGATCCATAACCGGCCGAGGAACTGATGGGTTTACCGCTCTCTCTTATAGACACGCTTCATCTATCAGCTGCTACCTCGGAGGGAGAGAAAAGTTAGGGAAAGAGATGGAGAGAGACAAGCAAAATAAGGAGCCGACACGAGGAAGAGGGACATGTTTCATTGCTGGGGATTGCAATGGTACACCCAACCCATGAGTCAACACACCATGTTGGGTTCACAAGAGAAAGATGAGAACAGCAATGTTGTTTTTGAAAACTAAGAATCCCTATGTGTTCGCAAATGAAGAAAGATTTACATCTCAAACGGTACATTAAATAATCTCTGCTCAGTGTAGGATTATCCACCTGGAGTTTGATCGGTCTAAATATTTTTCATTCTATCCCAGAGATGATCGGATGTGGTTCAGAGTCTTTGAAAAATGTGAAATAGCCATTCAGCTTAGCGCAGACTGTCTAATTTGAATGGCAAATGACACCTTTAGAATCGTTAGTAGTTAATAACTAAACTGTTGGGTTGTTTTTAATGTTTATAAATCCTTTTCTCAATCTATCACAGTATCGTTTTTTGGACTAAATCCCTAAAAAAGCGCCAAACAGAAGAGGAACCAAACAGACAGGAGGAGGAAGAGGAGATAGGGAGTTGGCATGTAAAGGGTGTTTAGTGGAGCTGACATTAAACTGAGAAACTCAAGAAGGGGCCCAAGTCCCTTCCTCTTGAGCCATTGAGCAAGAAGGACTCAATGACTAACTACTGTCCCTTAACTTTTAGAGCCGTCCGTCAGCTGTTAGGAAAAAGTTGAGGAAAGAGATGCAGCAAATCACATTCTGCTTATAGCAACGTTGGTCACGGTATTCTCAAATTGTTTAGGAATCATATGTCACTTTGTCATTATTTCTTTTTCTACCCAAAAGCAATGTAAAACAAATTAAAACGATTTTAAGCACATGTCAGTGATGGAATCTCGATGGGCAGAAAACTTTATTAGTCAACATTAACATCACATGATGGCACAACTCAGCAGAAGACCAGAACTGACATCTTGCAGTTGAACATTGTGGGTTTGGATCCAACTTCTTCTTCTTTCACATGCCAACGGTCTCCAGGTTAATGCCAATTTTTCTGTGAATTACGACTTATTAACTCCTAATAAAATCATATTTTTCTATGTAATATTTTCTCAGTGTAAAATACGTCACTGTTGTTATGTATACCATGTTTAAAAAGGGTGGGGAGTATTATGTAAAATTAACTTCTTTGATATTGATATCATATTATAACGTTATTCCCCATTCAAAAACATACCCAAAGTTTCTTCATTGTGCTATAAGATGGCACCATGTGCCTTTCATTTCAAGTGAAAATGGTTTGTTTATAGAGAAATATAAACAAACCACTGAACTGCAATACAATTCAGTTTAAATCAATTCTATTCAAGTCGTTTCACATCACATATTCAATTCAGTTTATTCAAAATCAGTTGATTTATGTGAGACATATTTTCAACTAATGCCAACTCAAGGGACATGATCAGTTCTGGATCAGCGCAAGTTTATTTCAAATCAATTCAGTTCATCCCAATGCAAACGTTGAGCTGATTACCATTGAATGTGGGCCATATAAAACATTTTCCAAGCCTTTCCCCTTCACACTCTCACATCTTATCAATACACAACCCCTTTTTCTATGTCACAAGACACCCATAAGGGTCTGTCTCCAAACTGCAGAGCCATGATCAGGTTTGGTCCACAAACCTGATCATCTAACAGTCATCCATTCAAAACTAATCAAACATTTACAAAGGTGCCATGATGTGGAGAGAGCTCTATTCGTCAGCGTCCGCCATCACCAACACTCGGGCTGACCTCGTTATGCTCGCGGCGTCTCAATCTAACTATGCAAATGAGACGGCGGCACGGGTGGGGGGAGGGTTGGTGGATGCAGGGGACTGGCAACTAGACTTGTGTATAGAAATTATAAACAAATAGCCATCCATTATGGGTGGAGTTTCATGGACTGGGCAGTGCCTGGCAGTGAGGCTGAGACAAACTCTTCCCCCGTCGGACAATCGATCACTGAGCAGGAAGTGACAGTGTTGTCAAGGTGAATTAGCAGCATATGTCAAGCTTTTGTTATAAATCCCGGCCTACTGTAACCCTTATTTTCCCCCCCGTGCGATGCATGAACTCAGCTGATGATATATCAACATTGTTTGGAGATTTATTATTCTGGGAGGGGTGATTCCGCAGGGGGAGCTGTGATGCGGGGTGGGACAGGTCTTGTGGCGAGGGGGTTTTGGGGGAGTGAAAAGTGGGCTCCTCTCCCTGTAATCCTCTCCCGCTGCCTGTAGGCCTCAGACCTTTTTTCCTCTCCATTACCCAAACCATTTGTTTATTGAGCAGTAATTACAAACCCCCGAGCCTAGAGGCAAACAGGCGGTGAGGCACTGTAATGATGCAGACATTTATAACAATATATCATAACAACAGCGGATTCCAGACAACGAATTCATGTTGCGGGGCTCAAGATCCAGGTGGTTTGCGGTGAGTTAGAAAGTAATATGCAGGCAGGTAGAGCATTATCGATTTGTAAGAAACTTCATCCCTCTCAAAGGCTTGAGCTAAGCAGGGTAATATGCTGTATTTCATTTACCATTTTCATGCATGTTTGCTTCACAAGCTTAAAAACCACAATCTGTTCTGAGACAGGGTGAAAAAGGGGGGGAAAAAAGAGAACATTTTCTCATTTTCAGCACTCCAGAAGCCATTTAGTGCTCCCTGTGTTAGAGTGGCAATCCCTATTACCGCTGGATAAAGTGTACCCTTTTTTATTTGAAATGAAAATGTCAGTAATTTCTTTTGAGATTGATGACTCCTTACACACAGGCCCAATAAATGAAAAATTGATGAGGCTCAGTTCTCTCTTAATATTTAAGGCAATATTAAAGCCTCTCTTACACCTCATGGAAATAGTTTTATTTAAAAGGAATAAGACCATTGGGCATTGTTTACTGAACACCCCATGCATGTTTTATAAAACCGGCGCCTCTTGGAGGAATTCAAAGGCCCTTGAAATTGTTACTGTTTTGCAGTAAGTATAAAACGACTTAAGAGGAAGTCGAATGGCCTCGGCGTTGTTGTGTCGCCGCTCTCCTGTTGTTGGATGTGGGGCCGCTTTGATGAGGGTTCTAATGGCAGATAGCGGCGCCAGGGATGGAGCGAGCGGGGAGGGGAGGAGTTGCACAATAAATGGCTGAGATTTTATTTCTTCTATTGGGTCGTAATGTGTGCTCGGTGAGGAAATTGATGTTTAACGTGCCTGAGCGGACGAGCGGGATGAATTGCCATTTAAAACAAAGACCCATGGGTTCAAAGCAAGGGAGGAGGAGAGAGGAGAGGAAAAGGCAGAAGTAGGACAAGGAGAGGAAACTACTTGGATTGCTGCACAAGCCAGGGGCAAGGAGAGCCCCGTGCAAAGGTTGAAAATGATACCCAGGTATTACCTTCAAATTTGTTTGAAGGGCTGAAACTGTGAGCTCACAGTGAACTAAATCTAGCCGAGGAGTTCACACCTCTAAACAAAGCTCGGCCTGTGATTACTTTCATGGCTCTTATTTGTACGGAAAGCTAATTCATGCAAAATTCAGCTTTAGCCTGCAGTCAAACAACTAAGGCCAAAATATTCCAATGGTGGGAACATCAAGATTTTGGTGCAGGACTACACAGTCATGCAAAGCATGGTATGTGAGAAATGAGTAACCCATTTCAAATGAATGGATTGGCATACACACAGCAGTTCCAGATGACTAAAATATCATTATAACTGAGTCTTCAGCACACATTTGATGCATTTTGCCGAAGCGCACAGATTAGCGGGTTTCAGCTGAGGACAGGGCTGAACGATACGGCTGAAGAATGTATCACAATATAAGCATTTCACATCAGTGGATATCACAAATTATTGGTTTGCTTTTTGCTTTAATTCTTTTTCTCTTCCATTGAAAATACTGGTGACTTGACCTTCCCTTTTTGTATTCACTTCATGCCATTGTGGTTTATTTTTAAGCAGTCATAAGACACGGTGGCGAAAACTTAAAATGCCGGGGAAGTTACTTAACGGGTTGTAACCAAAGAGTCAGTGAGTTACTTCATGCCACCCACCTAGTTTATCTGGTCATGAGCAGCTACAATCTTTCCTCTGCCTGTTCTAGATCAGAGCTCTGTTTTTTGTAAGATGTATAATTTATTGATATTGATGATGTTTCAGCTGGATGACACAGAAAATAAATGCGATATCGAGACATATATTGTTAGTAACTTATTATCTAGCCCAAGCTGAGGATTGAAACGATAACCTGCAACTTATTAAAGTTTCAAAGCTTCTGATAAAACTACCCACAGCTGAAGTCCAGCAGTCTGTCTGTTTGTGAGCTCATCAACTTGACGCATCTAGATGCAAACTCTGTTGCTTCACAATTTGCGGCACTGTGGACATGCGTCGTCAAGAACAAAATCACTTTGAACAAGTCATTGTCAATTTTAGTTCAGCGTTTAATTTCATTCATATAAACATTCTTCTCAGGAAATTAGTACAGTTTAAGATTAATCTTTTTTTAATTATCAAAAAGATCTCAGCAAGTAAAATGAAATTCAGTTTTCTCTGATTCCAAGTTAAGTAGTACAGGGGTCCTCCAAGGTCGCGTTAGTTCGCCTTACCTTTTTATTTTGTACACAAACGAATGCGTTAGCTCTCAAACCAACCGGTATATAATAAAAGTTTCAGATGATACTGTTATTCTGAGTCTTATAACAGATAATGCCGACAGTCATAAATTTTATTTTGGTGCGACTCTCAAAAACTACAGATAAACACCTCGAAAACTTTTGATTTTTTTTTGGATCCTAAATCAGTCAGTGACCAGAGTCCTATAGCCAAACATGGCTGCTCCATCAAACAGGTTACATCTTTTAAATATTTAGGTGTGTAGTCACATAGACGACTATTTGACTTGGTGCACATATGTGACCAGTGTATGCGCAAAAGTTCATCAGCGTCTCCATTTTCTTAGACAACTTAGATTGTGTGGCGTCTCAAAAATGATCATGTTGATCTTTTACAGGGCAGCCGTCGAGTCTATTCTGAGATATGGCATCACTGGATGGCTTGGAAATCTTACTGTTAAATTAAAAACCCAAATTCAAAGTCAGGTGAAGATGGCAAGTAAGACCGTTAACACTCTGGGTCTATCTTCTCCACAACCCCTGTTTGAGCAGGCTGCCATCAGGCAAGTTCAGAACATCTTGTCTGACAGGTCACATGCACTTGCATCAGAATATGTTCTCATAAATTCAGGGCGAAGATTCAGGGTTCCTTTGTGTAAATATAACCATCTGAAACATTCGTTTGTACCACTCTCCATCAGCCTGGTAAATGGCCAACTAGCGGGGCCTGGACAAACTAATAGGCAGTGATCAAGAGTAACATGCAGAGGATGTGTTGTATGTGAATGGAAATGGCTATGGTGATGTACTGCCGACCTGACATTTGTGTTTTTATGTATTTATTTATGGCTATTGTCCTTTTTGGATGTGTTGTCCTTATTGTTGTACTGCAGTTTTTGCCCCTGATTCCTAGACAAATTCCTCCTATGGGAGACTAATAAATTATGTTATCGTATCTTATAATTTGGGACAAGTCTATCACACTGCTTTTATATAGTGCTTACTTTTACCCTATCAAATAAGACAGCAATATTTCAGCTTCTGCTGTTTGCGAAGCTGTTTATTATGTGTTGCGCTTCTGCATGCACCCAAATTTACAGATGTAGAACCAGAAAAGGAAAGCATCATATATATATATATATATATTGTAAAACCGTCTATACCAGCAGGACTCAATCCAAGTTGAGGAGCCCATTATATTGTAGTGGTGGTTAACAGGGACATTCGAACAGAGAACCAAGATACTCCAGCTCCCATTTAGACAAATTAAATCAAGTCCCGTGATGCTTTATGTATCTGTTGCCTGGGTTACGCATCCTAGCACACCGGGTCCTTTGATGGAGGGTGGAATGAAGCTCTTTATATTGGATGCTTCGACAACAGGGGGTGACTACAACCTGCCAACCTATTATCAAAGGCACTGGTTTCATAGCCCTGCCATATTTTTTGATTGATCTAAATTACACGTCAGTGAGTGCTGCAGTAACATGATCTATAAAGAGATAGCGACTACTTGTACATTATTAAACTCCCTGAGCGGCTGCTCTGCTTTTGGATTGCTGTAATTATCTGTGCTGGAGGCACAACAAGTGGCCCAAACACAGCTGTTATCCTGCCTGCGCACCCGAACGCTGGCTGGCATTAATTGTTTCTGAACAGAAGCTCCATTTGGCTGAGGTTAGCACCAAGAGACAGGGTGGGAACAGGCCTTTGTAACTTTATATGAAGTGGAAACCTATGCACACATGTTTTAGATTCAGCCACTTCTGCAACACTGACAACGCCGCGACAGTGAAATTCAAATAGTTTGCCAGTGGACACAATAGGGGAAGCTGTCTTTTTCTCCAGTATAACGGAGAGCAAATCGTCCGTTCGTGCTTTTATGTTATAAAAGTAGAATTCCTGTAAATCTTCCTGGATCTAACAGTGACTGTCTTTGGTCCCATGACATCCCATATATCCCGTCCTGTGTGTGTGAGAGAGAGAGAGAGAGAGAGAGAGAGAGAGAGAGAGAGAGAGGATGGGGGATGGCTCTCTGAGGGACCTGAGGGACCTCTGTGGGACGTTGGTATGGGTCATGTGACCCATGGTGTCCGACACTGTGGCACCAGTCAGGTTTTGTGGCCGAGTGCTGGTGTTGTGGTGACAGAGACGGTAAACAGGACATATCAGTTATACCACAGTTTCTTTCTTTACCTCAGTGCAGATCTCTGCACTGTGATATTTAATCCATCTATATGTCCACACAGAGCAAAGGCAGAGGGCTGTAAAGCAAAACGTACCATTAAATCCACTATACAGTTGTATTACAATTAATTTGATTATCATTGGAAAATGAGTTTACTTCAGTAAATCAATATAAATATGCATGCATTTAGGAAAACCTGAATTTAAATAAATAATACCAATAAAATAAGGACTTTGAGTACAGAACTGCTGACTCAACGGTTGTAAACAACCAAAGAAGTTGGTTGTTTGCAGCTTGCTCCGTCCACAACACCCTTAGAGTTCAGGAGGTTCATGGAAAGTTAAGAGGGAAAAAGTTGAGTAAAATCTACAAAAAGGCATAAAAAGCAAGTGTTCATCTAAACTGAAATCAATGATAATCCAGTTCATTCAAATTCACTTGGTGTCCTGTAATACACTTTCCAACATACTTTCCTGTTTCTGTTTAATTTAAACATGTATGAACAAATATTTTTGACGAGAAAATCCATATAAAAGCCCTGGTAATGCGCTTGTCTTACATCACCACATCATCATCGTGCGTTCCTGCCAAGCCTTATTTCATACGGTCCACCTTTTTACGAGGACTGCTTAGGAGTGTAACAGCAGATGCAGACATTGAGTTCAAATTCATACACGGCAGACATAATATCAGGCAATATAGAAGCAGACAGAGAGGCTATTGAAATGCAAATAGACTGCTGAGGCCGCAGCGGCAGGGAAAAGAAATTGGCCGGGATGACAATGCAAGTAAACCACTCCAGTTTGTCAAGAAGGCCGCTCTTTGTCACAAAACTGGGTATGGATGTCCGTACAAGTGCTGCTACAGCACTAAAAAGAATAATATTCAAAAATAGGAGGAAAAGGAGACATAAACTAGTTCCCTGATGCAAAAAAGCCCCTCACGCTAAGATAGAGAAATGCCTGTAAATTTATCGCTTTCCATTTATTGCTGCGCGTTTTCCAACGGACCCCTCTTCTTGGATCGTGAAGGTGAGCGATGTCAGGTACGAGAGGCACACAGCGAGGATGCACGCTGGTGCTGGTGCCATTATGCATGCGCGCTTCCTCCATGCCTCATTCTCATCATGAGTGGCCTTTCAGTCCGCGGTGTGTTTTGTTAGTCGGGTAGGCACGCTCCATCAGGAGGAGGAACACAGAACTGGGAGGCCTCACCGGACCCTCAGCCATAATAAATTACCTACAAGTGCTGCAGAACAATAACACAAAAAAGTGTGAGCCATCCATTTCGCCACCATTTACAAGAAATCAATATCAATACTTAATGCAGTGGGGATGAAAAATGAGCAGAGATACAGAGGCATAATGCAGGCTCAAATGAAAGAGCTCGGAGAGCTGCTTCCCAAGGGTTTGGGGGATGAGGAGGGAAGCAAGACGTGCAAAAAAAAAAAAAAATGAAAGAAACTGTAAGAAAAATGGCATTATAGCTTTGTGCTTTTGTCCCTCATCCATTTGAGTTTCATAATAGTCTTTTCTCAGCTTGGTTCCTTAATTGATAATCAATGTGCAATTTTGGCACGCCAGCAGCCCAGGACAGAGCATTCACAAACATCTATTTAAAGTACATGATCAGGTAAAAACTAACACTGGATGCTAAATTGTGCAGTTTTTTCTTTCTTTCTTTGAGTCTGAAGAACAGAGGCAGTGATGTATTAACCATCAGCTAAGTAGATCAGCTGGTATTTCTGGTACGGCCGGTGGAGATCTCTTTGCCATCTCACAAATGAATTGTCTGTTAAAGATAAACATGATCCATATTTGTCCTTGGGGTATGATGTTATGATGTCAGCTTCAATGTCCCATTTCATTATGGTGAACTCTGACATATTGCAGATCTATGAATGTTGGTTATACAACTCTTGGGACTTCTAAGCTGAACCCTGAAGAAAGAAACTGCAGCGAGGTTAAAACCAGAATGGATGGACACAGAACTTTATGTAAGCCTGTTTGTTTTTTTTTTTGTTTTTTTTGTTTTTTCAGATTATAACACAGTTGAATGTTTCCTGACTCAAAATCCTTTTTGAGTGCATCAATAACTTAATTACGTGTCACCCACCATAAAAACCCTACAGAAGGACTACTTAAAGGCTAATTCTGAAATTGTCACATAAGATACTGTTAATAGGCAATAAGCAGCGACTATTCTCCATGCAATAATCTCAAAATCCATTATTTACGTATTATTAAGGTTGGAGGCAACGACAGACGGTGTGAAAGGAATGCATAATGCTTTTGTATTGAATGTAACTTTATGTTTGAAAGAAGAGGCACTTTAAAAGTAAATAAAATAGTGTTTTCTCAAATCACTTCACCCCTTTTTACTTGTATGTCAGTCAATTATGTCATCGGAAACAATTTACATGTTTTGAGGATGTGTTTCACATAGGAATATTATTGGTGGAACATCATTCTTGACTTCTTTGTCAATAATCATCTAATGCAAACGTGACAAGTCCTCAAAAGTTCAATAAATTCTCTTGAGTCCTTTAAAACTTTGGTTTAAATCTATGGATCTAACTAGAATTTGTACAAAATGAAGAAGCCAAGATAGCTATGTACAGTATGTACAGTAGGAAAGACATTAAATGTGTATAATCTTTCAACAGAACCTCACCTTAACGTTCCAAACAATCCTTTCAAGTAGTTCTTATTTCAGAAGGTTGTCATGTTTCGTGGAATAAGGGTTTTATTTTTTACACCCTTCTGTAGGTCTAGCCAAAACTGATAGATACATTCTTCTCTTTGTATTTCTCTTGTCTGCTTAAGCCTCGAATGCATAATGCAGCATTCCTCATATGAAACTTTCTCCTGTTGGTGTGATATGGTCTGACCCACATTTTCTATGCCAGAACAGGAATGCAGGATGACAAATTAAAGTACAGAAGTAAGAAGTCCTTGTGTTGATTCAACTTTTTGTTTTCCTTCACCTCCTGCTTCATCAGTGTGCCTGTCTTAGCCCAAATGTAAGTCACCAGCAGATGGCACTGCGGCCAAGTTGTCCAGCTACAGAGTCACCACTTTCACCTGCCAGCTCTGGCAGCCGAAGGAAAAAGTGCAAATGTATTTGTTACAGTCCGGCTCCATGGGCTTTTTTTTTTTCAGACCTTGTGTTCACAGGCCAGATGTAGTGTGTGACACACAGAGAGAATATCGATAACCAATATGCTCATAGACCAGTGGTTCCAAGTTCTTTCGGCACACAAAGGTGATTTCCCTTTTAAGGTCTGTCCTTCTTCAAGTTACACTCTCATTGCCCCGAAAACAAATGATCACAGCTTATGCAATAAGCAACTAAAGACGTTGCATTTTTGCATTTTTTTTCTCTCTCTTTCTCCTTGTGCTCCTTTTACTCACATTACATACCTTCAAAACTAGAGCATACATTACACCTATGTCACCTGGCCATCCCCTGACTTATCAAAAGGCAAATAACATCAATTAGTCTTTGGAGGATAGAGTATTTCTGTATTGTTAAAGCTGTGGTATCGAGTTCTGAAGGGACCCATTGTCCTTTCTTGAGCTTGAGTCCTTTAGAGTAAGTGTTTATTGAACTCAACAGAAAGCGTCGGGACAAAGGGACCTGATATTCCTTACTCACTTACTGCGTAGTTTGTTTCACAATTTCACCACAAGCTGCCGCGATCAAGTCTTTGTGAGGGTTTTTGGCAGCCTTTCAGCGTGGCTCTTTGAACTGGTGTTGGACAGGTTTGTTACAGGTTTCACCTGGTTACTCTTGAAGGTCAAATCTGACCGAATATGGAGCTGAATTTAAAACTAATTCATCTTGTTGTGATTGCGTCCGGATCTAAGCAGAAGGTAAGCACCATTTTGTAAGAATGTGAGTCGAGACGATACATGAAGACTTATCAGTTTCAGAAGAGAACCTGTGTTTGCATGTTTTTTTGTTTTTTTTTAATAAAGTTGAATGTAGTATTCATATGATTGACTCAAATACCAAACTGAAGCAAAAACAATGGGGATCCTTTCAAGGTTTGGTGATTGGGTGTTCCCTTCAGAAACCAGCAATCGAAAACACACACAAAAAGAACAAATTGTTATTTGATCTATATACAAACTGAGGAGGGTTTATTTCTGTTCTCAAAGACTATTGAAATTTAGATTGTGTTTAGTTTTTGTTTAGTTTCCCTTTGGTTTTTAATATTATAAAAACAAAAGTCAAATTAGGCATATCTCAAAAACTTTTGCTGCATTTTTGTAATTACATTGTGGGCAGCATCAGAATTACATACTTACATACTTGCTGCTACATGTTTTTATTTTGACTATGGCTGCATAATATATCATAAATGTATCATCATCCCTATATCAATGTGTGTGGACTGTTATAATTCACACTTTGTCTGGAAGGAGTGAATAGCCAAAGTTGAGACAAATTATAACATCTATTATAATTAGTATTATTTTATTTAATGTCCCTTTGGGACCAATGCAGTATTTTTGAATTTGAATTTGAATCTAAACATTTCTGACCATGGATGCATAATAAATATATTTAGCTGACGCTCAATACATTGCATTTTAAAACAACAAATTATTATTTTGGTTTTCATTACTAGTTTTTGATGAGCAAATTCAATTAACAAAACATAAACAGACAAAAAAAAATATGTCAAACAAATAAAAGCATATCAAATTTCCAAGTAACTTTTTTTTCTTAGTGTGGGTAGGCGGTCAGGCTTTGCACACTTTGAATATTTAAAACAACATCAAATATCCAATAAAATGTGCTGCTATTATCATCACTGGTTTTTCATGGGAAAATCCAGTTACTAAAACTTGCCAGTAAACTATGTGAATTTCCCTATTATAACATACTAAGGTTTCAGACCGATCAAGTGTCGGCAAGATAGTTATTTCTTAGAATCCTACAACTTTTCAACCGCTTACATTTATTTGAACAATTTTGCAAAGAATCAATCAATCTCTGTGTATAAAACTCAGACACGACAGTAATTGATATTGCAAAGCACACTATAACAAAGTTCATGCCGATGTTGCTCCGCTGCCGCAGGCTGCATGAGCTCATGGGTAATACAGAATCAAAGGAATGTGTTTTGTTGAGGAGAGGGTGGACCTTGGTGTCACGATGTCAGTGCTAACACCGGTGGCGCACACTCACTATTGTTTACTGAATGGCTGTATCACTGTAGCAGGTCATGTAAAACACACCATTCTGTCACACATGCCACGCACAATCTGGAGTAACCCAACACATTTTCACGGCGACTTATGAAGCCGTTAAAACTGTTTAAAAATGTGTTGATGTGTCTTTTTTGACGTAACTTTTTCTCTGATTATTTCCATTTTAAACACAAATGTTCTAATTAAAAATTTTTGAACATTTTTTTTCTTTTTGACTTGCAAATATTAACTTTGGCTGACTCAGATTTTGCTTAAAGAACAAAATCACTTTCTTGAGTTAGAAAAAACAACATTCATGACAAGTTTTATTGTAGGTTTAAACAATACCATAATAATGAGACGTTCTTCAAGTTTTTATTTTTCACCCTCGAGATGCATTTATACTTTTTCTTGTAAATCTTTAACACAATGGTTCATGAAACATTTTTTTTGTATATTTAACAGAGAAGTTTCTCTATCCAGATAAATGGACCATCTGCTGCTGCAAATCCACTTTCCTGTGAGTTCCTTCAATTAATATGTTCTCATGCTATATGTTGACAGCTGCAACCATAATTAGACATATTTCTTTTTGCCATCAAAGTATGGATAAACTCCAACTATCACAACTTAAATAAGATGATAAGATAATCATATTGAAAGATATATTGAAAGATGTTTATCAAATGTTCGTGTGGTTAATTTAGGCCTTAAGATTAATTACAGAACAAGTTTTAATTTGTAAACTACAGTAATGCAGGTTCAGAGGTGGCCTAGATGGCATAAATTTAATAAGAAAATTGTTATAGTCAACCCTGATATGAGAATAAAAAACACAAATGACCAAAAAATAATAATAATAAAAATCAGCCCTAAAATAAATGTCTCTTTAGTTTTTCCAGTGATTTTTCATTTACACATATATATTAAGACACTTATCGGAGTATTTAAGAAAACAGTTTTCTGAGAAACTGAGTTCTGCAACATTATACATGACATACACCAGTCCTCTCACACACACAAGTTTGATGGCCGACTTTATATCTTTCTGAATAGAACTGTTTCACTTTTTAACAGAGGTTTTAGTATGATTATAAAACTCAAGTCATGATCAATCACAGCTGTCCGTTTAATAAGATCCTGGAGAAACTGACAAAGCAGCCAGAATTTTCTCTCTTTACGGACTACAGAGTCAGCAATTCCCCCTCCCTACCCATGCTATGCACTGCTGGTCAACTGGCTGAAAAGGTCGATTAAATTTTTTCTCTTTTTTTCAAGAAATATAAGTTTGGCTGTTTGGAAATATCTTCAGTCACAAAACAATGTAAATGGAAGCTAAAGAAATATCCCTTGAATTAATCGCAATGTACATTCTGTACATAAAGTGATTTAATAAAAACCTTTTTTTTTATTCTTTGGCCCATACCTAGTCATCAGTCCATTTCTTTAGTTTTTCCAAACCTAATTTGCTGGAATTGTAATATCTAATTAACCAATAATTTCCCATATTTTTTCCATCTGTCTTTCCTTTCTGGCTATGCCTATATTGTGCCTGGACTCTTTCCTATTGGATGATGAATTTATTGGTTTGTACTGCAATGCTAAATTAAATGTTAAGGTTCAACAGCGCCTTCAATTGTAACTGCAAAGATTGACTGCAATATTCGGAGATAACGATCATTCTGAATGTTGAAAAACAAAAACATTCAAATTCACGTTTTCCTCTTTCTGAATATGCCGAATTCTGATGTCTTCTTTCTGTATCAGTTCTAATATTTCCCTAATAATGCTTCTGCTCCTTCTTGCCATCCTCCTCCCTCCGCTCTGATTCTCTGTGATGATTTTATTTTATTTTTTTCATCCTTTCCATTAACACTGGCATGCTGAGCTCTAATTACTCAGTCACTCAACATTCTGGGCTGCCCACCGCTCATTTGGGTAAGCAATGTGGCCTGTTAGCAAGATGCTTGTTAACTGATTTCATTTAATTATATAAGAAGATAATTGCATGTAAATGTTGCATCTAAAAGCAGTCATCCAGCCTCGCTTGCTGATTTAATAGGTGCATGTTTAGGATCCCCCTGTTTTGTTTATTTTAGAGTGAGGTTATTAATTGCTCACTCTGATGAATCTCCTGGATATTGTCTCCATGGTGCCAACGGCTTTGTGAGCGAATAATGGAAAACGAGTGTTTTGACTTGATTTCTGCAGCACAGAGGGTCTTCTTGGCTACACGGACTGTTTCTAAGTGAGCAGCTGCTGATTTGAGCGCAGAAAACATGCAAAAAAAGAAAAATAGAAAAGAAACATTAAGAACCTGAAGCAGAATGGTATAGTTGTTAACACGATCTGCTCAGAACAACCTGCGTGTCCTTCCCTCTGGATGTACAAAAAGAATAGCATGGCTCATTTATCAATATTCTATTGTTCAGGGCAAATGATGCTGCTCTAAGCTAAATTTCATTCAAGCTCCTGTCAAGTGAAGGATTATTTAGTGTGTTTTAAGAAGTGCAGGGTGGAGATAGGGGTCAGAGTTGGAGGGCTCCCCAGGGAGGGCCCCGGGGTCTTTGGGACATCAGTCGTCCATTATGAGCTAATCAGTAGGAGTTAGCAAGCAGCTGTATGTCGTCTGCGTGTGTGTGTGTGTGTGTGTGTGTGTGGGGGTGTGTGTGTGTGTGTGTGCGCGCGTGTGTGTGCGTGTGTGTGTGTGCGTGCGTGTGTGTGTGTGTGCGTGTGTGTGTGTGTGTGTGCGTGTGTGTGTGTTGAAAGGGACGAAGGGACAGAGAATGAGATCCACCACGTGTTGTGTGCACAATGTCTATGTGCATGTGCACGTGATGGCAGGTGTGTGAGGACGGCGAAGCCTTGAATGTGTCCTTTAATGTCATACAACTGAAAAATAAAATTAAAAAAACAACAACAAAGACTGCATCCCCCATGACTTTATCCTTTTCCCTTCCCAAACACAACCAGCCTCCAGATGCTCTCAGTTCGATACGAGCTCTGAGTCTCACATCCAGCCATTCTCTCCCAGGCCTCTTTGCACGGCCCAGGGGACCCGCTGTGTTAAGAACATGATATAGTATTTACAAAAAAATATTTGTAAATGGAAGCCATTCGTCTGTCTGCAGCAGGCCCCGGCATGCTTCTGTTTCCCAACCTGCTGTCTTTGGGAGAAGAGATGCATTCTGGGAGATGCATGGCCCAGATGCTCAGTCAGGACTGCATCTGTCTCAACAAGGATGTCCAACTTCACATCACTTTCAGTTTGAGGTGGCTTCTGAAGAAACTCTAAATAAATTAATTAAAGGGGCTGAATAAAAACGCACAGCATGTATTTCAGATTTTTATTGACAAAAAAAGGAAGAATTATTTCCTCTGACGTTTGTGGATGCAATGTGACAAGATCTAAAGCATTACAGGTGTGAGTACTTGCGTGGCACTTTAATTAAACGTGTGAAATTTCAAGTAAAAAATGTTTTCATTTTTCAGTGAACGAGCTCTTCCTGATAATAAATTGACGTTTCAATGAAGTAGGCTTTATCTGTGACCACTCGGGAAACAAATACACCACAAGAAACAAAATATTGAAAGGCAAAACTCAACACAAAACCTCCATTGATTTTTCTTTTCTTTTTCCTTAGAATGAGAGGACAAAAGTCCCATAGCTAAGTGCACTAAAAGCACTAATAGAGATGTGTATGATAAACCGATACACCCTGTTTGTGTTACTGTTACAGTGGAGAGTTGAAAGTGTCATAGCTGGTAAACTCGGAAGTCTTCCTGTTTCGGCGGATGAGCATTTTGGCTCCTTTAAAGCCTTAAATACAAAATCAAAACAGCACAGGTCGTTTTATTACAACTGAAACCTACCGTTCTTTTGGGTAAAAATAGATCCAGTTTTGATGAGTGTCAAACCTTTTCTTTTGGAGGCTGCCTGAAAAGATAACACGGTTTATTCCGAGAACACTTAATTATACTGCTTGTACGCAGTGTTCATTTAGAGGATACATGGATTGGTAGCCTGTAAGTAGAGGCTGCTCTGGGAGGATTGGGTGTATCGGAGACACCTGATCTATCCCCAGGCGCACTTTTACAGCCTCTGAAATGAGACGCATCTTTGATTTGCTTGCCCTGTAAACAGACAGAGACATGAAGGAGCTCTGGTCTCAGCCCTATACGACGAGCTGCCAAAAACTCACGGCCTGAAAAATGCACACAGTCAGCCTCTGGACTCTGACACATTTTATTTTATTTTATTTTTTAAATGATCAGACAGATTAGATGGCTGCTGGAATAGTTAGGATCCCACCAGTGATCAATGATGGACCATTGCAAAGTGTGCAAATTATGCAAAGTTTTAGTGATCTTTAACTTAGCAAACCTTCAGACGTGCATTTGCAATCATCCTGACACTCCTAAATAAAATCCAGTGAAACTGATTTAGTCTCTATATAAATGCAGCTTTTAAGTGAAGGATTCAGAGTTTTTGTTTTGCAGAATATTAGCAAACAAAGACTACAGCAAAGGCCAAGGGACATACCAGAAAGATAAGTGACAGATTTGTGGAAAACTTTACAGAAAATTAAACTCCAATCTTCCAGTATCTCTCAGAGCACTGTCAATGCATCAATTATAAGTGAAAATAGTAATGCACGTTTGCAAACCTACCCAGGTATTGATGCTTGCCCACATACACAAGCTGGGCATGGAGAATACTAATCAAAGAAGCAGTCAAGAGGCTGCAGCTCCTCCAGAGCACAGGTTGAAGAGTCTGTCATCAGAAATCATGTTGGTATTGGTGAAAGTGTGGCTGCAATTGTAGCAAAAGCCGAGATTTGATTCCAGAGACCTGAGTACAAATACACGCCGTAAATGTTACGTTTTTATTTGCATTAAAATAAATGGAGACATTTATAATTTTGCATTATTACTTCAGGTTCGTAATAAAAATAACATCTCAGTAAAATGATTTTTGTGGTTGTAATGTGAAAAAATGTTTAAAAGTTCAAAGAGTGTGAACACTTTTGACAAGTAAAAGGTGTCAAAAAGTGGGCATGATGTCACCATTGTCGGACATCATGGCTGATGTCCGACAATTGGGATTTGAATCAAATTATTGTTTCTCATGCTTTAAACATAAATACTCAAAGACAATGCTTAGAGTTGTTTGGGTTAGCTCATGCCTTGGAAGCTCTTCTTATCCATGACGACCTTGACTACGAACTAGCTGGAATCCAATATTGTTTTTAGGACACCAGTGAGATAAGGAAATAATGGGAAAATAATTATCTTCATTTACAACAACAATTATTCTACAAAACAGGTTTATTGTCCGTGTAAATAACACCTTTCACAGTTGGCTCACTGAGTAAACTGAACAGGTTTGTCCACAGTAGAGACAATGAAGCTTTGTTAGAGCCTTGCTGCAGCAATGTAAGAATATACATCACAGATTAAAAAAAAATAAAAAATCCCACATTGAGGTCAATTAATAAGATCATTGATTACTCCATTATGTTTTTACATGATTTGCATGTTAAATTTATTATTAACCACTAATAACCTAAGGATAATAAATAGCAACATATAAGTAGAGTTTAAATGAGATTAATATTACAGTTAATTAATAACAAAGAAGTAAGCTAGCTGTAGTTAATTAATATTAATTAGCCTAATTAATATTAAATTAATGCATTAACTATGTTTAAGGACACCTCTTTTGTAAAATGTAGAGACTACTCTTTGGACAAGCAGAGTGTTGAACCAAGTATGGAATGTGTGAATATCAAATTAACTTGGAAAATACTCGTGTTTATAACTTCAAAATCTTTTGGACAGCTTCTCTTGATTTTAAGACTTAAAAATCTCCTCTTAAATATTTATGTGGCCCATTCTAAGAAACGCTGACGGTAGTATGTTGTTTTTTTCCACTATGATCATGTTAATCAGTCCCGTTTTTCACACATAGACTTAAAACCGTCTTGCTGTCTGTGTCGGTTAACGTTCCTGTTTCTGTGTGTTTACAAAGGCTGCCCACCATGTTACGGCCATTTATACAGATGAATCATGACTTAATTGGATGTAATTAGCTCAGTTGTTTTTCAATAAACTATTCCTGGCAAAGTGAAGTGGAGTGGTTGGAGGTTTAGGGCAGAGTAAAAAATATGTTATTTTTTTTTATCATCATCAATCATCATCATCATTATTATTATTATTATTATTATTATTATTATTATTATTATTATTAAACACATCTTTTCTCTGTATTTTTTTTCTGCATGGAAGATCGACCTGGCATGGCTGTGTCACCTTTAAGGAGGGGGTCATCAATTGAGTTATTTCTTCCAACAGCATCATGAGTGATACACCTGCCTCTCTGTGTTTGACTTTGTGTCTCCTGGACAAAGCCACTAAAGGAGCAAAGGTTGCCACTAATTATATATATTTAAGCTCAGAGCTTTCTTGGTTCCCCTACTTTCTCTGTTAGTTAAGGCCACTGCCATTATCTGTTTACTTTTACTTTAATACAGAAAGTACCCTTAGACTAATGCACTAATGTGTCTGCTCTGTCTTTTCAAACCCCCACTCAGTCACAGCTGCCAAACACCGAGTCAAGTTCTGCTGGAGGTTTATTGAAAAGAGTGCTGTTTTTTTTTCACCACTCCCAAAATATGGGATGTGATGGCAACAACAGCAGCAATAGCAGAAGAAAACTCGATAACAGCAGTGGAAGATTTTCCAACTTTCTTGTGTTGTGTTGTGTCACTCTAGTGTGCACGTCTATATGTATGAAATTTTATACACAAATTTTGCTGGTCGCTTGGCCAGACGAGGGAAGGCAATTGCCGCCTCATCACACAAGTTCAATAGGAAATGAATGAATGAACGTTGAACCAATAAGGCAATCAGCGGTCTACTGTTGCCACGTGCTTTCTTCTTTTGATTGACTGAAGCAGTGTTGAAGACTTCATGTAATCAACAGCCACTGTTATCATGATTTCTATGTATTTCTATGTATCTATGTATCACCCCTTCATGATTAGATTGATTTTTCTGTATATAAACTGTTTTTTTTTTTGGCTTTCTGATAACTTTTATCTTTAATTGGTACTTTATAATAAACAGAACTGAATTGAAATATATTGTTTTTCCCCCCTCTGGCAGAAGGACAACTAAACAAATAAAGTCCAGTCAGATTTTGTATCTTCAGAATCTCCTAACTGGGAGTTTTTTGGTCTGCCATGACCTTTCTTGTTGTCCCCTTCGTTGTGGGCTGAGAGTCAGCAGTGATGACTCAGGAAGGAGGATGGAGGGATGGTGAGTGTTGCTCCTCCTCCAGACAGTCTGCCTCCACTCTGTGAACATGAAGCGGTGCGGTTTGCTAATGTGGCTGGGGAGAGAGCGGCAGGGCTAAGATGTCATGTCTGTCTGTTGGCTAACAATTAAATGTGGCACCTCAAGCAGATCAATTTGACTTTGAGGCTTCAGGTTTTATCTCCTCACTCATACCGCTCATTTTTCCCCCCTTGTCTCCCTCCCTTACCCTCTTGCTCTCTTCTGCATTTTTCATTCCCCTCCTTTTGGTGCCTTAACACTTCTAATTTCCTCTAATGTCGCCTGTGCCTAAAGACCAAATGGTGTCTTCTTCTTCTTTAAAGGAAAAGTCAAATTTACACAAAACAGTCTGAACTCAGGATTAGAATTAAATAGCTGTAAAAAAATAAAAAATAAAAAAAAAATAAAAAAAAATAACAGCCTCCGCGCCAGACAGACTCCTGCTTCAGGACGGAGACGAGCGATGCTGCGGGGAAACACAACACCGGCACAAACCAGCACTTGAAATATCAACGCTGCAGCCTTCTAATTAAAGCCAAGACTAATGGGCTCTAATTGTGCCGCTAAAATGTACCAGTTCTCTCTTCTCTCTAGTGTAACTTGACTACACGTCTTCACATATGGATTAATGGGGACCGGAGCTGCAAAAAGTAAAAAGCAGTTAATTCATTGGAAGATCTGTGAAAGGGGAGAAAGAGGGGAAGAGCAAAGAAACGTTGGAAGATGATGAAGAAGAGAGAGATGCATAAATAGTGTCAGGGTGGCACTGACGATGCCTTCTCTAGCCGTCTCAAGAGGTTGCTTTTAGATCGTCCTTGTTAGTTGTACTCATCAAATCTGACAGCAGGGCAATAGCTGCATTAATTACCTTTACTTGTGCTTTTAAATTTGTAAGCAGAGTTGATGGGCTGAGGGAAATATGACAATTTTAAGCAATAGGATATTGTTTTGATTTCTGTTTGTGTGGTTTATTTTGTTGAAAAGCTCAAAATAAGATGGCTTGAGCCATTTTAAAGAAACAAATGTTCTCAAAAAGAGCATAATAAACAAGGCTGAAAGATTCCTTGCAGAAAGAAGGAAACCCATCAAAGCTGGTTTCTCTTCTAACCTGTTTGTTTGCAGGGTGTTCTCTCAATTAAAGAGTTCTTTTATTGCATGGTGCTGTAAGTTCATTTTGAGGGTGATGTTTCTTTGGGGTGATTTCTTGGCACAGCTACAAGTGCAAAGAATTTTCTTCACTGCATTTAAATCTTCAGTTTTTGGGTGAGACCCAGCAATGTTGCATGAAGGTTCAGTTTATTGCAAAGGTAAGGGTTTGTAATAACATGCAGGTTAACTGAATGTTTTACAGCATCTTAACAAGATGCTGATTTTGATAATAGCAAAATGTACTTCAAACTGTGCACAAGAAGGATTAAAATGGTTATTATGTGATGTTTATTTGCATTAGTCTGGCAACTAATCTTAATGTCTTACAGTCAGGTTAAAGATGTAAATTGGTTTTCTAGTTTGGAAAACTATAGTGTTTTGTTTTTTTTATATGAATATACCATAATCGTAGAGCATCTGTATGTGACAGACTGATACAACCTAGCACATAGTTATGAAGAGGAAGGAAATTATGACTGAATACTAACTAAGCTTTGCATGAATTTGACTCTGTTGAGTCAGACATTAGCACAATTCAATGCAATTATGTACAAAGTCTCTCAATTTTTATTTAAGTTTCACACATGAATATGATTGAGTCTAAGCCATTCCATCATAGCTCTGCTGCATGTTTAGGGCTGTTGTTGAAAGTTGAACCTCTATAATCTGAAGTCGTTTTTTTTCCAAATTGTCTTCCAGAGTTGCCATATGTTTAGTCTCATTAAACTCCTCATACACTATGTCAGAGGTTCCCAAACTGTGGGTCGCGCCCCCTAGGAGGGGGCGCCGTGCCATTGCATGGGGGGCGCGGGAAGCCATCTGGATGAAAATAAAAAAAAATAAAAAAAATAAAAAAAAACCATGAACACTGTATGCGCTGGATTTTTACCTTAGAATGGCCAACTCTCTGTTATTCCTATGTCAATTTGATACAGTAGAGGCCACACTTCCCATATCTGTGTCCTCTGTCACTTTTATCAGCAGTGAAAACTGTTTAATCCGTTGTTAACATGTCGTAACCTGTTTTTCCGAGCCGCAACATGAGTACTACGACACTCGCGCTGGGTTTACACCTGTGCGGCAGTGAAGGAGACCTGCTGCTGCTGGGCAGGTGTGTTAGAATCATGGCAGCAAACCAGCAAAACCCAAAGAACTTTTCACAGTTTTTCCCCCAAACTAACTGACTGAGTTGAGTGAAGCTGCTGGATGTAGGTAATGTTAGCTAAAAGATGACTAGCTAATATCAATACAGAACCTTAAGCTTGTTAACAAACAAAAACAGCATCTGAAATAATTTCATAATTATTCACATTTTTTTTCTGGGTTTATCCAAATAAAATAAGTTATTGACACAAACGTTGCAAACATATAAAAAAAGTAACATTTTTGAGAACATTTGTGCGAAGCGCACCGTGTATTACTGAGCAATACTTTTACAATCGCTTGAATTATAAACCATTTGTGCTGTTGCCATAAAAATCATTGACGATTGGCAGGAAATAGAAAGTGTCCGTGAGCCATACAGTCAACTCTCTGTCTCTAAATAAATGTGGCTTATGACAACATCATAACACTTCCTCCTTCGCTTTCCATGGACAACAATTGTTGTCATTGTTGCAGAAATGTGCTCGTGTCGTTTTAGGGACTTTTTTTTTTAAAACCTTATCCTGAATGTTTCATTGAGCGGAGAACTAGTAGGGCCACTGTAGTCCAGGCTATACAACTTAAATTAATGGTGAATGATACACTGCAATGGCATCGGGCCAAAGAAATAGGGAGTTGAAACATGTGGCCCTCATTTGCATGAATATATGAGTAATTTGTATACTCAAATATGGGCGGTAGGAAAAATTCCACATTTAGAGTCACACTGACTGAATATACAGTCAAAACATTCACTGAAATGATCCTGTATGTGGCGCTTCATCACAGTTATGGAGAAATTTATGACTGCATCGGCCAGTATGAAAATCAGTTATGTGCTGGTTGAAATCCATGCAAACAAAGTGCTATTTTCATATTTACAATTAAAGCAAATGGCTTTTAAAAGAAGTGAGAGTATTTAGAAGTTTAATTTATGCTGCTTATTATATAATAAAAGGGTGTGGTGTTCATGGCAGAAGGTACGGCCTGCACATCATGTACGGATTGAACTTGGTGTTCCTTTCACCCAGATTGGGTGACACTTTGCTCCAAAATAATCACAGATATGATATGATAGAAACAAACTTAAAGTGACTTTGGCAGCAAAAAGTAATGTCGAGGAAATGATTTGTCTTTGATATTAAAGAAGTGTACGATGTTGCGTCTGGATTTAACATGATACAAAATGTCCATTCTTTCCTTGGAGTGCAAATAGATAAAACCAGGAAGATCTGGGGTGTCTGCATTTGTTTATTTTGTCATTTATTGTCTCAAATGTGTTTACACTGTGTTATTAACGCATTGCATGCTCCCACGTCCTGCTCAAACAGCTAGATTATTTGGGTTTCGCATTTAAAAATAGTCTTGAAAGTAACATGTTTGAATTCATTCAGACTTTTTTGTCTTGACTATTAACTTTGTTATAATAAATCAAGTTAAATGATGTTTTTTTATTGTTCTTCTTTATAAAACAAATGCTGTTTTTCTACAGAAAACATGAGCTCTGAACAAATGTTTAATCAGATATGATATTACATGAATGTTGACCGTCTCACCCATTTTTCATTCAAATCTCTGTGTGGCTGCAGGTCTGTATGAGCTGTCAGTTACACGGCTGTTTGCTCACAGTGCTGCATCCACAAGGAGCAGGAAGAAATGCAAACTAACAGGACTGGGGACTTTCAGCAGAGAAAAGAGAAAAAAAATGCTTCAGCACGATATATGAAAAACACAATAGAAATTCTTTAAATTATTTGGAAATGATCAATATTTAAGTTATTTATTTTAAAATCTTTCTGAATGGTTGAGAAAAACTGTTTCTTTCTAATAAAAATCTTCATCATGAGTTTCTCTTAACTTCATATGAGTTGTTCATTGTTTTGAGTTGTATGTCTGTGTATTTAGTGACCTTGCCATGGGCAGTCTGTTTGGGCTACATTAAAAAAAAAAAAAAAACTCAAGCCTAAGTTCACTGTGACACTTACTGTTGTTTCAAGTCAAGTTGACACAAGTACAAACCAGTCTAAGAGCAAATGCTGTCAGCTGGAACTACTCCAGTGATGGGAACATTTGTTTTATATTTTTGGGGTTTTTTATGGATGAGAAAGAGGAAAAGGCAGGTAAAATGTTATTCTGCAAAAAACTAACAAACAAACAAACAAAAAAACACATATTCATGTGAAGGATTTGTAAAAAAAATAAAAAATCAACCCTCAACCAAAACTAGCTTGTAATTACTTGTTCTTTTAATCAGTGAATGCATCAACTACGACCACATACAGACTACTCACTGTATTTTATTGCATCATTTATTTATTTAGAAATAATCTAATTGTTCTGCACCAGTCTTGAAAAGTAGGTACTAAATGTGAATATATAACTGGCTGCCATCATAGAAACAATATTGTTACCAGTCAAATGATTTGCGAGTACTGTAATAGAAAACCAACAGACTCAACGGACCTGATATGAAGGTGGTTGGTTCTGTGCAGATGATTTATCAGCTGGATAAAAGAAGAAATAGGTAGCTTTTATTTAGGGAAATCAGTCTATCTGTCAGAAGTCCCTACAAAGTTCCATTGTTGAAAAACAAGATGCACTGAAGAGCTTGTATTATGATGAATATCACACTGACTGGCATGAAGAGAAATTGCAATAATTGCATGGCAGACCATGTTCCACACACTGTGGCTGGTGTCTGAATGATCAGACACCAGCCTGATGGATCAGTCTGAATACATTATAAAACTTGAAGTGGTCAAGTTGATGTATGGCAAAATGGAAACACCTGTAAAATGTTTTTTTTTCCCTCACTCTTTATGCATTGATTTAAAATAGGATAAGCAGTTTTCCCATCACATTTGTGTGTATGGAACCAAAAGCTATTGACTCACTTTAAAAAAAAAAAAAAAACACTTTTGTTATTTTGGGTACAACTGCAGACAAATGCATTAGCAGTGATTTTTTTTTTCCCTTCTGATTTTACTTCTGCTAGATAATTCCCAGCATATAATATAGTGGTATAGTACAGGAAGTACTGTGCTTATCACTAATTGGCAGTTTAACTCTACCACACTGCCTGACCAAACCTTTTATCTTTAATTGTGCTCACATTAGACTTCCAATCGGACCTATTTTGCCTTTAGCAATAGCTCAATCTGGCTAATTGGTTTCCTCGCTTTTTTAAATTGTAAGGTATTGATTATTCGAGGTTAGCCCTGTTTCGCAAATAGGAGACTCTGCTTTGCTTTTGTTTGGAAACTTTTAAATCTCTTGTCCTTACAATCTTATGGAGAGGAAACAGTAGCCAACAGACCACCTTGGTCATAAATTTCCACACACACACACAACGAAAGAGAGATACACACACACACACACACACACAACGAAAGAGAGATACACACACACACACACACACACACACAGAGATAGAGAGAGAGAGAGAGAGAGAGAGAGAAAGACAGAGAGAGAGTGAGAGAGAGAGAGAGAGAGAGAGAGAGAGTTTAACATAATGCATAGGTGACACAAACTTAGATCAGCTGTACTACCCCTGTACATGCTTAGAGAAATTGTTTACTTTAATTAAACATCCCAGCACAATGCAGGGCCCCTGGATGACAAGACTGCACTTTTTAACTTGCATTTGTTTCAAGCCTGTGGATGTTATAGGGAGACCAATAGCAAATAAAGGCAGAATCAATGGGGCTTCATTAAAAGCAGCAGGCAGTCTTTAGCCTGGTCACAGCTTAATTACAGTTTCACTGACGTTTGCTTTAATTGTGGGAAATAAAGGGAATGAAGTGGAGTGAAAAGAGGGTATTAGCATATCTATCACTGGAAGAGGCCACTGGGGCAGCCCTGCGGCTGTACACCTCACCTCTAGCCCCACGGATCCACACAGCATTTAGTTTGCTTTTCTTTTTTTTCCCCTTTCTCTATGAAACCTTGTGGTAAATGCACTGAAATGCCCATTTACTTCTTTTCTTTTTTCTTGTGTCTGGCACACAGTCTTATTGGAATCAGGTAGTGTTTCAGTAAATAGAACCAAATACATGAAAATTTAAAGGTATTTACAGGCAAGCACTGTCTAATATGATTATGTGTCGCAGTGCATTTTACTTGACAAATGATAAAAGAGGCAGCAAGAAAAGTAATGCGAGCCAGTATAAGGATATCTATGACAGGGATGAAGCAATGGGCCATTTTTATGAGACTGAGCTGCACTTTTCATACTGACAAAGACAATCGAATCAACATGTGATATTAATAAATCTTCATTTCAACATGTTCATTAAGCAGGTATTGATAAAATACACCTAAAGGATTCAAACAAGGCATTTTTGCTCTTCAAGTATTTACGAATTGGGGTTATTACTTATTTGTGATTGCAAAAACCAACTCCGGGTTTGATACAAATCAGGAGTAAAGTTAATGAAATAAGTGTGTACGTTTGAAATAACCTTTACATATCACATTTCCTCATTGCACCATGCTCTATATTAGTAATTTGACTGTTGGGTACAAAACGCTGTCATTAGTGACATTCGAGATACTGAAATGATTTTTCCCCAACCTGCCATGAGTTATTACATCAGTGACCTCTGTGTATTAAAATCATTTATGCATTCTAGAGAATAGAGATTCTTACAGCTACTCATTTCTTTTACCCTTCCTGTTATCTGCTGATACTCTTATGTCTCACTCATTCTCACAGCCTGAACGAACCACAGACATTTCTCAACAAGTCAGAGAGAGAAAAGTATTTTACTTCTTTGTCATATTGTGTGTGCTTTTGCTGGGTTTGTTGTAAAGAAAAGGGTAGCTTTTCCTAAACTCAGCACTTTTTTAAGTGCTTTGCTTTAAATATTGTCTATTACAATCATAGATTTTATGCTGTGGATTGGTGCAGATCTCCCTCACACTGAGATCTGCCTGAGAAAACCCGAGCAGGTCAAAACAATCTCTCTTCCACAGTGAATGTCAATGTAAATAAAAATAAAATTGATTCATAAGCAAAAATATATTTTTGTTTTTGTTAAAAAATAAATGTGCAGATTAGCAAATGTGCATGTAGATTGGTTGTGAATCAAAAATAAAATAAAAATGAAACCACTAGCATGCACCAGGCTCTAGTTTTATTCAGGAACTCCAGTAGTGTTTATTTAAAACCTTGATTGGTGTTGAGAAATAAATAATGTTGAATAAAAGCTAATCTGTTTCATAATGTTGCTGTGACTTCAGGATACTATCCTAATTCCAAAATTATCGAATTTGCTAATGTCACTCCTTCTCGATGCAAAATACACTCTCTGTGCCAAATGCCTGCAGTCACACAAACTAAAAGTAAATAAAATGAGTAAATAGTCTAAATATGAATTAATATAGAGGAGTAATATATTATTAATGCCACGTTTGTCTGTGGGTGGTGGTGGCTCTTCTCCATCGCAGCCCTAAATCTGACAATGACTGATTACCAGCCAGGATCAAACCATCCTCAGTGGTGCTCCGGAGACAGGTGAGCAGAGACCGCCTGAGTCCCATCCTCTCCCCTGGCAGTTAATAACAATTTGAGAAAAGGTTTGGGGTTAATAACACAATCATTACCTGGATGAGGCCGGGAGACAGCTGTAAGCATCTATGCAGATGGACGGCCGTCATTAGTCCTTGTCAAACAAGCCGATCTGAGAGAGCACTTCAACAGCTGAGAAAAGCCGAGCATGAAAGGCCGAGTGCTCGGCCCTGCAGCTTCATCCCGCAAGGGTTGTTTGCTTTGTTTTGGGGTTTTTTCACAGTTATTTTCACAAACTCCAATTGAGTTCTGTTTTTATAGCCTATTTTATTCATCCTCGGGTCATTTCAGGGTACGACATTTCTTTAAAATCTGTACATGTCGTGTTTCTTTGTGCTTCAGTAGATGCGACTGAGCGATCTCACTGCAAGGTCCTTCATTATTAAAAAAGATTGATCTGTAATTTGTAGAGTTCCCATCTGTCCTGGTTACGCAAAATTATGGCTAAACCAGTTAGTAAACACTTTGCCCCATTGTCTGTTGTTTTGATAATCACCCATAATAGCATCCAGCGTCAGTATGGTCTTTAAACTTGATTTAGGAGTTAATGGAATAAGAGGGAGAGGCAGTCAGTATATGCACTGGGCCTAATGTCATTAGAAATGTTTGCGGAGGCTAAATTAAATCAGTCGTAAATTGTGCTCTCAAGTAAGCCAGAAAAACCCTGCCTCTTTGACGAGAGGAGGGGCGGCGTTGGTTCATATTTTAACCTTGCGCAGAAAATGCACTTAAACAGATTAAAATAAAATAGGGAATAGTGTGTGGATGGATGGGCATGGTAATTATTTCTTGTGTTTTAATGGTTTCCTGTTAACCAAGTCGGACTAAAGGCAGAGCTATTCTAAAGTTAGAATCTGCGATCGAGGCCTCAACTTTGCAGATCTGGTGATTAAGTCACTCTAGCAGCACGCTACACATCTAATGGGGCTTTTGCTGAAAACAGATGTTTGTCAAGAGGATTTTTTTTTTCTCCTTTTGTTGAGTTGCTGAGCAGGTGCTTGTTGGAGTGGACGGCTTTTTGACCAAACTATGCAGCAGAATGTGCATCGAGATTAATACAGCTTGCCAAAAGTCTAAAAATCTGTGTGTGTGTGTGCTTGTGCGTAAATGCGCATAAAGCCCAGTCGTGTGTGTGCGCCTCATTCATTTCCCTTAATGCTGTCAGTGCAGGCATACTGTTTGTCTGGTTGCATCAGGTAGCTCATCACACAATGCAGCCCAGACAGTAATGATAGCCATAAATACTCTGGGAATTCCCAAACGCGGATTATATTAAGATGGTGTCTTTCCAAATATCTGCCAGAAAAAATGCTTGGAAACAAAAGCAGTATCTATTCAATGCACTGTAATATAGTCATAGATCATGTATTATAGTAATAAAGCACTGTGGGTAACCACTAAACATTCGTAGTTAGTGATGCATGGCATGTCTCCTTCCCTTGTGTATTTCAAACTTAATGGAGTTATTTTACTGAAGCAGTACAAATCCTGGTATTCTAAAACGCAAATTGGGCCATATTTGTCCTCTTTAGCTGAGGGCTTCCCAAACATTGCTGTTTTTTTCTTTTCACTTTGCTGTTCTGGGTTATTTGTAACTCAGCACGTTTTGCTTGGGGTAAAATTGTGGCCCCTGTGCATACTCATGTTCATCTATTGTGTGAAGCAACAAGTAAGTGGCTCCGGATTGAATGGAAAGTATGCAGGTGATGACACATCCGCAATGCATAAAAAAAAATTGTGCAGCATTACTTAACAATATGAACTCAGTCAAATATTTATTTATTTTTTCTTTTTCAACAATCGTCAAGGTGCATTATTTCAAAGAGTAACATCCTGGGTTACTACATATATACATATATATACATATATATATATATATATATATATATATATATATATATATATATATATATATATATATATATATATATATATATATATATATATATATATATATATATATATATATATATATATATATATATATTTATATATATTTATATATATATATAATAACCTCATGGTTATTCCACGGAATGTTGATTTTTTTTTTTTTTTTACTTTTCCTGAATTAAAACATTAGTATTGTTGTTTCTAAAGGAATATGAACATGTTTTCTTTGCATTATTTGAGGTCTGATAGCATTGCATCTTTTTTTTGACCATTTCTCATTTTCTGCAAATACATACAAAATTATTTCAGAGTCATGTTGTCAGTAGTTCATAGAATAAAAGAACAATGTTCATTTTACTCAAACATATACCTACAAGGAGTGAAATCAGAGAAACTGAATTTGCAGTGGTCTCCTAATTTTTTCCAGAGCTATATAAATATATATATATGTATGTATGTATATGTGTATGTGTGTATGCATATATATTCCTGCATTTGAAGCCCCATGCACATAGCTTGAGTTTCAGGTCTTGACCTCTTATCGCCGTATCTCCGAAGGCCATTGTATGAGCCTTTGGTGCAACTGAAACTAAATTCACTGGAGAAGAAATCGAACCCGGTCGTTGAATTAATGTATCTCGCCGATGACGATTTTCCCCACAGATGGCACACTTCACAATGTGATGCAGTAACTATTAATAGTAAATACTGATCACAGTCAGTGGAACAATAACTATAGAAAGTTCAGAGCATCCCTTAGATATTCCCTGTCACTCTGTAAAGTGAAACCGGGCTGTCAGAGTGCCAGAAGTTGATGTCACCAAGTAGCACGGGGTGATTGAGAGTGAGAGTACAAGTGTTGAAAAAAGCAGGACAGGAGCATGTGTAGAATCACCTGCGTTGTTCCCTTTGTGTTGCAGGCTGGAGGGCGCATAGCTCACCGGGTCACAAGTGTGAACTAAAACTCTTTTGTCCAGTGTCTGCGCCCCGAGGGTCTAGATCTCCTCGTTTTCAGAATGCAACATTTTTTCTGCTTTTGTTTACCTGAATGACACCTTTGGCTGGCTTACAATACTAAACGATAATCACAGCAAACTTTTAGACTTCTCAGATAATTTTGGTCATTCAGGATGTTGCTTCATGCTTAAATGTAACATATTTTGTGTGTGTGTGTGTGTGCGTGTGTGTGTGTGTGGGGGGGGGGGGGTGTGTGTGTGTGTGTGTGTGTGTGTGTGTGTTATGTCTCATAACTTTGTACCATCAATATTCTGTCACTTTATTTAAAAGAAACCTAGTCTAGTTAATAGATAAAAGTAACTTAACATTCTTTATCTTATCTTGTAAAAATTGTATGAAAACATTTTCTCTCCACACCTTTCAGAAAACCTTGTTGAGCCTTGTCCCTTCCCCTGCCTCTCACTGATATACTCGTGACTTGAAATGAAATTGTGGTTTTGTTTTTAAAGTCTTGGACTGTTATAACCTTAATAGCTCTTATAGAAAATTCTTCTGATTGGTGACAAATGACAACCTGGGATTTACAACCAAGAAGCGGTGGATTTGGATCGATTAGAAGTTTCACAGACAGCTTGAGGAAATGCTACAGGCTGTTTCGTGTCATAACTTCTTCACAGAATCACCTGTCAGCTCAAACATCTCGCATTGACAGTGTAAGGTGTGTCTAAATATTAGGAAATTAAGCGCATTTTATAGAACATCAAATCCTCTCACATCTTTGAAGTATGGATTTCACTTTTGATAAATTCTTGGTTTGCACAGTGAATGTAAATGAATGTCCAGGTGTGAGATTGGGAGAGTTCAGTTGCATAAGGAACAACATCTTTTTACGTGTATATTTGGAAAATAAATTATTCTTGTGAAACTCCAGTCTTAAAGGGCCAGTGTTTGCCAATTCTAAGATGTACCTCTACTGCAACACCAGCTTGATAAACTGTGCATACGGTTCTGTTTCTTTAAGAAAAATATTTTATCAAATTTACAACTATGCAATCATGCGTAACGTTTTAAAAACTGAAATGACAAGTCCAACAAGAAAGCAGACTGGCAGGGTAATTTATTGAATTTCACCTTACCATAGCATTCAGCTAACATTAAAGCAAAAAGCAGCAGGCAATAACACAGAAAGAATTTATCAAATAAATTAGACACCAAAAAAAAAAGGATTGCACTGGATGCATTGCAGAAAAGTTGCACAAACAAATTTATAATTATTTTGAGTTTGAGAAAAGTGTTTCAAATCAGCTCCAAATAAATCTGGCTTCACAATATGTGCCGATATGTCTGCACAGAAACAGAGGCTGCCGGTAAAGGCGGCCATCTTTCTTTATAGTCATCACCCATGTCAGAAATCCACCTTCGTTACTGGATGCACGTTCTTATTTGAGCTTTTGCACACTACCCCATTTGGTGTTTGCAAAAAAAATTAAATAAATTTAAAAAAATCTTCCTCGTACCTGCTACAGCTGTGATTGAAGGCATGGGGAAATCCACAGGTAAGAGTAGTCATCTCTTGGAACCAACCCAGACATTGTTTAGGCACGTTGTCAACAACTCCTGTCCTTGCTTATCTTAAGAATGTAAACCTTTACAAACAATTGCTTCGTCTGTAATTCTACTGAGAGTTGGCCAGTTGTCTCAAAGTGTCTGGGTAATCTAATGAAACGCAAAACCAGTTTTGTCTGCGACACCAAATACGTTGCTTAGTGCAGGCGTCTCAACTCTTGGCTGGTACTGCATGGTATTCGCTGGCAGACAGGATGGCTAGACCACACCAAAACCTGCCAGTAACATTCTTAGCATGATTCAGACATATCTCTTTCTCCCACTGGGACTGAGTTAAGAGGTCTGATCAAAAGACCCATCATGCCAAGAAGGCTGAGATTGGATGCAAGGTTTGGAAAAAGAGGAGGGAGAGCGAGCCGCTGGTTGTTGTGTTGTTTTGTGTTATTATTTCCATTTGCTGGGGAAAAGGAGAGATGAATGGAGGAATAAATGGATGATGGTTGGGTGGTGGGGAGGAGGAAATTCCCTTGTCTGGATGGAATTGGATGGCGAGCTTGGGGATGGGGGAGGTATGAGGGCCACCTGATGTAGAGGGTGCTGTCAGGCTCAAGACAGCGGGGTCTTTGTCTTCTCAATAATCACTTGCTGAAACCTCTTCTTTTCGTTTCTTCTCTCTGACCAGCACTCTACCTTTTACTTTTTGGATTCATATCGCAGCATTGGATCATACTTTGACCTGCCCGAGCTCTGAAATATAAAGATGATTTCAATGCAAAAATGCAGAATATTTTCTACGAAATACTGTTTTTAATCTAATGGGAATCAAAACAAACTGTAATATTTTTATTTAAAGACTCTTCATACTCGTTTTTATTTACCTCCGCAGAATACTTCTGATTAATTTAACAACATGCACAGCATGTGCAAACACCTACTCAGTTTATTAGGTAAATCGAGTTACTTGCTTGTGAACACAAATAGCAAATCATCCAAACACAAGGCAGTAATTCAACATTTAGGTGTCTAAATGTGGTGACAAGGACTTGCTAAAATTCAAATGACCATCAGGATGGTGAAGAAAGTGAGATCTAGATTACTTTAAACATATTTTTGAAACTGTTGCTCTGCTGGTGTTTTCATGAATAACTATCTTTTCAGGATAACAGCGTGTTCTGAAAAAAAAAACTATATATCCAGGAACATCAGCTGTACAGATGGAAACTCCTTGTTGGTGTCAGAGAAGAATAGACTATGTCATAGAAAGTCAACAGTAAATCAAACAAAAATTCATTATTAACAAGGTGTGCAGACTGTAATCTGAAAACGCTCCATGCCACTGCTGTTAACTAAAAACAGGAAACTGAGAGCACCGTTCTCACAAGCCGATATAAAATAACGACAACAGACTGGAAAACAAGGCCTGGTTCAGAGTGAGTCTTGAATTAAGTTCTGACATTTAGCAACAACATGAAAGCAAAAATGAAATCCATCTTTGGTTCTAGCGAGGTGGGTATGAAAAAGTGGCTAGGCAAAAACAAAAGTGTAATAGTTTTTTTTTTTTTTTTTTTGCTGTTATTTGGTCTTTCTATTTGGTTCAACTTTGGGGAAAAAAATCCCAAATTAGTTTGATTTATCTTGAATTTAACATGCAACAAATGTTTATGGTAATCTAAAGCATTTTCATATTTTCTTTTTTTAAAAGTGGTTTCTTGGTTTTGGTTTCTCTAGTTTTGTCTTGTAATTTTAGGTCGTTATGTGTCATCCCCATATTTTTTGTGGTTTCTTTAACATGGTGATAAAATATCCATGAAATAAACATAAAACCACAGTCTTTGCTGCTTCAAAGTCCCTTTTAAACAAGAATTAAATGCTTTTTCACTCTTAAGCAACTGCTTTTTAATGTCATGTTCCCTTAGGCATTTTGGGGGCAAAAATGATACATCCTGTATCAGATCACCTAACCAAGTGAGTTCAGAGCTAGACGACTAGATTATCTTATTCGCACATCTTGCATTACTTCTCAGACTTGCTCTGTACTTTTCCATCAGACAGATATTCTAACAATGTTAGATTATCTGTTTATTCATGCTTTCTGACTCATGTGCAAGTGGTCCACATCCTCCCTTATGATGGTAAAAAAGTTTTTTGTCACGTCTTGTGATTTTTTTCTAAACGCCTTTATTTATGGTTTTCTCATCATTCATGCCAAAGAATGAATGTAATTTAATCTTGTAGTGATTTTCAGAGGAATGTGTTGCATATTTGCAGGTATCACAGGAATGTTAGATGAAGTCAGATGTTTATGGAAAAAACAGTACTTAAAATAATCAGGATGACATTGCAAAGGGTGCCTTAAAGTTGTGATTCACGACACACAAGCAGTGCGGTTGGGTCATTCCTCTGCCTTATCTGTGCAAAAGCTTGTTTGACTGATGTATTCTTTGAGGTTTTGTCAGGATGAGACAACTTCTCATTTCTGTAATAAAAGTAATGGCGAGTTGTTCCTGCAGAAAGTGTAAAGATCTACAATTGCAAATCTCTAACGTCTTTACGTCATGGATCAATATTAAAAGAATTTACAGCAAAGTTTACCAGTTTTACCGATGGTTCATTGCTTCTCAAAGCTTCAAACAATGTTTTGTTTTGTTTTTTTTTTGCTTTTTTTCCCCGAACATTTTGGCATTTTGATTCAACTTGCTTCACCTATCCATTTGTATATCTTAGTTTCACATAAAGGCTGCGCTCTGAGCTGCTTCCACACCAAGACCAATCAAGCTGACCCAATCAATTCACTTCGAGGCTCCATCTGCGTCAGTCGTAAATCATGAAAAAAAAAAAAAATGCCAAAATGACAACAATGACAGTAAATAAATGTTTGTTGTTTCTTTTCCTTACTTGGTCCTCACTTTGTTTCTTT